>NC_083358.1:12574690-12887417 GCF_030254825.1 Meriones unguiculatus | reverse complement strand
GACTGGTTTCTCTCCTACCTACCTTTCACCTGGCTATCCCTCAGATCTCAGCCCAGCATCACCCATCCCAGGCCCCAGACTCTGCTGGCCAGAGCTGTTGTCTTTGTTCCGAGGTCTCTCAGAACCACACTCCCTTCTTTACTGCCCTTTACTTCAGACTGCCAATCCATGCCATACCATCTCATTTCATCCTTGGTGAATATCTCCTGTTTGCTCTCAACATATCATTTCCCCTGGACAGAGTTAAATCTGCTAGGAGATAGGACACGGTAACCGCTCAGTAAGCACTTAAGAACACTGAGTCAATAAAGGAAGGTACTTTGTAGTAGCGATGGTGAGAACAGTATTTAGATGACACTGTGGCATTTCCACAAAATGAAAGGCCCCCATAGTATTTAACTTCATTATTTATATTGAATGGCAGGAGGCAAAGTCACTCTCTGTCTTCTGTCTTGGGCCCCCCAGGCTCAATCTATGCACACACTGCCTATCTGTCACCAATATAGCCCATCACTGCATAGCAAGAGACAACCTCTGCCCATGAGCCTCTCGGGGGTCACTGGTCCACCCACACTTTGCAGACCGTTCAGTTCTCACCCCGACCTCTCATGTGGACATGTGCTCTGACTTATGGAGAAGCACAGATCTCTTTCTTTTGAGCCACTGGTGCTGGGTTCCAGGTGAGATTTTAGAAATAACAGTATCTTGAAGACACTTCTTCAGCTCATTGCTGCTTCCCAGGGTGGAGCGATGACTCATGCTTTGATGGGGGAGAAGCAGCATTTCTCAGAATGGTTTCTGTGGTTGTCTCGAGTCTTCTGAAGACCCCCGAAAACAGAGCAGAGAGAGCGTACCTCTTAGGGCTGGGAGAAGATAGCATCTTTGTAGTTTGAAAATGACTTTGCCCTATTTTCCTTTGTGTCCTCAATTTTTTGGCACGGTGAGTAGTAAGTAGAACATGCCCCGATGAGCGAACAGATCTACTGATTGTCTCTTTAGACATGCCCACACTGTGGCCATATCCAGTCCACAGTCACACAAGGCAGAGTGTTAAACACTTGTCCACAGTGTTTGAAGACTACTGGAGACTGATGGGAAAACACAGGGTGTAAGCTGCAAACATTTTTTTCCTCTCTCCTGTCTATGTTTTCTTCTTTTCCTTTTCAGCTCACCAAAATTTTCGCTTATTTCTTTTAAATCAACTTAGTATTTTTAAAAACAATATGCTACATTATATATGTTTCTTTCAGAGTGACTCATACATTCATAGAACCAGTATTTCTGGGTTGGAGTTGGAAGCTCAGTTGGTAGAATGCCTGTCTGGCATGCACAAAGCCCCAGGTTCTTACCTCTGTACCATGTAAAAATCTGGTGTGGTGGTGTATGCCCATAATCCTAGCACTTTGTAGAGAGAGGAAAAAGAATCAGAAATTCAGGGTCACCCTTGAGTACATAGCATGTTGGAGGCCAGCCTGGGCTACATGACACCCTCTCTCCAAAAAGAAAAGAAAAGGAAGGGAAAGGAAAAAAAAAGACATTTATAACTTTAGCGAAAACTTGCTTTTTCTTTAAGCTTCAGGCATTGATGCATTTAATTATGCTCTTCAACAAGATTTTACATATTTAATACTTACTTTCAGGGCTTCTAGGTATCTCAATTATTAATTCTTTGGCAGATTTATGGGTCTTCTGACTCTCTCTTTAGTGTAAAGGTTGTAGATTCATCAAACATTGTTTGCTGTCTTCAAATTTCAACAGTGTTTTAAATCAAATTGAAAATCCAAAAAGGAAGTGTACGTACATACAGGAATCTTCATGACAGAGGAAGGCAAAGCTGCTACTTCTTAAAACCTCCCCATGGTCCCGATAGAGGGTCAGCATTGACAGGGAACCAGGATAACCAGAAAATGGTCTCTGACATCCAGTGGCCAGAGAGCAGTGTGTGCCCCAAAGATGCTATTTATAAAAGTAAATGCTTACAAATGGAACACAGTGCTAACCAGAACTTTATGAATAAGTAATGAGATCTAATTTTCTGTTATTATAACCATTGTTTAAAAATGCATGTCTGCCAGGGCATGGTAATGATTCTGTATTACTTAGGAAAACTCCTATGATTTTTGTCCTTTATTATTTTTTTAATAATTACTTTATGACTTTTTCAATGGGGGTTTTCTCCGTCAGTAAAACTCCAGGGTAAATCTCCAAAAGGACAATCAGACAGATGCCCTCACTGTATTTCTAAAGAAGCTGTTGCTGGGATCAGAATGGGCAGTGTGCTAAGATCTGGGCAGTATGCTCCAAGCAACCATTAAACCAGCACAGAGAAGATCTGTTGCCATCCCTTCTCCTTCGAGGTTTGGTTTATTCAGAACCTGGAGAGACAACACACCATGGTTCAACCTGTGGATGACTTTGATGGCTCACCCATGAGGTCTTTATATGTTAGGGGAGCCAGCCTCATCTGTCATTCCTCAAGTGCTATCCACTTGGTATTTTGAAACAAGGACTCTTACTGGCTTTGAACTCACCATATAAGATAGACTAGCTGACTCAACAAGCTCCAGGGATATGGCTCTCTCCACTTCCTTAATGCTGGGATTACAAGTATATGACAACATGCCTACTTCAATATCCATAACTATAGTTATCTCTCTCTAGCTCTCTATAATAGGTATATAGAAAGATAGATAGAGATATGGTAGGTAGGTAGATAGATAGATGGATGGATGGATTGATGGATAGAAAGATAGATAGATAGATAGATAGATAGATAGATAGATAGATAGATAGTGTGAATCCTGGAGGATTGAGGGATTGAATTTAGATCCTCACCCTTGCAAAGAAAGTGCTTTCATAAATGATCCATTTCTCCAAACCCTTGCCAGTGCTTCTTACTATCTGTGTGTTCATAGTCATGATCAGACACTCTGGCAATTAGACTTACAAGTAGTCGTCTGCAGGGAAGTTATATATACTAGGGTGGCTTTTGAAGGTCAAGAGCAGCTGTAGAGCTCAGCAAAAGCCTGAACAGTTTCCTTGGGTGCACTGGCAGCTTGTATAGGCCTACCTGCCCTGGGTGCTATGTAGTGGGTGGTGAATGACCTCCTTAGGGGATGGTGTGTGACACTGGCCAGACATCATGTAGCACTCTCTGTCCTGACATTGATAGAACTTCTCCCTCTGACTATGTAGCCCCTTTATTCACTTCCACTCTCCTCGTGTTGAGAGCAATGCATATATTTAAATGGACTGAAGACAGGTACCCTTTAGTCCCATGGGTACATATTAACAAGATTAAAAGCATAAGATAAAGTAATCACCAAGAGCCCAAGTAAAGTAGACAGTTACAGCCACACTACAGATGTGAGTCCTAACCCTAGTACATCTGGGTAGATGTGTCATATTTCCCAGACCTCCCTTCTCCCTTCCTTTCTTTCCTTTGATTCTTCTTTCTTTGTTTTCTTCTCCCTCTCCTTCCCTCCCTTTCTTTCAAAACTTATAACACCCAGACCGGGACACATAGCTTAATGGCTAGAATGCTTACTGAGCAATACTCTCATGAAAACTTGGCTCCAATATACCTTATGACCCATGTTTTGTGGTGTACATCAGTAATCCCAGTCCTCAGGAGGTAGAGGTGGAAGGTTGAAGAGTTCAAGGTCATTCTCAGCTACATAGCAAGTTCAAAGCCAGCTTGGGCTACATGAGACCTGGTAGACAAAAAAATTAAATATGCATGGCATAAATTTATGAGATACTCAATGGATAGATGAAAATATATTAAATATTTACCGTTCAACCTTTGTAAAAAATGATGGAATTAAAGGTGTGTTTCCTTCTAGTATCTAAAAATAGATGATGTTTTATGGTAGCTTTCAGTTCTTAACAAAATTAGTGGGAAACACAGAGATTTCAATCTGTGTGCTTGTCTCTTAACATTGCCTTCTTCGCTTTTGATGTTTTAACCATTCTTGATTGCCTGGTTCAGTGGCTTTGAGTACTTCCATTACAAGAATGGTTTTCATGCAAAGCCAAAACCCACCGTCCAACAAATTCTGACTCCCAGTTCCTCTCCTTGTAACCCTGGCCACCAGCACCCTTCTTTTCCAAGGACTTCCTGTAGGTGGAATTGTGCAGTATTTATTATTTTGCTTAGCATGGACAATGGAGGTCCATGTACCTCACAGACCTTCATTGTACATAAGTATCTCCCAGATTTGGGGTGTCTGTCCCACTATGACACAGACATGGTTCCGATCCCAGGGAGCTGACTTGACTGTGTCAGTGAACCACACAGGGACCTTTGGTTCAATCTTGAAGAAGCAAAACATGGTAGAGCTGAGACCATGTGATTTTACCTTACTGGTGGGGATGGAGCAGGGATCTGCAAGCAATGCCTTTTTATGATGCACTCCTGACATTTTATATTAATGTTTACTTATTCTCCATCTATAATATTTTTTCTATGCTCTAAGAGAAGGATATTTTAAACATTAATTATCCTAAAAAAAAAGCATCATACCCAGTGCATCTTTTGGTCCCAGAGAAGCACTCTCAATAAATGGAAAGCACTGTTATTAGGGATGACAATAATTTTCCTGACATCTATTTGGGCATCCAGTATGTCTTTATAAGATTACCCAAATAATGAAATTGCATACAAACTATCAGAAACATCGATGAGTAGGCACTGCCCAGCTGTGTGTGATGTCCTGTGCTTTAAGTAGCTATATATTCTTTAGCTCTATCGAGATGTACCTCCAACTATAGGATTCTGCTTCCTAATTTCATCCAGCAAGTCCAAAACTGGCATTCTCAGTGCCCTGGGATTCATATGCAGTTATTTACCCTTTGTGGCTTGGTGGCTCTTTCCCAGATTGATGCAAAGGTGGCGTTGATCTTCAAAATCAAACATCTTAGATACTTCTGTGACTTTGCCTTTTTTTTTCTTTTCTTCATCTTCATCATTATCTTCATCCTCCTCCTTCTCCTTCTGTATGGGTTTGTGTGTGGTGTGTACCTGTGTTCTCATGTGCATTGATGCATATGTGTGCAGGTGCACACGCATGTATGTATGAAGACCCAAAGTTGACAGTAGGCATCTTCTGTCATAGTTCTCCATTATATTTATTGAGGCATAGTCTCTGGATGAAGCTGGAGGTGACCAGCTAGTCTAGCTCGCCATCTTGCCCTGGCAGTCCCCTGTCTCTTCCTCCCGAGTGCTGAGGTTATGAGTGGCTGCCATGCTTGCCTGGCTTTCATGTGATTTCTGGAGATCTCAACCTTAGCCCTCCCATTTATAAACAAGCATATTTTCCACAGAGCCGTCTCTCTAGACATGCCTGCTTTGTGTTAAGAAGCACAATTATGTAAAAGCAAAAACACTTCTCCACCCTGCAGTTCATGACACTTGCTGACATCAATGCTATGTATGACAGGAGAGGATTATTCAATGTAACCCCAATGTCACCACCTATTCTTCTGAGCAACTTGTTGGACTCAGGGTGGTCTTTTAAAGTATTATATTAAAAACAGAACATAATGAACGTAACGATATTGAAACACTAAACTTTCTCCATGAACAATCTTCTAGTAAGATTCTCGAAGGATAGAAATAGGCAAATCCACAATCCTGAGAGATGTGATTGGTTCTCCCGCGATTCACCAGTGAGTCATTCTACTGTGGGTTTTTTTGAACTTACAGGCATTCTCTGCCTGAAGTATTTCACTCTAATATTCAGGAAAATGAAACAAAGATTAAAAAGGTCAAGGCCAGCAAAATGATTGGGTAGGTAAAGATGCTTTCCAAAGAGTCTCAAGACCAGGATTTGATCCTCAGGACTCTCATGCTTGAAGGAGAAGAACGACTCCTACAGGTTGTTCTCTGACCTCCGTGTGTGCTCTGTGGTGCGCACGCACACTCATACACACACTGATGCACAGACACACATGCGTGCACACACGCACACTCACACAAATGTTATTTTTTTAATTATGTGTTTGTGTGTACTGTGCACATGAGTAAGGAGCCCTCAGAGGCCAGAGATGTCAGATTCCCTGGAGCTGGAGTTAACAGGCAGCTGTCAACTGCCCAACATGGCTTCCGGGAAGTTCATTTAGGTCCTCTGCAATGGCAGCCAGTGCTCCTAACCACTGAGCCATCTCTCCAGCCCAATAAAAGTTACTTTATAAAAAACAACAAATATGTAAAGGAAGCATACATAATCCCATCATCCTGTTTCCATTTCAACTCCCCATCTGCAGGATAAGGTTCCCACCTAGAGGCCACAAGAAACTTTCTAGATCAGTAATGTGGGAATAAGAGCTTGGTGCCATTGAAACTGGATAAGACAGAGAAGCTGCAGTGGAGCCTGGGAACAGGGCTGGTACACTGTGCCTTAGGTGTAAGTGAAGGATATGTGCTAGCTGTTTGTTTGTTTGTTTGTTTTTAAGATTAGAGTCAAGGAGTATGGGAACCCACAGTGTCCCAGAAACCTCTCTGGTCTGAAAAAGTGGCCTTGAAGCCTAAGTCTAAATTTCTGCCAGCATCCCTTGGCTTGGTGCTTGGATTAAGACCCTGCATCTTCCCTGCTGACCCCCTGGGCCATGCAATGCGGTTCTGGGAGGCCTGCTCTTAATCCACAGGTTTGCCTCCTCACCTTCTCCTTCTCTCAATTTCTCCTCAGCCACATTCATGGGGCTGTTGTTATAGACTGCTGTCCCTCAGGGCATGACATGGCCATTGCCCTCTTGAACTCCAGGTGAGTTTGTCCTAAGAGACCAGGACAAGATTGGTCCCATTAACATTCCATCATGGAAGTGGAGGGTGGCCCATGAACCCCAGTCTGCCCTTTACGACTTATAGACAGCTAGCCTTTGTTACAAGGAAGGGGCTCTCAAGACCACTCCCCTCCCTGAGAATATACAGGCTGTGAAGAGTTGCTGGAGGGGGGAGGGAGGGGAAAGATTTTCTTCAGTCATGTAGCCACGTGTAAGTTGCGCTTGGTATTCTAAATCACCCCTCACCCAGTTCCTATAAATAACCTCACTGAAACTCTTTGGTCCACCATGCTAGACTTGGGGGAATTTCTTTGCTCTGTTGTTGATACCCTACGTGGGGCGAAAAGAGGTTTGTTTGTCTTCTCAGGGATCACAACACTTACGAGCACACCTCACTGGCACACGTTTCCCCCTCTGTGTGTGGTTTCCCCAAACACCACATCCCCTGGTCTCCCCAGCATACTCCACCAGCCCACACGCAGCCTCTCTTCTCGCTGAAGAAGGCACAGATCATCATTCACGCTCAGCCTCCAAATTAATTCTCAGTCTTGCCCCACGGAGTTATTGCCAATTGGTCTCCGTAGAAGTGTCTGGGGTTTCTGCATTTTTAATGATGAACTAGGCCCTTGACGAGCCTTCCTTTGCTACAGCTTTCTCTGAACAGGGTTCATAGACGTGAATTATTGGAACCCTTGGTATTATAGGTGTAGGACAGGATGGTGTGCCTTGGTCTTTTCCTCTTTGAGAGCTTCCCAGGGACTCCCTAGAGTTCTGTTCAGGGAAGAATGTTGAACCAGTACCTGCACCTGATAAAAGAATGGTCAGTTTATCAAGACACAGTGATGCTTGACTGTAAGCCCAACACTCAGGGAGGCAGAGGCAAGAGGATCTCTGTGAGTTTGAGGCCAGAGGCTAGCCAGGTCTACAAAGTGATTCCAGAAATCCTGTCTCAAAAAGAAAGGAAGGAAGGATGAAAGAAGGAAAAAAGAAAGAAAGAAAGAAGAAGGAAGGAAGGAAGGAAGGAAGGAAGGAAGGAAGGAAGGAAGAAAGAAAGGAAGGAAGGAAGGAATAGTGGTGTTGGTTAGCAATGTCTGCAGTGGATGAAAGATTTGGAAAATACAGGAGCATGCTAGATATCTGCCATTACAACTCTGGAATTATTCTGTAGTGGAAGAAATAACCATGAAACGTGCAGTAAAGGTGTACCAGGTGATTTTTAGACACAGGAATGAGGATCAGATTCAGTTTCCTTCATTATAAGGGACAAATGGTTTTACTGTCATGTCCTCTCAGTTGTACAAACAGAATGTGAGAGTAACTGAGTCCTTCCTCACAGGGCCTGTCTTAGGTGTGCATCTCGAGGCTATCCGGGGCTGCATACTAACAGAAACCTACAGGCCTTCCCGTCTCCGTCTCCAAAATACTAGGATCGCAGGTGTATACTTCTGTGCTGAACTTGAACTTGGGGTGGGGGTGGGGGCTCTTAAAAGAAGGGTGATATGGGGAATGCATGTTGGTAGAAGAGAATGGAACGCTGCAAGTGTGACCTGACAAAGGTCGCACTGTTTGTTGATAAGTAACAGAGACTGAGTGTAAATCTAGGTGTTTGCAAGGTTCACAGCCTTCTGCTACTTCCCAGTAGCTGAAGCAAAACAGTTACAGAGTCCTCTAAGTCCCTGGAGAACTCACGTTCTGCTGAAGGGTTAATTCATTAGGCACTGTGAATCCCAGGAGAGGCAAACTTTGGTTTGGTAAAGATGGATGTTGGTGACATTTCTGGTCAGGGTGAGTTGTTTTCTCCTGTTCAAGGTCATCTAGAAGTGTTTTTTTTTTTTTTCCCTTTCCAAGGCCAGTTGCTCTCCTTGCAGGAGACGGGAGGCTGACTGCAGGTTGTGCCAACAGCAGTGCCAGCTGCAGCTAAAGGACGGAGCCTTCATCCAAGGAAAGCTCCTCCGCTCCACAATGGGCAAAGGCTAATTAACTCCTGATGGCAAGCAGGCTGCTGTGACTGCCAGTTCCCTTCTGAAGAACCCTCTTCAGCATGCTCCTAGCTTCTCTCTTCAACAATACACTCAAATGAGTGACTGGCAATGTGCAGCTTCTGGCTCCTGGGGCTTTGCTTGCCCCTGTGAACCAGGGCAGCTGGGGCCGTATGCCCTTAGTGCCAGTGGTACCTTGTATTTGCTGTTGTTGTTTGTGGGATTTTTTTTTTTTTTGGTGTCACTTAGCACCTTGTTTGCACTTTGACAATACTTACCTTCCCTAGGTTGGACACCATGACATTCAGCTATAACCCCAGCTCTTTGGAGGCCCTCAGAAGACTGTGGCCAAGTTTGAGGCCAGCCTAGGCAGCAACGCAATCTCAAAAACCAAGCCAAGGGGCTATGGATCCAGATCAGCAAGGAGGGCGCTTGCCTAGTGAGCAGGAAGGAAGCCCCTGGTTCTCTCCCCAGACAGCATAAACTAGGCAAGGGTTGGGCACATGTATAGTCCCAGAATTTGGGAGGTAGAGCAAGAATATCAGAAGTTCAGTGCCCTCCTCAGCTAACTAGTTTGCAAGCTTCAGGTTAGTCTGGGCTATGTGAGATCTGGTCTCAAAAACCAACCAAGTAACAAGTAAAACATCAAAAATAATAAAAGAAACTTATTAAATAAATTAAAAATTTTCCCTTCAGGAGGCATCTCCTTAAGGTAAGCCTCACGATAAAACATCTGGAAGTCAGAAAAACCAACGATATGAAAAAGGAGAAAAAAATATTCATGATGTAACATTAGGACAAACAAAAACAATGAGAAAGAAAACCTATATGATTCTAATTATAAATCAGTGACTAAAATTCGGACTTACATAGCCTAGACATGCATAGAGAATAAAAACCCAGATAGTTGCTGCTATGTTAGTTTGTGAGGCACAGAATAACCACATTTTTTTTTCAAAAATATGATTTTTGATCCTAACAAATAACTTCTTCAGTTGAGAAAAAGGGTTTTCTGGGATTGTCATTTGTTTTTTTTGTTTGTTTGTTTGTTTGTTTTTGTTTGGCTTTTTAAAAAATTTTGCTTTTGACACAAGGTCTCAGTATACCAGGGTGGTTTCAAACTCTGTATTTGAGCTTATAGTGACTTTCACCTCTCTCTCTTTTCTTTTAATGATTTATTTTTATGGATGTTTACGTATGTATCTGTGTGAGTGTATGTCACATGACTTGCAGGCTCCTGCATAGGCCGGAAGAGGGTCGGTCCCCTGGAGCTGCAGTCGCAGACAGTTCTGGACCACCTGACTCAGAGCTGGGAATGGAACTCAGGTCCTCTGCAAGAGCAGCAAGTGCTCTGAACTGATGAGCCATCTCTCCAGCCCCCACCTTGAATTCTTAATCCCACTGTCTCCGCTTCCAGACTTCTTGAGCCTTTCTGCTTTTCCTGAGCCTTTCTTGAGCCTTTCTCTTTTGAGAAATATTTTTGCTCTGGTTTCTAGGTGAAATTAAGGCAGACTTTTCTAGAAGCACTAAATAAAGGGCTTCCAAGGTCTGCCCCTGCCTCTCCTCCACTTCCTGGTGTGTGAGTTCAGAGAACCTGGAGGCCCCATCATCATCACCCCAGCCACAAGGATCTCAGTGGCTTCCTTTATGGCAGTGAAGGGAAGTCCCCCCGCCCTACCTGGTTCTTTCTGCAAACTCGATGATGGTGTAGCATGTGGCCCTTCCATCCTGTCTTTTATGTTTACAGACTTTGGGGGAAGGAATGGAGTCCCCATCGACCTCCATCCCCTTGAATAAACCCCACCCAGGCTCTATTCAAAATACTTGAAGAAAACCAGTGTGTGTGGTGTGTGTGTGTGTGTGTGTGTGTGTGTGTGTGTGTAAGTGTAAAGTATGTGGCGGTATACATGACACACAGTTCATGTGTGGAGACCGGAGGGCAGCTTTGTGGAGTCCGTTCTTTCCTTCCACCTTTATGTGAGCCCTGGGGATAAAACTCAAGCCACCAGGCGTGTGGGGCAAGCGCCTTTACCATCTTGCCGGCCCTTCACCTGCCTCCTGGTGTATTTCCAGATGAAGGGTCGCATGCAGGTAGCAAAAGAGAGACAGGACTGGCTCAAGAGTCTGTACCTGTGAGCAAAAAGCCCGCTCTTTCTCACACTCTCTCCCCAAAAGAGGTTTCCCCATGTCTTTTGCATAGTGTCACAGGTGGACACAGGCTCTCTGACTGACCTTCAGGCCAGAGCACAGCATTTCATTGACTTTATTGCCTAGCACAGCCTCATGCCATCTCCTTTCCTGATCAATGCTTATCATTTTGCCAAGAGACAGAGCCGGCTGCCGGAGAGATTGATTCCTGGTTATTTATCTCCCTCTGCCCAATGTAAATTGGTCAATCCTATTCGCATGATAAAAATCATAATGTCTCAAATTACTCACTCAATAAAATGTGGGTTTGTCTATTATTAGTGATCATTAGGGTTATAATGCAGCATGGAAATGTGGAGCAAATTAACTGTTCATGCAAGCTGTGGGCTCACGTGCAGTTAATCAGATGCACACAGTTCCAGAGGGCAGAAGGGTCTGCAAGAATCATTCCATCGTGTTCTGTAGGAACGGGGGGACACCCATATCTTTTCTCATTTTAATATGAATTTCTCAAAGCAACTTTTATCTAATCTACAATGGAACCTTGAAAGTAATCAAAAACAGAAAGGGAAAAAGAAAAGAAAAGAAAGAAAAATGAGAGAAAAATACAAGTATAACTCAAATAAAATAACATACTTTAATGGTTCTATTCATGTGTCCTTGGAGTTTTGAATGCTGCATCAGAATTCTGCTTTGAACAAACTCCCATGGAGCCCCTCCTTGTCTTTCTTGCCTGTCAGCTAAGAGTAGTTCTCCTTGAGGCTTCCTACTCAGTGACGTCATGGGACAGTTTCTCTAGTCACGGTGAGTTCCCATCGTACCTTGGCCCGGCCATTTCCTCTGTGGCACATACTTCCTGGGCACGTGGGCAGGTGAGAGGCTCTCATTGCAACGGCTGGTGTCTGGATATGAGAGAGATGTCGCTTTGAGTGGCAGCATCAGTTTAAAAGAAAATGAAAACAATACTCTGCACGTAACTCGTTTCCTGCGAGGGTGTCGGGAAACCTCACAGGGAACTTCACAGATTAAATCTCTGAGATAAATAGAAATAGTGGCGTGGTGCCAGGAATTGGACATTTCTACTGGTGTTTATTGTATATGAAGCTTTCTTGTAGGGAGGGTGTCTTATTTTCTTATGAAATCTGACACAAAATCCAAACGAAAGATGTAATTTAAATGGATTTAAAGAAAGCCTCACCACCACACACACACAAAGGACGTTGGATCAGGATCCTACAAGTACTCACATGGGCCTGACTTTAGGCTTGGCTGGATCCAGGTACATAAATGGTACGACAAGACTTCATTGTCCCTTTCTCAATTTTGATTAATTTCTGTGCTGGTTTATGCTAGGAAAGATGAGAAAGGATGTATAGAGTAAACTCTGGAAACAGAGTGCCCCCGAATACCACTCCAGATAGATCCAAGGGTTGCGACTGCCACCATGGCTTTTTCTTAAACTTTTCCCCTTGGACCAGTGATTGTGAGCCAGAAGCTGCAGGACTCACATCAGTGGGGCCTCAGCTATGCGGTCATTCTGAGAACCAGGAAGTAACTTTAGCCAGAGAGTCACAGCAAGGAGTAAAAATACCCCAAAGGGGCTTTGGGGTATTATAAACAAAAGAAGGGAAGTGGGCACCAAGAATCCAAGCTGCAAAGATTCATTCTGTTTAGAGACCTGTCCTTGACTCCTCTTTAAGTGTCTCAACAACCACTGCTTAACTGAGACAAAGACTCATGAAAAAGTGTGCCATTGAAAGTTCTGAAGGTCTAGTGGGTGACTGTGCAGACAGAGGACCCCAAAATGGACCACTATTGGCAGCAGATTAGGATACAGACAGAGCCCTGCTGAAGAGCATGCGTCTGGGAGTCTGGCATTACCACTTACCAACTCTGTAACTCTGGCATACGTATCTATGTATGTGGTATGTGTGTGAGTATGTGTATGTGTGTATGGGCTCGTGTGTGTGTGTGTGTGTGTGTGTGTGTGTCTGTGTGTCTGTGTGTCTGTGTGTCTGTGTGTGTCTGTGTTTGTCTGTGTGTGTGTGTTTGAGTATAGAAGAGGCCAGAGGTTGTGATTGCTTTCTACATTATATACTGAGGCAGTATCTGTCACTAGACCCGGAGACAATCAGTTCTGCCAGTCTGGCTCGTCAGGTGGCTCTGGCAATTCCCTGTCTCTGTCTCCTGGTGCTGGGGGATCTGAACTCTCAGCCCTCCCTTGTGCTGCACACACTCTTCCCACAGGGTCATCTCTCCAGCCCTAGGCCTGGGAAGTCGACTGACCCTCATTAAGGCCCCCGATCTTCCAAAGTGTAAAATGCCCATTCTGTCACGTAATTGATAATATGACCGATCAGATAACACTTGTGTGAGCCTTTGCATTGTTAGCGACCTCTCCGTGGAGAGATCTTCAGATTATTGCCACCGGCTCTGTAAGATGCAAAGCTCCTTGGGAAGGCCACTTAACGCTTCCGACAAGGTGATTTCTCCCTTTCATATCTTATGGTTAGGAAGAGTGTGTCTTTCCAAAACATGCATTGGGATCAAGCAAGTAGTTAATACATGAACTTCATTTCTGAGAGTGCAGCCTGAGACTCAGTGACACCCACTGGATGTTTGATCTAATGGGAAGCTGGCTGGAGCACACCGCCATTGCCAAGGGTCAGCCAGATGTGCGACTTGTAGCCTGAAGTATGGCTTGGCTCTCCTTCCTCACACCCTCTGTGGTCTGGTCCTCAGATGCTCCAGCGACCCGGAGACGACTGCTTCTCTTCTACCTTTCAGTGCACTCACTTCCACATGTTTGGTCGTTCACACCTCTCCATCTTTATCTTGGACCCTGCCTTGGAGAAATCCTTTGTATCCATGTCCTAGCAACATGGCGATAATCCACCACTAATTTAGTGGCATGGAATAATAATTCAAGTTTATGTCTTCATAGTCAAGGACACAGCTTTGCTGCATATCTCTATGTCTGTGTTGTTTTTGGGGAGATCTTATTGGTATCTTGTTTTGTTTTGTTGAGGCAGGGTCTCACTCCGTAACCTATGTGGCTTCATACTTTTAATCCTCCTGCCTCCACCTCCTAAATCATTGATGGATTTCATCACCACAAGTCCTAAAATCAAGCTGTCATCCAGGCTTAATATTTATGGCAAAATCCATTTCTTAGCTTTTCCAGATCCTAGAGCCTCCTGACTTTCCTTGGCACGTGGCCCCTTCCTGCATCATCCAAGCATGCCATCCCACCCTCTTCATGATCTCATAGCTCCTCTTCCTCTTCTCTGTTCTGTCATTACACAGGCTCCAGCTTTGACCCGCCTTATTTCCTTTATGTTGATTGTGTGTGTGCTGGTGCTCATGCATGTATATGCAAGTGCACTTAAAAGCCAGAGGACAAACTTGGCTGTCTTTCCTCAAGCACAGTTTACCAAGTTGTTGTTTTGTGATGTTTTGTTTTTGTTTTTTGAGACAAGATCTTTTTCCAGCCTGAAACTCACTGAATAGGTTAGGATAACTCTTTAGAATACCCCTGGGAAGCTTCCTGTATCGGCCTAGAGCACACATTACAATCTTCCATGTCCAGTTTTGTTTGTTTGTTTGACCTTTGTTCTAGGCATTAGATTCAAGTGCTCGTACTTGCAAAATCAGCACTTTACCAAGTAAGCTGTCTTCCGAACCCTCTTCTGTCCTTTTCTAAGGACCCTGGTCAATCTATTCAGATGACCTGGCCTAATCCCTCTTTCTCAAGACCCTTACCCAGCGCTGCAACGACCCCTGCTTCTGTCAATTAATGCCACCCTCACTGCTTCCCAAGACAAAGATGTGATGTCCCAGAGAAGAGAACATGATTCTACTCTGCCATTCTTATATTTGGTAATATTGGCATACCTCATAAGTGTGAATGTTTCCCCCGAAAGAGCCCTTGACCATGTTAAAGATGTCTACCATTGAAGACCGGGGGACGTGAAGTGTGGCTTGGCTCTTACCTCTGACCATTATCTCCTCACAGCATCTAACCTCTTGTGAATCTCAGGTTTTACAACCATCAAATCAAGATGTAGGTGAAGTGTAAGATGCCACCATAACATCTAAGTGGTCTTAGATAGTTTCCAATCACTGATTTATCGCAGTTCCACAAGGTAGATCTCATAACAGGAAGTTTTCCCCTCACAGACATGGAGGCCAGAAATGCCAAGTCAAGATGGTGACATGGCCATAACCTTTGAATATTTGGGTAGCTTTCCCTTGCCACAGCCTAAGTTCTGGCAGTAGCTGGCAGTCCTGGGCACTCCTTAGTTTCTGGACTCATCATTTCAAGCTCTGCCTCTTTTATCATGCGGCCTGGTTTCCCTGTGTATCACCATTTTTTTTTTTTTGTTTTGTTATTATTTTGTTTGTGTTTTGTTTTGTTTCGGGTGAGGGTTTCACTCTGTTAGCTCAGCTAATCCTAAACTATCAATTCTTCTGCTAAGCCTGTGCTTGGATTATAGGTATGCATGCTCCTCCTGGCTCTTAGGAGGACAACAGTCCTATTGAACTCTGGGTCTATCATACTCCAGTGTAATCTTAATTACACATACCACACCTCTACAAAGACCCTATTCCCAATCAAGGTCGTCTTCTGAGGGACTGAGATGGATATAAATCTTGCAACTCCCACAAGCACCCATGTCTAGAATGTAGAGGATGAAGTTGGAAAGGGGAGGTGGGGCTTGGGTGACATTTTCTTAAAGCCTGTCCTCTCGTCTCTGTTTTGCGGATACAGATGGCAGCTCTACTCTAGAGTTTTAGGGAAGCTTGGTTACACTCTGGGGACCATCCAACAGGATGGGCTCAGTGATGTCACGACGTTTGCACTGCTGCCTACCAGGGAGAAAACAGAAACCTGGTAACTCATTGATTCAGATCCACAGACTTCTGTGGCTGGAATGACCTTGAACAGTTACCTAACTCAATGTCTCATCGCTACCAAGGACTCACAGGTTAGACAACTCTTCATATTTCATATTGCTTAAGACCAGAACTGCAAAGACTCACTTAAACATCAGTCCTGTGGCCTGGGTACCACAGGATCCACCACCCCGCAATCTCTGAAATGATACAACTCTTCGAGGGTACCCAGCAAAGACACTAGGTAATGAGTTTCAGATCCTAGACACAGGAGACCATGTTTATTCCATAGGGCATGGTGGTGCCTCCCTGACAAATGCTTGTCTTCAACTTTCTATTTTTGAACTGGAGGGCAGGCCAGGCAGGAGCTGACCTGTGGAGAGCTTGGGGGCTATGTTTTCAGCTGAGGGAAGTGGTCATGAACTTTGCCATCCCCGCAAAACCCAGATGGAAGCCCTGAGCCTCCTGGCCCCGCTGCCCCACACACATGCTGTGCACCTGGACTGTGCTCTACCTGTTTACAAATTATCCCTGATTTTTGCTTGGTTCAGCAGCAACTGTTTACCCTCCCCCGTGATGTAATTAGGGCTTCAGAGTTCACGGGTGCCTATTATGAGCTCTCCTGTGTTTTGTCTTGGCGCTTCGTTTCTGTAGCAGTAATCATATATATATATTAAAATTTGGTATCAATTGTTTGGCTAAATTATGCACAGTGGGCCATCCTAACCTGCCATTAACATAACATATGCTAAACAATGTGTTGATTTCCCCCCCCACACTTCCTCTTTTTTTTTTTTTTTCTTCCTTCTCCCTGATAATTACACTCCAAAGCATCAATTGCTTATTCGGGCAAATTAAACTTGGAGTTTTTCTCATTTCTTCAAACTTTCAAATTGTCTTGCCGGCAGCAGATGCCGACCAAGCAATCCTTCAGCTGCCTTCTGAGGTAGTGGGGAGCTGTTTTCTTGCTGAGAGAGGCAAGTGCCACGTGGTAGTCACCAGCATCAAGGTGGCCCTGAGGCTCCAAGCTGAGCCGTGGTTTGGGATGTTTGCCATTGCTATTCTAAGCCCAGCAGCACATGGGCCTTGGTGTGGTGATCAAAACCCACCACAGATGTCTCATGGCTCCTGTACTCATGACTCCTGTCAACAAAGATACACTAACTCTTTCGTAGGTGACAGGCGCCTGACTAGACATGAGCATACAGAAAGACTTAAAGTAACAGGGTTTCTGTCCTCTGACAATTTATAATCTCCTGTGGGGAATCTGCAATTTGTTTTCCTCAACAGGGTTATTGAATAAACGTTTTAAGTGCTGTGAACTGTACAGTTCGTCCCAACATTTTTTTTTTAAGATTTATTTATTTACTGTGTATACAATGTTCTGTCTGCATGTACACCTGCAAGCCAGAAGAGGGCACCAGATCTCATTACAGATGGTTGTGAGCCACCATGTGGTTGCTGGGAATTGAACTCAGGACCTCTAGAAGAGCAAACAGTGCTCTCAACCTCTGAGCCATCTCTCCAGCCCCTCATCCCAACATTTAATTCAGCTACTGTACCTCAGAAGCAGCGTGCCCGTGTGCCAGTAAAACATCACGTACAACAAGAATCAGGCCACATTCGCCAGTGCTCATTCCAGTGTCCAGGCAGAGAATATATGCACGGAGTTAAATTTTATTTTTAAATAAATTAATTTCATGTGTATGGGCGTTTTGCCTGCACGTATGTGGGTGGGTACCATATGCATGCAGTGCACACAGAGACCAGAAGAGGGTGTAAATTCCCCCAACACTAGTGTTCCAGACGGTTGTGAGCTACCATGTGAGGGCTGGAAACCAAACCCAAGTCTTCTGTTAGAGCAGTAAGTGCCCTTAACCACAGAACCGTCTCTCCGGCCCCTGTGATTTAGTTTTGTTGTTGTTTATGTTACAGTGTGCTTGTGAATGTTCCCAGGTAGCAGTGACTGAGCAAAGAAATGATTTACGCCAAGTCCAATTAGTGAGCCACTGGGTTTATTAGGGTTACTTACATGAGCACGGAAACCTCGGAAACAGAATCGCTAAAAATCCTACCCCAGTGTAGAAAAATTACATCCCTGGAGCACCCTGCCCTACCTGTATGCAGATCCGTTTGCTTACTCGTCTTCCCACTCCAGCAACTGTTGCTGTTTGTATAACACGGGGAGGGTCCTGCGAATCTTGTGACTTTCTAAAACTTCCTGAGCCTTGCATGTTTCCTCAGCTCCTGCAGTCTTGTGAGCCTGTCTCCCCTCTCCAGGAGGGAAGGTGTCAATTCTGGGGTTGCAGCAACATGTCACTGCAGTTAGTGTGACGAAGTTGATGATGACCTGACGTAGACAGAGCTTTGCCACTGCGGCACACCAGGGGGAATGCCCAAAGTTAGTTCAGACTGATTTCATGGCTGCGTCCACCCAGGGATGGAACCAGGGGGATCCGAAACTGAGGGCATTGACTGTCCGAGACAGTGTGTATGACCGTCCCGGGCAGTGTGGATAGCATACCTGGGACAGTCCACAGAGTGTGGCTGGAGGGGGTGCAGCTTCAATAGGGTGTCACTAGGTTACAGTAGAGTTGAAACTTGAATATTGAGCAGTGGATAACCATGGGTTAGAGTACAGGGTGGTAAGCCTGTGTGGTTACAGACGAAAGCCACATGCAAATACTCCAGGAAATGTTTGACGTTACCTGGAATGAGGACAGGGTAACTGGAAAGATGAGAGAATGAGCTGGGGCTTTGGAATGAGAAGAGGTCACTTAGGTCACTAGAGTTTGAAAGGATGCCACATAGGTCAAAGGTGATTATATTGTCACATAACAAGTGGATAGCTGGTACTAGTTTCTCGCCTCTGTGGGGACCTCTTTAGAGGTAGGCTTGACTGATCTGGTCTTAACAGGGTTCTGTAATATTATGCCTAGCTCAGTTGGCTGCTCACATATCTTTGTAACAATTGGGGACTATGTTGTAGGCTAGATGTGGATGAGACAATTTACCTGGAGTCATTTTTCACACATCTCTCATCCTCTCAACCATTTCTTCTGGCATCAGCAGAAGATGACACATATGAGCCTTATTGGGGTCTAGGCTCAGAACTGACAGTCGCTGGTAGGAGTTCCTGTTAGAGACCATGAATAGCTGTTCAGGAAGCCTGCGCCGATCCCATGCAGAAAACTACATTTCCCAGCCTTCCTTGTGGTTAGGCATGGTCATGTGACTGAGCAATAAACCCAGTCCAGTTTAACTCACAAGAGTGGTGAAGGCTGGGGCAACCTTGAGAAGCTTGTTTGATCATTGTGAAGCCACGGAATGGAGGGAGCTTGTGTCCCAGCATTACTACTTGGAAGTGAGTGAGTAAATCGCTCACCAGATCACCTATTATGGATTATATGTCAGTGGAAGACAAACTATCATTTTAATTAAGACATTATACAATTGGGTTTTCCCTACATGATATAAAAATAGTGAATCTTTTTTTCCAAGAAAACTCTTTTCTCACAACTGGCCAGTACTTCCTGTAAGGATTTTTTTTTTCCTCCAACCAGGATCAAATTTCAAACCACACATACATTAACTAATTTTATGAATCACCCAATGGACAGGAGTGGAATTCACACCCGTTTATTTTATTGGGATGATAACAAATATAATGACTAGTGCTTCCTGGGTAATAGCCCTGTGGTTAGGGCTAAACGGAGGAACACTGTGGTGTGTGATTTGAGCGAATACCCTCAGATGGTGAGGAATGCTCATGGCGGCTAATATCAGGCTGTAATTTCTCATTTCTCCTCAACTGCTTCACTTTTTATGGGGGTTATATTGATGAATGCAGATGATAGCTGTCAGCCTGGCTGGGAAAGCTTGGCAGGAGGATCTTAACAACCCATCTTGTATTTCCTAAAGGCAGAGCAAAAGGCTCCAGGCCTTCACAGGTTCAGGTCACCCTGCTGTACCCACTTCTGTTTCCCCTTCCCCTGAATCTGTGCTGTACCATGGATTTTTGTCAGACTAATACTTCTACAGTAATTACGACTCAAACCACATCTCTCTAAGTGCAAAGAAAAAGACTGTAAGTAGAGGGTCTCTGTCCTTCTTGGGCATTGTCCTCTATCACTGAGCTCAGTCACAGGACTTATTTTGCATAATAGGATGTGTCTTTTCTAGGGCTTCACCATGACCATCAAGATTTTCTAAGGTCACCATAGTCTTCCAACTCAAAGCTACAGAGTGGGTCCAGTGAAATCCCTGAAGTACGTCCATGCAGTCAGTGATGGGGAAATATCAGAAGCAGGTGGGGATACAGGGCAGAACAAAGCAAGTAGCTGTGGAAAAGAAGGAAAATAAACATTTTTCATCCTTTTTTTTTTTTTTCCTCAGTTTAAGGGTATGTTGGAACCTGGTTTCTGCTACTGTGATAAATACCCTGACGAAAAGTAGCTTAGGGGAGAAAGGGTTTATTTGGCTTATAGGTCAGAGGTGACAGTCTGTGATTGTGCAAAAGGTGATTGTGCAAAAGTTAAGGCAGGAGCATGAGACAACTAGTCACATGATACCCACAGACAAGAGCAGAGAGAATGGGCCTGTACTGTCTGCTTGCTGCTTCTTTATGCTCAGCTAGCTTTCTTCACTCTGACACAACTCAGGGTCCAGCTTCTGAAATGGCCCTGCCCTCATTCATGATATGTCTTCTTGATTTTCAGTTAACAATCAAGACAGCCCCCTATAGACATGTCTACAGACCATTCCTAAATTAAGACTCTCTTCCCAGGGATAGCTATTTTGGGTCAAGTTGCCAGTTAAAGCCAGTCAACATGGAGAGCACCCAGGAAATTAAGCTCTCTGGAAAAGCTGGATTAACTGGATTTTGTTTTTTATCTGGAACAGCTGGATGGGGAGGCCATGTGTTTTACCTGTAACAGCTGGATGGGGAGGCCAGGGTGTGTTTCACCTGTAACAGCTGCATAGGAAGGCCAGGGTGTGTTTCCTTATTGAGTACCTATGTTATTATAGCCTCTGTTTTCCCCCTACATGAATTTAGGTTGAGATTTAATTTCCACCAATTAGAGGCCAAATGAAGCCATTGTAATGGGCTCCTACATCACAGCATCACCTCCACAGACAGGAGGGAATAATGCTGGAGTGAATTTTAAGTAGCTGAAGTTGTGCTAGACTGCGAATGCATATCCAATTCAATTTGTAGAAAACTTTAGATTAATTGGGTTTATAATTTGCACAGTAAGGCAATGTAAATGTGTTGCTAGCACTTGAGTTTTTGCTTAATCCTCTGAGTGGATATTTAATCTTTTTAATATTAGAATTAAAGCAACTTGGAAGATATGAATGTTAATCTAATTATATTCCGATCACTTTAATTTCTTTAATGTTTTAAACAACAAAACAACTTTACAAATTGGTTTAGGTTGGAGAACCCTTTTAGAGGGTCCTGCATCTCATCAGTAAGTGCAGTCCAGAGGAGCTGGGCTTGGAAGAACTACCTTAAGTTTATAGTTATGCAAATGCAAACCATTAATCCTAGAGCCTCAGCACTTGCAAGGTGTGCTGGAGGAATTCTGCAGCAGCTAGGCTTTCGTTAGAAGGAATCTGCCAACAGGAACATCCAAGTAAGTAAACAGCTTTATAGAACCCCAGCCATACAAAACCCGAGCTTTCAGAGCATCAATGATGAGTTAGAACTTGGAAGATTCTTCTTCTTTTTTTTCTGCTGTTGTTATTTCAAAGAGAGTGGGAGGGGAAAAATCAGAGGGGGACATGTACAGTGCTGGCAAATTTTATTACCTCATTATAATTGATATCTGCTCTCTGAGCCAATAAAGGAAGTCGTATTCGGCACTAGGGGTATAAAATCTTTAAAGTTTTAGGCTGTCAAGAGGTGGCTGTGGTGAGGTTGACATAATTATCAGCTGAATGTACCTGTATATATAAGCTCTTTACCCTGAAAAGCATGCTGCAATGGGGAATCCTTCAGAGCCGGTAAAGGAGTCACAAAGTGCCTGCAGGATTGCTCCTTACTTCACTGTTGTTTCACTTAGGCCTGCAAACACATCCTTAAGCTTTCCAGTCTCTCAGCTCTTGCTTGGAATTCAGGAACCCAAGGTGGTCCTTTGTTTCTTAAAGAAGGGGCTAATCTTCGGGGTGACAATGTGGAGAAGCCCTTCCAAATGGTGTTCCCGGGCCTCTCATATGTGATAAGCAGAACCCCGGAACTAATTACATATTTTCTTTAAAAGGTGATGGAAAACAACCCAAGATTATGTTATAAAAAAAACCGTAAGTTTGAAAATCAGCAACAATTCCAGTTCATATCAAGTCTTCCCCACATCCACCCCAACCCACATTCTGAGTCCACATTATAGGTTCACTGCATGGACAGTCGTCCCACCGGCCTGTAGACTGATGAATCACTTTGATGGACTCTCCCATCCCCCACCCCTGGGGTTTGCATACCCACAGACCTAGAGTGGTATCCAATGCCCGGGACTCTGAAACTGAGAAATCATTATGGGACTGAACAGAAGGGACACAAAAATGCCTTCTTGGGTATATACTGTCTAATGCAACAGAACAGCCAGTCAGAAAGATCACCAGGCCACTGGCCGCCTTGTGCTGCGTTGGTTTTTGGTTAGTGTTGAACATTTGCTAACACAGTAAACACAGAAAATGAATGCAGATGTGTTGCTATCTACCCTGTAGGTTCAGGTCTGAGTTCAGAGGGCACCTGCCGAGACTTCTGGGTTCTTGTGTCCTGAAGAAATAAATTGGTTCATGGACACAGGATAGGAGCCAATTTATTAAGAAAAAATTAAAATTAAAAAAGGAACTGCAGGATGAAGGGCTAGTGAACTGAGAGAGAAAAACAAAACCAAACCCTTTTGTGCAGCAGGCGAGTTCTGATTCTTTAGAGGTTATTTGCTCAACATTTACCTTCTCCTGAGTGTCTCTAACAGAATCTTTTTGTGTGTTAACATGCGACCCAGGTAGGGAAGGGTTTCCAGTCTTTCTCTGATGACTGGCTTCTTTCATATATTAATCGTTTAAAAATTACATTCATTTGAGACTGAAGAAATGGCTCAGCAGTTCAAAGCATTTGGTGTTCTTTCAGGGGACCTAGATCAGGTTCCCCACGTGGTAGCTCATTGCTATAAGTAATTCTAGTACCAGGGGATCCAATGTCTTCTTCTGGTCATGGCAGACATGTGGTGCATGTGCATACATGCAGGAAGAACGCATACACATAAAACAAAAGTAAATAAATCCTTGGAATTACAGTGTGTGTGTGTGTGTGTGTGTGTGTGTGTGTGTGTGAATTCTTGATTGCCCTGCACCCCCACTTGCAGGATTTAAGCTCACCAATAACTGATAAAAGCTTCTCCAGAATAAACAACCAGGACAAGCCCACCCCAGTGTAAGAGATCCTGGTTAGCAAGCATAATTTTCCTGTATGCCCTACGGAAGTATCCACCCAGAGATTTTTCTCTGCCTGAAAGCCAGGGTACGTCGATGACCTCTTTCTGCGGAGGGTGCTGAGCACTTAGCTGAGCTCTTGCCTTCTCTTTATTGGTTTCTGGTTGGAAGAAGCAGGGATCAGAAAGAGGAGCGTCTGCGATGTGTGCTTCTCCCAAGTATTGGAACTCTCTTTCAGCATCTTCCATTCTCTGCTCTCGTGACTAATCTGTTTAGCAAGTATTTTCCATGGAGTGGAAGGCTTTATTGGCAGAACCACTAAGTTTAATAGCAGAGTTTAGCACAACTCAGCTTGTAAAAAAACTCAGTCCCCCTATTAAATTCTTCACTTGTAAAGCCGTCCATCAACACTCACCAGCCTTTTAAACTAGTGTTTTCCTTTTTCTGTTTTTCTGTTTGCATTTTGCTATTTTGTTTTTGTTTGTTTTTGTTTTGTGAAACAGGGTCTCTCCCTCCCTCTATCCGGCCCAGTCTCTCTGAGGCCTAGGGTGTCATTAAACTCACAATCTTCCTGCCCCAGGCTCCAGAGTGCTGAGATGACTGGCCTGCACCACCAACCCGAGCCTCTCTTCTCTAGTCTTTTCTGTTTGTTTATTTTCATTGTTTTTTTTTTTTTTTTTTTTTTTTTTTTTGAGACAAAATCTGGTATAGCCCAGGCTGGATTTGAACTCTGTGTAGCTAAAGGTAACCTCGAATTTCTGACCCTCCCTCCTCCATCATGCAAGTGCCATACTGGTATGCACTACCATGTCATGTTTAATTTGAAACTGGGGTCGGATCCATGGCTTTGTTCACTTTAGGCAAATGCTCTTTGTGCTAAGCTGCAGGCCCAAACTCCTTCTCTGTTCTTGGAGATTTAAATTATGATATTTATATAAGATCTAAAAAGTTAGCATTTCCCCCCCTCTGAAGGTTACTCAATATCTCTTAAGCTTGAGTGGGGACCTAGGGAATCATGAAGAATAGGGAATTTTCTAGAACCTTGGAATATTACTATTTTCATAGAAGACAATCTGTACAGCAGGAAAGAGCTGCGATGTAATGGCATAAATGATGCCCTGTCCTGCCCTATAGTTTCAATGTAGGTAAGTGTCATTTGTGGTACAGGATGACATGGGACAAAGTATTATTTACTTAATAATCATTTACTTATTATTATTATTATTAATTATTATTACTTACTTCACCTCACTTGAGTCCAGACTCTCAGCTTTGGCAATTCTAAAATATGAGATTGGATACATCTTTGCAGGGAGGACTGTTTTATGCATCCTTAGGGTCTGGCAGCATCTGTGACCTGTGCTCTGTAGTTGATAGTAGCACTCCTTCCCTCAGACCAGACGATAAACAGCATCTCTAAACATGACAAGGTCCCCTCCCTTGAGACTGATCCACTCCTTACCCCTCTGACTCTCATCATATCTTTCTAAGTTTATATTACCTTAAAACTGTGTGTGGAAATTTGAACTTGATTCTATTTAAAGAAAAACATTCTGCTTTCTCCAAATTGTTATACAAAAAAAAAAAGTCAAAGCCAAAATAGTTTTCATGTATGCCAGCATCTCAAGCCAGTAGAATATGATGCTAAAATTGAGAAGGATACACCTATGTGTATCTACTTGCCAGACATCGATTGATTATCTATTGCTTTCCAAAATGCCGTTTTCAATATTTTTCCCCATTATAAATATGGAAGAAAAATATGAAGGCGTTCTAGAAAGCGCCAGAAGTGATTTTGCAGCCTTGGGGCAGAATGGAAGCGCTTAACCCACTCATCCACAATGGCTGCTTGGGGAGTGCTCAGCTGTTTCTCAGAGACTCTGAGAGCACTTTGGAGCCTGTAGCGGAGTTATAGTTCTGTTAATGGTGGAGGCAAGAATTGCCTGCGCCTCTTTCAGATACGTGGCCAAGTCTTCCAACAGCAAACCTGTGTATGCCAGCCGGCTTGCCCCAGCATGGGGGCATGAATTGGAGTGGAAATGAACGGTCTAGCATTCCGATGCAATTGCCCCAAATTATCGAAGAGAGGAGAAGACCACTGTAATTCACTGGCCAAGGCATTTTCACCAACTGTTTTTGCTCAGCGTTAGTTTGGCGTGTTGTTCTCGGGCCTTGTCTCATCAGAGTTCTTCCATAAACACCATTATTACTGGGGCTGTGTTTCCCTGCCACTGACTAGAAACACATCTGGAGGTTTGAGCCACCTTAACTCCTGCGTTGCCACAGGGTACTTGGTGACTCCTCAGGGACACTACAGACAAACCTTTGCCTCTTAAAAGACGATCTGATTTGACCCCCGTCTCCTACCAAGCACCTGCTAAACAGAAAGCAGAGACACCAGCCTATGTTTGAGGCTAGTTTGTGGTTTTATTTCCCAGGGAGCTCAGGGTCTGGTAGGTAGGAGGTCTCAAACACCCAGAAGGTGAATCGGGCATTGGAAAGATACGTTAGCAACTAATTGGGGCCGACTGCTATTACAGAGGTCTCAAGTTTGGATTCCAGCACCCATGTGCTGTAGCTTACCACCACCTAGAATTCCAGCTCCAGAGAACCCAACACCCTCTTCTGGCCTCTACCACACCTACATTTACAAGCACAAACCCACACAGAGACACATACATACACACATAATTTAAAAAAATAAATTTAAGAAAAGACAGCAAGGGCTGATTATGAACCCCAGCTCTGCCATCTTGCTAACATGCATGGATCCTCCCCCATCTTCTTACCTCGTGTCATTTGAATTCTCTCCATGATTATAACATGGCATGGGCACTTCTCTATATTGAATGTAAAAATAACTTTACTATCATAAAATTTGCTTGACTTCCAGAAGGCAAAATGTAATCAGTCAACTGAATCTTCTTTGGCTGAGTTAAACCCTCATCTCTGGCTCACTCCCAGTTTCTGCCTGTACACAAGCAATACATGGGACATACTTTCACTAAAGACACATTCAATTTTTAATCCCAGCACTCAGGGGGCAGAGGCAAGTGGATCTCTGTGAGTTCGAGGCCAGCCTTGTCTATAGAGTGACTTCCAGAAAAACCCTACTTTGAAGAGTCAACCAAACAACCAAACAACCAATCAACCAAACAGATAGATAAAATAAAAGACTAAATGTGTGTCTGAAGTTCAAGTTTCACTATGGTTCTTCCAGGGTCTTGTTGCTGCTATTTTGTTTGGGGCTGTATAGAGGTAGGACTAGGATGTTACACACACACACACACACACACACACACACACACACACGTCTTTTTATTTGCTAACTGACCCTTGTTTCCAGATCAACTAGAAAAGGTCTCATCTCCACACACACTTCAAACCTAGGAAAACCTGGAAACATTTAGCTGCAAAGGAAGCACTGAGCACCTCAAAGCTGATTGTACAGTTAAGAGCAATGACCATGATGGTACAGATTATAGTTGCTTGTCAATAATACCTGTATTTATAACACCCATTTTTAGAGACGATTATCAACTCTATGCTTCATGGGAAATTCCTCCTTCGGAAAAAATGACATTTAAAATTAATGTGAAATTATGTCTTAATTTAATTTACAAGGAGTCACAAACAGGTGGGAGAATTATGTAACAATAATTGTTTGCAAGGAATTGATTTTATGCTAAAATTAGGTGAAAATGCTGTTATAGTTTGTTGTCATTTTGAAATGTTCTGTTTTGCCATAAAACACACCATAAAGACACTCTCTTCTTGAAGGCCTTAATCTACTGTGTAATTGCCTAAGTGAGTACATTAACTATATTGTCAACTACCTGCTCTCGAACACAGAGACTGCCAGGAAAGGTTTGACTTCTGCACTGTGCAAAAATAGATTGTCAGTCTGGCTTGAGAATTTCCTGGTGGGGTCAGCCTTTGTATCAAGAGAAGATGGGGAAGGTGCAGAGACCTTGTGGGAGAGTCAACCCACAAGGTTGCTCTTTTCCTATGTCCTTGCTCTTTTCTTATGTTCTCGCCACATTTATTGAGGACAGTGTTACCTTTGCACTACTTAAATACTTTGGATTGATTTCTCTAGCGTCCCTTTCTCCTTCCCTATGTTCTTACTTCCCTCCCTTCCTTTTTTAGTTTCTCTTCCTTGAAGTGTTACTTTTGGTCCACCAAATTCACTAATTTTGAGTTTCTCCTTGGTAATTCTTTATCAAACAGACCCCATTTGGGGGCTGAATTTTATTCATCAGACAGACCCCATTTTATTGTTATTTTTAATTCAAAGTCTGATAAATAACAGACCAAATTAGGCTATAGCTGATTATATTTCTGAATGCAAACCAGCTGTGTTGTTAATCTGTCCCTACTCCTCATCCTCACCTGAACTTGGAGTAAAGCTTACGGAGCCCACTCTTTCTGCTGCTTCATTTCCTTGAACTGCAATCATTTCCCAATTCCAACAAAACAGTTTTTGGGGAAAAAAATGCAGATTCTACAGCACTGATTCTGCCAGCCACCTTGTGAAGACAGACTGGCTTGAGTTTTATAGTGCATTCCTGTCTCTGATGAGACATTGGCCACAGGGCTGTGGGTTGGTGAGAATCTGGAATAGCGAGGTGAAGTATGGAATGTGGATGGCCAAGCTTTCTGATGCCCCTGCCAAGGCAGGGGAAGCTTAGACTGTGGCCTGTGCCCTGGAACTTTTTCAGTGTGTGCTTAGTAGAATCTCATTACGCCTGAGCAGCACTTACTGGGAGTAGCTAGCAGACTCACACCCTTCCATGTGGAGGGCTGGCACACCGGGAAGAAAGCTGAGAAATGCATTTCATCTACTCAGAAGTTACTGGACACTTGCGAAGTACTTCTTGGTCTCATTTTACAAAGTCAATTACAAATGGGGCTGCAGTCTCATTTTTATTTAATGTAAACCACGAGACCACTGGTGCTATACGGAGAAGCGCTTCAAGGGCTGTGGGTGTAGCTCCAGTTGGCCCAGTGCTTTGCCTAGCATGCAAGAACCCTGGGTTGGATCCTCAGCACCCCAAGATATCAGATGTGGTGGAACATGTCTGTAATCTCAGCACTCCTGAGGTGCAGGCAGGAGGGTAAGGAGCTCAAGGGCATCCTAGCATGGAGAGTCCAAGGCTAGCCTGGGCTATGTGAGACCTTGCTTTAACAACAACAACCAACAACAACAACAACAACAAAAAGCTTTAGCACATTTTTTTTTTCTGTTCTTTAAGATTCCCAGTGTTTCTGTGGGTATCTTCAGGCAGTTAGGGATGTGCTGTGACTTGAGTAGATAGTAGCCTATGACTGTCACAACTAACGGTGCTTGATCAAGGCTTATTGTGTGCCAGAGACTCTTGCAAGGACCCTCCTCACCCCAAACACCATGGAATACGTATTGTAATTATTGTATCAGAGAGAAAATAAGCACAGAGATGTTACATGCTGACAGCCTATACGTGATGAATGGCAGACCCCATTAGCAGAATTCAGACTTTCAAACTCATACTACATGTAAGGTCATCCTAGGGGCACATCCATTGGATGTTAAAGAGATCCACAAAGTCACTTTGGGACTAAGGACCACTCACTGCTTGAGTTTAAGGCAGAAATGCTAACTGTTTTTTCTGCTGGGTGCTATATACAAACTTGCCTAAAATGCTGAAAAGGACCACGGAATGCTGCTAACAGTTCAGAAGGCTCAGGCTGTGGTCAGTTTGGAATACCATTCAAGAACATGGAAATGTACCTTGATAAGTACCACGCCTTGGCAAGCCTCCCTCTCTTTTTGAGAAGGGTCTCACATAGCCCTTACTGGCTTTGAATTTCTGCTGTAACTGAAGATGACCTTGCACTTCTGATCATTCTGCTCCTACTTCCCTAGTGCTTAGATTATAGAAGTACACCAGGATGCCCTGTTTATGGGGTGCTGGGGACGGAACCCGAGTCTCCAAACATGCTAGGGAGGCATTGTACCAACTGAAGCTCATCCCCCAGCTCTAACTTCTCTGCTTGAAAACATTCAGCTCTCTGACAAAATGCCAATTGTACAGGGTGGGGATGGGAAAAGGGGGGCGTGGTGGAAGGTGAAGGGGTGGAGGCATGATATACTCAGTGACCAGCAGCTGCTGGAATGGTTGATTCTAACACTGGAGTGGGTCCACTGACGAGACTCAGAGATGGGTCACTGGACAGATAAGGTCTGAGGCTGCATGGAGGCTCACTGACGGCAACACTAGCTCCCAGGAGCCAGGCACACTATCAACAGGAGAGATGGAGAAGGTAAAAGTCAGGGTTGTGCTGAATCCAGCTGCCCTGCTCCCACTTTTGCTTAATGCTACTCCACTTTTCGATAGTCTTGAACATCTGTCTGCCATGGAGGTGAGCCAATGTCCATCTTCGGTGGGCACTGTTCTGGGGTCTTTGCATATATTTCCTCACCTCCTATGAAGATGAGAGCAGACTACATGGTGTGCACTCATATTCCCTCTGTTTTAACAGGATGCACAGCAACTGAGGGCCACTTCCCTATTGGCAAAGGGTTCAGTGACTGCATCCTATTCCCAGCACCCCGGGTCCCAGGGAAGAATTTTCTTCAAGCGAAGAATGGCTGAGGGGACCTGCGGCGTGACTGGGGCTGGAGCTTGGCAGTGTGAAGGTGGACTGTCCTTCCCTCAGCCCACTCAGTTTCAGAGCCTAGAACAGCTGGCTGCCCCTAACTCAAGGAGGGAGGGCGGGGGGAAAGAAGTCACGCAAGCTAGGAGCATCAGCACACCCCACGGTGCAAATCCGCAATGAAATCCATCGTAGTCTTGGTTCTCCATTTATTAATAAAATGCCCAGTACCTTCTGGCGTGTGCTTTGAACTGCTTTTAATTATCTCCAGTTGGATGGAGGAAAGGTAATGGGGACCTCATAATGGCCGTGGAGGGAACGATTGGAATTTTATTTCCGTGGGGGAAGGCAGACATTGTTTGCCAGAGGAGCCGAGAGGCCTCTTTCAAAGTTGAGGACACTTCCCAGTACCACACAGCGTAAATCACCGCGCAAACCACGCGATTATCCCCTGCAGAGGAATCGAGTGTGTCTTTATGGGATTCTTCACCAAGCACTTAGGAATAATCTGATATAAAACAGCAGGGGTGGAGAGTAATGACAACTTCAAATTAGTTTAATGAATGTTTACATTTAAAGGGGGGGTGGCTTTTCTACAATCCTGAAAATACAAAATGACAGCTCTCTTTCCTATTTCTGTCTGTTCTGGTTACCCCCCAACACACATACACCCTTTTCTTTTCTTTCTTTCTTTCTTTCTTTCTTTCTTTCTTTCTTTCTTTCTTTCTTTCTTTCTTCTTCTTCTTCTTTTTTTTTTAAATCCCTGGGAGAAAGGTGGCTTAACCCTTTCAGCCCTAGGCCTCCTCTCAAAGAAGTCTTGCTTTGTTCAGCCTGGGTCGGAACAAGTCTCCAAATATCCCTGTTTTACATGCCCGGTCAGCTTTGGGAGAACATCTGTTTTAAGTCAACTCTGACTCAATCCAGGAAAAAAATAAATTCCTGGCTCTCCACCTGCTCAGAGGTCAATCACCCACCCACATCAGGCAGAGATGGATGATGGTCTGCAGATGCCCAGGGTATTTTTAGCTGCGTGTTGGCAGGTACCCTGCTTGTTGAATGCAGCATGGAAGCAGGAGTTTGATACACCGTCATGTTATTTAAAACCAGGGGTGGGTGCTGACGCCCTCACCAGGTCTGCCCTGGGCTGCTGGGCTGCTTCCCCACTTGTGCTGAAGAAGGATTCATGTTGGCGGGAGAAGGAGAGCTGGAAATGTTCCCATTGCTCACTTCGTGAGGAGTGCACCTCAAGCTACTTTGTCCAAGGAACAACATCCCCTTTCAGATCTGGTTACCCAGCCTAAGCCACCCTATGCTCTTGAAAACAACGTTCCAGCGTGTTGCTAGCTATGTTTCCGAACTCGAATATTTCCTGTTGGGCTTGTTCCTGGCCCCCTCACATTCTGAGAGACCCATTTCCATTCTAGGGTTGCCAGCCTGGATATAGAATTCGAGTTGGAAGGAATGCAGTTTGAGGCAGGTCTCTGGGAACAGTGTGGATAACATTAAAGCAAGAAACAAAAAGCAAATGATAGCCCCAAGGTTGTGTGGTGCTCAGGGATGTCTGGAGAGGCAAGGGGGAAATTCCGAACACTGATTCAGAAGCAAGGCTTGGGCCATTTTGGCCTTGTGGGCATGGCTAGAGAAGTCCAATGTACCCATGACATTGTTACTTTTGCTTCTCTCCCATGCCTAACATGCCGGCACCTTAGAAAATGTCTAAGACGTCCAGGAGTAAAAATAGTTCTTCAGTGGAGCAGGGCCACTTTTCTGTGAAATCCAAGGACTTAACAACCTAATTACCCAATAGGGCTGGGTTCTCCATGAGGGCCAAAATCAGTTTTGAAGTGGGATTTGTCAAAGGTAACGAGATTACTCCAAAGCAAAGGACTGGCAATTCTCACTTAACTAGAATGTTGCGTGAATCCAAACCCTCATTTTCCTGGAGCTTTCTCTAGCCAGGCTGTTGGAGGGGAAGTTGCCAAATATTTGTGGATTTTTAGAAGTCTTAGAAGTGGGCAGAGCTTTTGAGTTCTTCAGCAGGCACTACAACCAACCCCTTGTCTGGTGTTTATGTAAATGATCTTTGCAAGCGTTCTAGCTCTGAGGAGCTTTCTTTCATCAGAAGCAAATGTATATGTAAGATACACTTGATACAAAGTCAGTGTGCAATGTGGGGTTCTGGTGCAAAGCAAAATGGCTGCCATCCTAGGCCAATCTTTTCATCATGATTGTGGAGCTTGGGCAGTTCACCCCAGCTTCATCTTCAGGCCTGTCTCCTTCCTTCCTTTTTCAGGGACCTATGAAGGTCCCTTTCTTTCAGCTTCTAATCTTTGAACTGGCCTTCCTCGAGTCCCATCTTCCCCCCCGCCCCCCCCCCCACACGCGCTAAAACACAGGGCTGGTTTCCTCTGGTCGTTCTCAATCACCGCACACTCTTTCCTCTGGTCACAGTTATCTCAGGCAATAATTGTTTTAATTGTCAGTGTCTTCCACCGGCACATCGAGGTCTCCATCAGGGTCGGGAAAGGAGCTTCTTGCTCAGCATTGCAACAGCGTTTAAGTGTGCGCTTAGGCTGAGCTCTACCCAGGGTCTTTGGGATGAGGCGGCAAATGAACAAGAGAATGAATGATTTTCAGGAAGTCTCCTTACATTTCCCTGCCCCGAACACTCGTCTCTCTGTAGCTGTCAAGGCCCTCAGAGCTCAGCAGTGGGCTTGGAAAAGCAGCTATTCCAGTACTCACCCATTTCGATAGGGAAATTTAATCTGCCTTCCTTGGGCTGTGCACCATAGATGTTTGCTGCCTCCAGGGACACCCTGTCCCCCACCAGGAGGACTTTGCTTTGTGGGGATCACCCCAAGTCAAATAAGAGATCATGTCTCCTCGAGGCTCGTCGGTACTGTCTACCCTTGCATCCTAATTTTGATGGTAGTTGCAGCACCCTCTGGTGCCCACTGTAATCTACCATGATCATCTCTGGAAGGTGGACTAGCTGGGAGACAGAGATGATGGGTGAGCATACTTCCCTCTGTCTGGAAGCTTTCTTGGGCTCTAGCCAGTGATGTCACACTTACTGTGGAGTCTCTCTTAGATAACCACTTTAATTTATATAATATAATATATTATATATTAAATATTGTATATTTAATATTGTATATACAATATTAAATTATATATATATATACACACACACATATATACACAGTCCTTTTCCTTGTCTCCAAGTTCTGATCCCTGCCCTGGCTTGCTTTCTTCTTCCTAGTGTTTCCATTACGTCACATACTTCACATGTTACATTTTTGTTTGTATTTAGGGGCTCGTCTCCCCCTCGACTGTCAGGTAGACCCCTCAAGCCGTCTTTCTTATCCCCGAAGCAAACACACAGACGTGCTCAGTCGACACCCGGTTGGCTGAAGGGAACGAAGCGCTGCTTACTTAACGTCGCAAGCTATGCTCAAATAGCAAATCTTTGCTTGGTATTTTGCAACAAAGCCAGCCTCTCCAGATGGCATCTCCGGGGATTACCTATGATCCAGGCAAAAGATCTCAAGCGTACCAATAAAGAATTTGTCTCCAGGCAGAAATCTACACAAAAGCACAATTCTTGCCCATCCGAATGGATCTTAGAACTGGCATGGCCGCAGGCCGCCTGGGACTGTCAGCTGTGTAAGCAAGCACCCAGGGCACAGGGCAAGGAAGGCGGACCGTTAGCTTTAGTGGAATGAGATGCAGGTGCCTGAGGAGAGAGCACTAGTGCGTGAACTCTGTGACCCTTGTAAAAAACAGCAACAGCCACCGGTGATGTTTATGAAGTGCTTAAGGCACTAGACCATCCCCATCCCAAATGCTTCCCAGAACTTTGCTCACGTGAAACCTATCGCAATGGTAGGGGACAGAGCCATTATGTCTACTCATGGGTGTGTGTACATGGGGAAACTGAGGCAGGGTTTGCTGGAGTCCTCCAGGGGTCAGCAGCAAATCTCCGTGTTCCTGAAGGGTACCGCTTCACTGCCTCCGCCCCCTTCCACCAGAAATATGAGTCTCATGATCACATTTCCCACACCCACTCTTGTCTTCATGGTAGGTAGTTTTGATCACCTATTGCACTGAATTAAGAAATGCCAAGGGCATTAGTGAGAAATGCTGTTGGAGATGTACATGATAGTGTTTCTAAAGAGATTTGGGTGATGAGGTGCCCACCCTCAATCTTGGCCACACCATCCTGTGGGCAGAGGCTCCGGGCTGAATAAAAGCAGGAGAGGACGGACATGAGCATTCTCTGTTCCTCTCTGCTTCCTGATAGACTGGGATGTGAAGACTCTTGACTGTTTAATTCCCCTGGCCATGAACTTCACCAAGCCTTCCATGCCAGGATGGCCTTAACCTTCCTAAACCAAGAGCAGGAATAAATCCTTCTTCTGTTTAAGTTGCTTCTGTACGGTATTTCATTGTTGCAATGAAGAAAGTAACAGCCACACTTTGGAAGTTTCACGTGCCTGGGCAGCTCCAGGGAAAAGCTAAGAAAAGATATTAAAAAGTGACCCTGGTGTGGCAGCTCACACTTGTAACTCCAGCACGTCTGTGAGTTCCAGGCCAGCCTGAGAGACAGGGACAGGGTGAGAAGTTGTCCTCAGGGGCAGACGCCCACACATAATGAAATCTTGCCCAAACATTTCCCAGTTGTTTTAAGCCCATGGTTGAGATCTGCATTTATCTTTTGTTTCGTGTGAGGCGGTGGTGATGGTGGTGACAGGGGCTCATGTAGTCTAGGCCTCAGACTCCCTACATAGCCAAATTGACTTTGAACTTCCAGAACCTGCATCCACAAGTGCAGGGAAAACTGGCGTGGGCCAATAGGGGGGTTTATGTGATGTTGGGGAACAAACCTAGCTTTGTGTATACTACCAACTGAGCTCCATGCCCAGCCATTTATCTTGAAGTGTACTGGAAAGGCGGTTATTTGTAAACGTCATCCCTCCACTTGTTAGGTTTCTGAGCCGTTTCATCATTGAGAGTCTGAGGAGATAAAGCACCTGAAAACAGAGGCCGGATCCTATGCCGTGACATGCCTCTGTAGAGGGAGGTGAGAGAGGAGGGCTCTTCTTGGTGCCGCCCTGGGCAGCAAAGGTGAAGACGGCCGTGTAACCCCGTGACCCGGACCAGGGAGAATAAAGACAGCTTGAGCGTGCCGCACCTGCCCGATCAGGAGTATGATGAATGCCATTTGCAGTTGCCAGTTCTTGTACACACTCAGCGAAGGCTGCACGCGCTTCGCATTAATCACCACGAGCAAACACAGGCTTCCAGCAAAAGAGCCAGATGAGTGGGAACAAATTCAAAACAGCTTTATTTCATTGACAGACAGGACCTTTTTGTGGAACTCGGCTTTAAAAACCTTTTACATCACTGTCTCGTTCACACATTGCTGTGGTCATTCATATTTATGTAAACCTGGGAATGCAACGTGGCCTATTTATCACAACCTGTGGGTAAGGGAAGATTCACAGGAAAAAAATCTTTATGTGAATTTTTTAAAAAAGCTATTAAATAGTATAAATGGAAATTATACCATCATCAACCCTTATGAAGTAAACGATCTTCTGAGTTTAAAGAAACCTTTTAAACGTCAGTGTACACATAGGAAAGCAGCCATGAATTAAATTAGACAGTGTGCAGCCTGCAAAAATGACAGTCTCTGCGATTAGGAACTGAGTAGAGGGAAGACTTATCTGGAGAAACCCTGTGTTTTGGTAAGCGGCACTAGGTGACAGTGATTTATAAATCAGTGTTGACTCAAATTACCAGATGGACTCACCCCAAACGCTCTTGGTTCAATATTCCCCACCCTTACCCTATATAACCAAGAGTTTGTGTGACAAACTTCTGTAAATACAAAGCTTTGTATTGCGTGTTCAAAGCAATCCATTAATATTCAAACATCCGGAATTATCTTAAAACACTGATTAAAATGAATCTGTTTCTTATCCATCAATAAACACAGCATGTTTCTATTTTTTTAAATTGTTCCTACTGAAGAGTTATTATTTCAAGCTGAGTATGACGGCTGTATCCTGTTATCCTAGTGTGGGGAGGCTGAGGCAGGGGGACTGCTGCAAGTTTGAGTATCGCCTAGACTCTAAGCCAGCCAACTTAGGCTATAGAATGAGAATCCCTGCATTCAACTATGTAAACCCATGCAGGTCCACAAATACATACATACATACTACATACACACATAAAATCACACACGAGTGCTAGCCATCTACATGTTGGAGACCAGATATCCTAGCAGCTGCTGAGGACAGGAAGTTGGAAGTTTCCACAGTCCCAGTGTGATTCTGAAGGCCAGCATCTCTGCAGACAGTTGGTGTTAAACCCACGCGGCAAGGCTGAGAGAAGCCAAAGTGTAAAGTCTGTGGGTCCTGGGAGCAGTGATGGACACACAGTCTCTCCCAGGGAGAATGAGCATGTTCTTGCGAGTGTGCCTTCTGCAGGTGTATGAACTGAATTCCCATTTTTCCCATCCTGGCTCCCAGCCTTTTAGATAATGCCACTCATATTATCTAAAAAAACAAAAAACAAAAAACAACTGGCTTTTCCCCTCAGTTACTATCCCACAAATGAATTCTCTCTGGGGACATGGTGGCACATCTCATTCATCCCTAACAACTCTCGGTTCAGTCAGTTGAGACTCGTGGTCAGCCATGACGCTGTACCTGTTGAAGGATGCCAGAAAATCATCTCAACCCCAAGAGGGTATGGAACGGAGGAGTGTGCCTCTGCTTCTCTCTCACCCCTTATCTCCCTGTCTCCCGAGAGTGCCTGCTCCTTACCCAAGCCAGATTTTATTTTGTTTTTCTTTCAAGCCTAACTGACGTTATTGCTTCACTCTCCCGCCCACCCCATTTCGTCTGTGTTGCCTGTGTTTGGTCCGTAAAGTCCTGAGAAGGCCTCACTGGCCCCCTGCCAGCCCAGACTTGGAATCGGTGGCTCTCTGCTGGTTGCCGTAAACCAGCCTCATGTCCTTTTTGGCCTCTAGCCCTAAATTATCATTCAAGTTATAATTATAGCCTTTAAGTTGGTTCCTTGATTGCTTCAAGTAATTGATCCTCTCAGAAAAAGGAAGAAAGAAAGAAAGGAAGAAACAATTAGTGATTCCATTTCTGTATTTGTTACTTTTCTGGTGCTGTGATGAAACACCATGAGTGACAGGAACTTATGGAAGAAAGCGCTTATTTTTGTTTATAGCTCCAAAGGGTCAGAGTACATCTTGGCAGGGAGGCAGCAAGGGGCAGGCGTGGCAGCCAGAGCTGGAGGCAGAGAGATCACATCTTTAAACGCAGGCATGGAGTGGAGTGAAACGGAAGTGGCATGGTGAGAGTGGAAGGACTTCCACCCGTGACATACTTCCTGCGGCCAGGCTGTGCCTCCTAAAATACCCTCAATGACACCACCAGTAAAGAACTAAGTGTTCAACACCCAAGCCTATGCAATGCGTTCCTCACTGAAGCCACCACAGTGTCACAGATTTGAGTTAAACCAGATTCTATCCTAATAAAAGCACACTGGTCCGCCGTCTGGGGACAGTGGTTGCTAGTGTTACATCCAGAGCCATATCCGGTATGGTGGTCTCACTGGGTGTTAATGCAGCCACACTTTGGATAGATTTACTTGATCCTCCCTGTATCCACTCATCTGTGTCTTTGTTGAGACACCCTTTTGGTGTCTATCTGAGACTGGCCTGAAACTTGCTATGTAGCCAAGGCTGCCTTAAATAGCATAATCCACCAACTTCTGCCTCTCAAGTACAAGAATTGCAGGAATGCTCGTTCATTCTCAAACTTGAATGTGGAGGGCCTGGCGTCATATTGTCTGCCTTGCAAACTCTGTCTCTGGTAGATACATGGCCTCTGCGTGGACAGCGATGGGAATGAGAGTGAGAGTCCTTTCTGGACCAAGCAAGGCTTTGCCATTTCTCTAGCACTCCTTAACCTGCTGTAATCTTAACATTCTTTTTCTGAAGATGACCTTTCCCTTCTTCACTAGTTTCCCATCAGTATCATCTAGGTTTATTATCACAACTATCATGCTTAGTGATACAAATTAGTAATGCCTTAGTTCATTTTCAATGCCATCTTTGGGGCAATGACCACCTCGTTATCTTTTCCCAGTTCTCCAAGCCCATCTGAATGCTGATTGTGCACCACACTGCACATGCTGAGTTTTGTGCATGTTGGTTTCTTGTTTTCAAATGTACAGTAGAGCTGGTGTGTGGGTAGCTGCTTTTTGTCTTGGATTTGGGCTGAGATGACAGAAAGTATAGATCCCACTTCTAGCTAGCTCTAAACCAGTATACACAAAGGGACAGTGGTGGCCTCTGGCCAAGCATTGGGAAGGGAGAATTAAACTACCCAACCACCACCATGTTTGAAATCTATTTGGCTTGAGTTTCTTAATGAAAAGCAAAGATAAAAAAACAAAACAAAACAAAAAAAAAAAAAAAACGATTCAGCAACATGACAGTGCTTCACTGGGCATAAGCATACTGTGTGCGTCTTCTTGGTGAATTTTTGGTAATTGAGGAGTGATATCACTGATTCTTTATTTTTTTTATGACCCTTTGTTTAATGCCATATGCTGTCTCCAAAAGAGTTTCTTTGATTTGAAATCAGACAGATGAGAATGCAGAGAATCAAAGGGGCTAAGGTACTTGCTTCAAGTCTCTCAGCCATTGAGAACAGAGACAGGACTCAAACTCAGGTGTCCCACTTTGCAGGCCAGGCAGCTCTCACCCTCAACTCCAGGGGGAAGCAGTAGAAACCCTAGATTGCAAATGCAGCTTCTTCCTTCTGGATATCACTGATTCTAATTAAACATGTAGGAGTTCATTGGGGTACTCAATTCCGGATATGTGCTTTTGTCTACAAAGATTGTAGGATCTGTATATTTTGAAGCTATTGTTAAATTTAATATTTTCATTTGAAATTTTAAAATAAAGAATGGGTTGATGCCCTTTTTTAAACTTCTCCTTTTTCTACAATTTTAAAAGTTTATTTCCATTTTAGGGGGGTGGAATCAGTGATCTGCGGGGAAAAGTGTTTCACCGTGGAGAGACCGAGAAGCTCCTGTTTGTGAGAGTGGAAGGCATAGCTCGGTTGGTATAGTGCCTACTGTAGAGGCAAGGCCCCCTTAGTTCAGATCTCTAGTCCCTACACAAAAAGCTGGGTCAGTGGTGAGCATGTTGGGGAGGAAGGGAGAAAAGAGGACCCCTGAAGTTCATTGGTGAACCAGCCTGGTCTAATAGATGATCTTCAGATTCAGTGAGGGATCCTGCCTCAGAATAAATAAGGTAGAGAGCCTTTTCACATTGCTGGGCATACAAACATGAAAACTCACATATGCACTTATACAAACATGCACACACATTCCTACCAACATAAATAAATTAAAAAAAAAATAGGTATATAGAAGGATGCCTTGGGCTGTGGGACCTCCACCTGCTCTATGTGGAGAAGGATGTTGACTCGTTCCCTCCCTGTTATTTCTGAGTCACATTTCAGAGACTGTACCAATGAATGGCCAATGTGGGCACATGAAAGGTCTAAGATTTGGGATACACAAAAACGATCAAAGTTAAACAGCCACCCTACCACTTGCTGCTGACCTAACACAGGGCAACCGTGACTTCATGTACAGAACAGGAGCAATGAGAGTGTCCAGTTTCTGTGAGGATTAATGAGATCACACTATATCTGATCCTTGGTCAGTTAGTCATCAGCGGTCTGTGTGTATCTAAAAACCAAGATGTGTCATTCTGCTGGGCTATGGACTAACCCAGCTGTGGCCTCACACATAATAGGCAGGCACACTAGCACTGAGCTCTATTATTAGCCCCTAGCAAGGGACTGCTGTTACTATGACACTGGGGTCATATGGGCCTAGGACCCTGAGCATGCTGGATTGGTTCTCTACCACTGGGTTACACAGCCAGTAAGAATAAAATCCACCAGGGTAACGGAGACATTTTTAGGACTCTGAAAAGTTTCTTTTCCACTCTTTTATTATTATTATTATGGTTTTCTCCATGGCATTTGTTTATTTTAAGACATTAAACGATTACCTGTACATAACAGTCTCAATGATAGGCACTGTATACTTCTCTTAGAAGTAAGAAAACGGAAGCAAGAATTTCACATATGTATACACACCTTGGCAGTCAACTTCCTTCTATTACAACATATTCTACTACATGGGAAGTTACTTTTAATGATTATGTTTTTAAAAGTTTTTAAAGGTTATGTATAGGTATGGGGGTATATATGTTAGTGCAGGTGCCTGTGGAAGTCAGAAAAGGGTACTATATCCCCTGGAGCTGGACTTACGGGAAGTTATGAGCTACCAAAGATGAGTACTGCAAACCAAATTCAGGTCTTTTGCAGGAGCAATATGTCCGCTTAACTGCTGAGCCATCTCTCCAGTCCCTAATGATCATGTTTCGGTTCTTGTTGTATAAAACAATGAATGTCAGACTTCAGTTAACTTTAAGGCTAACATTAGCTATTTCAGAGTTCCCAGTTTTCAAGAGCATAAACAAGATACCTTTCGAGTGCTTTATTTTTCTTTCTATCTGTGGTCTATTTTCTTGAAGATGTGCTCTAGACTTTGCATCATTAGTCGTAGGATCTGAGCCAGTGCCATATTGCTGAGACTTATGCAAGTTTCATCAACCAGGACTAAGTATGGTTTTCTCAAAGTGATATTGTGAGCCTGTCCCAGCTTCACATTAGGGAGCAAGCATCTCATTTTAGTGAAATCTGTGGGTTCTGCGTGACCACACATGGTGTCGGAATTGCTCCTGTATAGAACTCTGAGTAAAAGAATCACTTTTTCCTAGTAGCAAGATGACTTGCTTTCTTACCATCGAGCTGGCCCTCTTGGAAACCCCAAAATGTTGCCTTTCTGTCTGAATTCATGGAGTGTTTCTTTCTCACCCTTTTGCATCGCTGTCCCATGATGCTCCTATGAGCCTATAGAAGACTGGAGCTAACGTGGCTTTCAGAGAATTTGAAGCACGGTGTTTGGCCGTCTCTGGCTGTCCACCCCACCCTGTAGACTAGCATCCCCTGTGTCAGAGCTGCCTACAAGCCTGCCCATGCTCCCCCTCCCCTCTCCTCATATGCACATACATGCCAGTGCCCGTGAAGTCCAGAGGGCTTTTCTTTTCTTTTATTAATTACACTTTGTTCACTTTGTATCCCCCCATAAGGCCCTTCCGATCCCACCTTCCCTCCCCCTTCTTCACGCCTGCCCCTCCCCAAGTCCACTGATAAGGGAGGTCCTCCTCTCCTTCCTTCTGATCTTAGTCTATCAGATCTCATCAGGCGTGGCTACATTGTCATCTTCTGTGGCCTAGTAAGGCTGCTCCCCTCTCAGGGGGAGGTGATCAAAGAGCAGGCCAATCGGATTATGTCAGAGGCAATCCAGAGGGCATTTCTTAGGAGCCATCTACCTTTTTGTTTTGAATTCTTTTTTTGTAGACAGCCTCTCCCTGGCTTGGAACTCACCAGGTGGACTAGGCTGGCTGGCTGGTAAGACTCAGGATGCACGTGTCTCTACCTCCGAAGCACTGGAATTGCAAGAGCCAGCACACCTGGCTTTTGCTCCTGCCTTTTCCTTGACCTCAGTTCAGTTCACTCTGAAACTATGACTAGTCAGGTCATATGGAAAGAGCACAAACTTCAGAGTCAGACAAATGAGACCAAATCCCTGGCTCCCCCACCTACGTGCTGTGTGACTTCTCTCTCAAGCTATCTGCAGTCTCATCCTGCTTCCACTTCCTGACCAGCACGGTGTCTGATTGTTACGAAATTTAGGTTATTTTACGTTCCTAGCTGATACTAGTGGCTTAAATGGAGCAGAGACTTACACACTGAACTCAGTTGGTTTACAGGTGCTGTGCTATTCCTTCCTCATGTTGATCCTAGGAAACGGTATTCATGTGGGTGCGTGTAAACTTCTGGTGTGTGAGTGCAGGTGTGTTTGTTTAAGTGCACATGGAAGCCGAGGGCAGCCTTGGGAGTCATTCCTCAGGTGCCATCCACCTCACTTCTTGTTCAAGACAGTTTCTCTCTGGCCAGGAACTCGCCAATTGGACTGACCAGCAAGCCCCAGGGCTTCTCTGTCTCTGCCTTTCCAGCACCTGCTGTCCACGGTACTCGCAACTCCCATCCCTATCATCTTTTCTCCATAGATTCCAAGGATCAAATGTTCTCACATTTGCACAGCAAGCAGTTTGCCAACAGAGTACCCCAGCCTGAAACAGCAGCTTTCTTGGTGTTCTCTCACATTTTCATAGGCGTTGTTTCCGGAGGTCAGACACAATGCCAAACTGTACGCAGTCACCATTTTTGTGGGCAAAAAAATATAAGCTGTGATCAACTGTAGCATAATAATCCTCTTGGCCTCATAGAAAAAAAAAAAAAACCAACAGAATCTGTTTTTTCAGTGTCTGCTCTCTAACATCTAAACTCATGCTTTTCAGTATTAAACCGAACTCAGTGATACTTGGGCACCCTGCCGGGTCCAGATGAGAGACTTAAAACCTGTTGCCTCTTTTTCTTGTAGTTTTGGCCACCTTTGCCCACCTCCTAAGTGGACCCAAGTCTTAGGTTCTTCATGTGCTAGCCAATATCAGAATCCTGAATTTCATCCTGGAACAGGGAACCCAGAGCAAACACAATTGGGAAAATTACCGTGGCCAGGGCTGACAATGGGTGGATGGGGGCAGGGAGAGCACACACACACACACACACACACAAATGCAGGCATGCACAGAGACCTGATTTGAATGGTATTTCTGAGAGGAAGCTAAGTAGGAGCTGAAAATGGCCTTTTAAAATACAGCACATAAGGATGCAATTCACAACGGCGTCTCCTCTGTAAACACGCAGCTGTGGGGTTTGTGAGGCTCAACGCGCACATACCGACAGCATACAAATTGTCAAATGCTTAAAGTTCCATTATTGCAGAGAGGACCTCGCCCAGTGTCCTTAAATGGTCCCCGTCTCTTTCTTCCTTTAAACTAAAGATCCACGTCTCTCACAATATACTGACAAAAATTGCATACCAGAGGTCAGATATAATGAGTTTCCAGATTATTTAGCTTTATCATTGCTGGCTAATAGGATTATTTAAAAAACTATATATATATATAATTTTTAAAATATTGTATCTATCTATCTATCTATCTATCTATCTATCTATCTATCATATTGAAGTTGGTCTCCTCAACTCCAGCAGAGCGAAAACTGTTTCTCTGCAATGCTCTTAGAGGGTGTTGTAGTTATTTGTCAGCTCTTCTGCAGCACATGCCTCCCAATCCTTTGGCCTGGACATGTGATTCTTTTGTGTTATGTGTGAGTACACGTTCACATGACTGTGAGTGCACATAAATGTGTGTACACACATGTACACATGAGAGCATGTAAGTGTGGAGAGCCACTTCTGGTGACATTCCTCAGGTGTCATCCACCCTTTTTTTTTTGAGGCAGTGTCTCACTATCTTGGGCTAGCCATCCTCATGAACCTGTCTCTGCCTTTCCAGATCTTGGATTTCCAGCTTCTACCATCATGCCCACATTTTTAGGTAGATTCTGCTGATGGAACTCAGGTCCTTGGGCTTGCAGTCAAGTGTGTTATCATCTGAGCTCTCTCCTCAGCCTCTGGACATGCTTGTTCTTAGGATGTCTTTGTGGCCCTTCTGGGAGATCATGCTCACCATTTAAGTCCCTTTAAATATCTACCAAATGCTGGGGATGGGGGAAAAAAAGCTCCTTTTGAAGCTTTGCATCTAGAAATTTTAGTCTTCAGTCTTCATCTGCTCTGAAAGTTTTGGGGTCCAATACTTGCAAGCTGTCAACCTTGGGGTTCTCCACAGTGTGAAGAGTTGAGGATACCACAGACAGTTAGGCTCCTGGCTCAGGTATTTGCTCCTTGTCCAACTTTCCCCACTTTTACTGATTCAACTGTCCCTTGAATTCCACAGATTGACACAGTCCTGTAAGTTTGGTTGGACTTTTGTCCCTTGTAAGACTGTCAGCACAGATCAGGTCAGGGCATACATAGCTTTTAAATTACCTATTTGGGTCTCATCACTCAGGAAGAAGAATGTGCCCATGTTTTGTGGGGGTAGTCGTGCCGGAGTAGATGAACTTGGGAGTCCCATGAGTGACATCCTCTGCACACTGCCCAGTGCTCCAGTTTTAGCCTCAACCACATGGAACCATTTATTCCTCTTCACCATCTCATGTCACAGAGCCTGAATTCCCTGGAAGATAGGGTATGCATCCTTGAGAAGCAAATTTCAGCTGAGTATGGTTGCTCCTGTGTGGGAGCCCAGCAGCTAGAAGGCTGAGGGAGACTGTTGTGAGCTGAAGAACAAGTTTCAGGCTAGCCAGAGCCACATAGCAAGACCCTGCTTAAACAGCAGCAGCAGCAGCAGCAACAGTAAATGCAGGGCCTTGAGAAAATAGCTCAGCAGTTAAGAGCACTTGCTGCTCTTATAGAAAACCATAGTTCAGTTCCTAGCACCCATGTTAGGTTCCTCACACCTGCCTATACCTCTAGTTCCAGATGATCTAGTATCCTCTTCTACCTCTGTAGGCAACCAGAGATCAAGAGTATTGGCTCGGGGGTGTTTTTTTCTCCTCTCTCAGTATTTGATGGAGAAATCAGTAGAGATGCCCAAATATAATACATTTGATTTACATTGATCAAATTAGGTTAATATAAGAATGTTAAAAGTAAAAGCTTAACATACTATTGACATTATTTAATATTCCCTGCTTATTCCGTGTCCTGTGCAGGCATATTCTTTTGAGAGGCTCACTTCCAAGCAGACATTTAGGACCAGAGATGCCTTCCATCTTTTATCCCTACCATCTTTACGCTGTGCTTCACACCCAACGCACTAGTAGGACTTGATCTCCTGTTTGGGAAACATTATCCCAGCAAACCTTGGAGAAGCCTGGACCTTGGCAGCTCACTCATCATCTCTATATCCTTTTTTCTACCTCCTCCTCCTCCTTCCTTCCTGCCATTCTTTCTTTAACAAAATAATCCCTTTCTTTCCCCACAGAAATATTGATTGTTTCAAATCCATCTATTCTATAGGCTTGTTAATAATTGCCATGAAAAGGTCTTTGGTCATGCCAATAATTCTGTGAATACAGGCTCATAAGTGAAGGCAAGTGCTGTACAATGCCTCTGATTTAGTAACCTTTGTCCTCTTATACACATTACTTTGGACTCCAGGTCATAAGACTACTTCTAGTACCAGAGCATAAGCAATGTTCAACTTGGTAATTGTTTCATGCCAACCCAATTACTACACTCACACACACCCCCAACACAACTTGGATTGTTCAAGAAAAATGATATCCCCTCCATCCTTTTGTCTGCATTCATCCATCCACGCATCCACTCATCTATCCCATCCATCCATCCATCCATCCATCCATCCACTCACCCATCACCCATTCATCCATCCATCCATTCCAGGTAACTCTCCCCTGTGACATTTGTAGTCAGTTTTTCTCTCTGAGTTGTTTGACCCTTCCCCAGCTATACTCTTGAACTTGTCTTAGTTTCCTCTTGTCTGTTGGTGTTATAATTTGGCCCTGTAACTGTCTGAGATCTTTAAATGTTTGGCCTTAACTTTTCATTCACTTATTCATTCACCACTTTCATTCACTTATTTTTTCAGCTCACTTTCTTATTTTGTGACATTTTATAAATTTGATGATTATAATCATTATTAGATATATTTCTTTATGTCTAGCCCAGCCTTTGCAACTGGGAACTACATCATTATTTTACAGACATTACAAATTCTTCAAGCACACATCTTTGGAATGAGGGAGTAGGGATTAATCACAAACGTTATTGAAACATATGCCTCTCTGGGCATAGCTTTACTCCTTTGTGTGAATGTAGAAAATTTGGCAGGCTGAAAATAAGCACAAAGAGATCCTCAAGCTGTCCCTTCTGCCCCTTGGGGTGTTGATTGAGTTAAGATACCTGATCTTATTTTTCCCACTGATATTTGCTGAGTATTTATTCCTGACTGCACCAAGCCCTGGGATTACAACAAGGTTTAAAACGTGAAAGCCTTTGCCCTCATTGGGTTTAGCGGTTGCAACTGATAGAAACTTTTGAGATGAACCCAACTATAACAGCTTGGGGGTACATAGGAGACCAAGACACTATGGGGATGGGGGTCCCATGGAATCCATTATGATATGGCCAGTTCTCCAGGTTGCTCATAGCATAGGATTCTGAATTTGTGTGTTATTTATGACATCACCATTCATAACAGTCTACCAAGTATCACAGGTACCAACTTCAAATTATCGGGAGAGAGATTCAGAAAGGATGGAGTTCCCATGTGTATCTTTGGTCAGCTTTTCTGTGACAGGGGAAAGAATCTTCATAGTCAATCATAGCTTTTATTTTAAAAGAAAGAGGTCTGTGAGAACTGGACAGAGCTCCTAAAAGGTGGCGTCATGAATTCCTTTTAATCAAGATAATTTTTTGAGCTGGATGTAATGAATGAATGACACATGCTTAGAACAACAGCAATAGGGATTCTAAAGTAGGAGGATTCAGAGTTCAAGGCTAAACCTATGCTATATAATCACACCATAGGTTAAAAAAATAAGAAAACAAACAATAACAAAAAACAATTATTTTCCATATTAGCTTTTCTTATATAATTATACAATGCTGAAAAAGATTGTTGTATTTACAAATATATACACAAACCCACCCACAGAAACCCATACAGAAACCTAGACACAGAGACACACTAATACACATGCAAACACACAGGCACAAACACATAGACACATGCAGACATACATAGACACACATGGACACACAGAGAGTTTCTATCAAGAGTTCAGGGTTATCCTTGGTTTCATAAAAAGTTCAAGGCTGACCTAGGACACTTAAGACCTTTGCTTAAAAAGAAAAAGAAAAAGAGGAAGGGAAGAAATGAGAGAATGAGAATGAGGAGTAAAAAAAGGAAGGAAGAAAAAAGAAAGGAAGGAAGACAGACAGACAGATAGACAGACAAGAATTACCAGGAAGCCGAGTACCCTCTATTGCCCCCCCAACACATACAAGTTTTTTTCAATTCTCCTAGACAGAAAAACAACTTTATCATAGGCGCTTTCGGTACATTCTTCAGGGGACATGGTTCCCACCTGCTCAGGGAGTGAATTCCTGCTTCCTGCGCTCATTTCCAACGTGGTGTGGCACAGTGAGGTGGAGCTTGTGTTCCCAACTCTGTCAGCATCTACATGGGGCTGGGCAAAAACTGTAGTCACTCTGCCCCTTGGTCTCCTCATTGGTGCAGGCTTCTCACACAACGTTCCATCTGAACAGGACCCTATCAATGGATGTAGAAGCCCAGAAACCCAAGGCCAGATGCTGGGAAGGTCTTATTGGTAGAGTGCTTGCCTAGCATGCAAAAATCCCTGGGCTCATCCCCACCGCTGCATGGGGCAGGCAAGAATGTGCATGTCTTTAATTGTAGTACAGGGGAGATGGACACAGGAAGATCAAGAGTTCAGGGTCATCCTTGGCTTCATGGAACATAGGTTACTTGAGACCTTTTCTTTACAAGAGGAAAAAAAAGAGGAAGGAAATAAATGAGGAGAGAATGAGAATGAGGAGAAAAAGAAAAGGGAAGGAAGGAAAAGAAAAAAGAAAGGAAGGAAGGAAGACAGCCAGACACCCAGACAGCCAAGAGTTACCAGGAAGCTGAGCCCCCAGAATGTAGGCCATGTGAGACACAGGCTGCTTTTCTGAGTAGGTTCTCATGTAGCCTCTCTGCCTCTGGTCTAGGGCAGACACTCTGCCCTGCTTGAGTGACAAAGCAAATTGCTTCCTCCCACTCCTGTGGGTTAGGACCCCTTTCTCTATCCCAGTTTCAGTCTGATTGGCAACTTCACTCAGAATGAAACCTTAGCAAAAGAAAAAAAGAAAAAAAGAAAAAAAAACACTCTCAAGATTTGGCTGAACAGAAAAGGGATGTCGATCGATACAAGATTCAAAGCCGAGTGCCGGGGAGACCACTCGTGAAAAATTCCATAAGCACAAGAGTGTGGTTTATGTCACAATCGGTCTGTTGAAATGAAGCCGCCTGGGCCAGGTGGAGTGGTAGCATTGTCGACTGTAGCCTCAGGCCCCAGAACCTCTTAACTCAGTGTTGGCTGGTGGGTTGAACACTGGGGAGCTTATGACACATCTGTTTCCCTGACAGGCATCTGAAAAAAAATATTGAGCACAATTGAAAGCAACATGAAAGTCTGTTTGCTTCTGCTGGTGTCTGCTGCTGACAAGGGGTAGCCTCCGTTGTAAAATACAGACAAGACCAAGTGCATGGATTTGATATGAGAGCTAAATGGGGAAGGGTGAGGCCCTGGCACAGGACTGGCACATGCAGGTACTCAGCAATGGAGACTTCACAGGTCACTTTTGAGACCTATGCAAGGGTTGAGAATAGCCCAGAGAAGCCCTGTGCATGGCCCCTGGCCTATCGTCATAGGGTTCATGAGTATGGAACAGGTAACTACTGAAAGAACTCTGGCCGGCTGGCAGGGTCTTTGGATCTTACCACGTTTAGCCTAGGCACAGAGCGTTTGTGGGCAGTTTGATCTTTAGGGAGGTTTTGAAATGTTCACCATCATACACATAAATGATAGCAGGCAGGCATGCCAAGTTCAGGAAGATCTCATTTGGGGAGTTCAGGGGACAACAAGACACCTGCCTAATTCTGAACTCTGTATTGGGAGAGCTGTGTGTGACCTCTCCTCACCCTCTCCTGTCACTTTTGGTTAAGACAGAATGCTGGGATTCTCTGGGCTACACCCTTTGGCTATTTTCACCTTGGTTGTGAGCTTAGATGATACAGTGAATGAAGAACCCAAACATAGTAGACCATCTGAAATTGAATCTGCTTGGTCACTGTGGCTACCCTCAAACACTATAGTTTTCCTATTTCCTATAGTTTTCAGGACACAAGGTAGAGGTACCTAGCTTGGCTTCACAGCAGGCATTGCTACATTTGCTTTACCCAGTAGAACTAGAGTGACAGGAACACCTTTCATTTCCAGGAGGAAAGAATGTAGGAGCCAGTGTGAGTTCTACCCTGCCCCCTTTCTGTGGCCCCGGAACTCAGGAATGTGCTCTCCAGGTGAGGCTTGTTTTTCTGAGATCCTGAGCTGACCATAGTGACCTGAGTTTCCCTTCCACATCTTCTTACTGGATTCGGAAGGAGCCTTTGCTGCCAGTAGCTGTGATTTTAGAGGCATCTGCTATTGCAATAGGACCCAGCCTCTCTCGCCATAAAACTCTACACCGCATTGTTTTATTCATCTGCTTATGTGTGATTATGACTCCAACCTCTTTCCAAATGTGTTACAAACTCTAAAGCGTGATGAGGCAATTAAGTTCAAAGCCCAACAGACAACTGCATGGCACAGAGGGGATGTGCTGCTACAGTCAGCCCATCCCTAACACCCGGCTCCGAAATCACTCAAAGTTTTGACTCAAGTGGAAAGGGAGCCATGTGGAGTTCAGTAATTCCCACTGAGGTCTTGTCTAACTCCTTGGCAACTTTTATGTTTTCCTAGGGAGGGTCTTTTGCCAGATGGTCGCAATGTTCATCGTCCTGTTTTGTTTTAATGCAAGCTGACATGCCTCCATCTTCCTGCGGTGGGTTTCTTTTATGAGGTCGTGCTTTGCATTTTTCATAGAAAGAATTTCTGCCTCCCCGTTGGGGAGCCCACCCTTGCAGTTTCTGTGGGGGCTGCTTGGTTAACCACTCGCCTGGGGTTTAAGGCGCCGCCGGCAGAGCCTGATCATTGCAGACTTCTTGATTTACACTCTGGTGGAGAGGGTTTGAGACACCGCAGAGAAACAGGAAGGAGCAGGTTCGGGAGCCCAAACAAGACATAGGCTGTAGCTCTGGGGTGCACTTGGCATGCAGAAGGCCATGATAAAGGCATATTATACCCAGTGAAGGGCTTAGGAAGGACACTGGCTTTGTAGGGTGCTGAACGGAAGGAGGAAGAAAGCAAAAAGTAAGTAGTATGTCACGATCAGTGCCAAAAATGAATACGAAAACTACCTGGAATAAACAATGAAAGAACTAAACTTTCACATTCCTAGACACCTGTTGTGTACCTGTCATTCTAGCTGTTCAGGAAGTTAAGGTAGGAGAATTAGAGTTCAAGGTCAGCCTGGGCAGCTTATTGGAACCCTATATCAATATTTTAAAAGTAATTAGTTCAAAGTGTTGGGGTGTGGCCAATGGTAGTGTTTCCCTAAGATGAGCTAAGTTCTGAGTTCAATTCATAGTACCATAAAATAAATGAATAAATAAATCCTAAAGTTAATAGGGATACCAGCTTGCATCGAGCAGTTTATCAATATTGTTCTCTCTTTTAATGCTCAGAATAACTTCCTGAGTTAGGGTTGGTAACATGTTATACAAAGATTGAAGAAGTAGGATTGGAGATAGAGCTCAGTGGCTGAGCCCTTCTCTAGGATGTTTCTGGGTTCAACCACTGTTATGAAAAAGGAAAGGAAAGGAAAAAGGAAAAGAAAGGAAGAGAGGGAGGGATTTTAGTGACACAAAGCTGAGCTGGTGAAAATGTGGCTGGTGTTGTAGCTTAGTGAGTTGGTAGAGTATTTGCTTAGCACTTGTGAAGCTCTGGATGTGATACCCAGCTCTGCATAGACCTGGGCATGGTACTGTACACCCGCAACCGCAAGCAAAAGCAAGAGGATCAGAAATTCAGGGTCATCCTCACCTACGAAGTAAGTTCAAGCCCAGCCTGGGCTACGCAGGACTGCCCATCTCTAACACAGCAGAAGTTGCTGCTGATCTGTTTGCGTGCAAAGGCCGGGGAACACACACAGCAATGCCACCTTTTTGTTGCACTTGGGCAGCTCTGTTGACTGTTTTATCTTTCAAAGTCACATTCTAAAGAACACTTGGATCCTAGTGGCCAGAACTATGAAACTGTTCTCTGGACTATTATGATGCTGACCACCAAAAACATAATGTGTGGCTGGACCTGACGACAGTGTTCAGTAGACAGATGATGATCATTCCTGGCCTGGGAGGGGCCCCTGGGGTTTCTGCTATACTGAGCTATGAGAAAGAACATCTCCATCTCACAGTACACTGGGCAGATGTAAGCCAGCCTTGGGTCTTGTGTTTTTCCCTTCTCTGCTGCCTCATCACATGGAAAAACAACTTACTGTCATGAAAATTCCATTGGAAAAGCTGTTTTTTTTTTTTCAAACAGTTGCATCTAGGTAAAGACCAGTAGGTAAATGCAGAACACTTCTTTCCTTGTTTCTGAGGTGCTCAGGAATCAAACCCAGGGTCTTACACATACTAGGCAACTGGCCTACCATTGAGTTGAAACCCCAGCCCTAGAACCATGTTTCCCATTTTTAATTTCAAAATTAAATCATCATTATAATGATCACTACCTGGAACAATGTGTTATAGTTCACCAATGTATTACGTATTAACCGCAGTCAAAGGGAATTCAGAGGTGGCAGCAGAAGTATGGTCAGTAAGAAAGAAACCAAACTCACATTTCACGTTTTGACTGTCTTCAAGATTTTTTTTTAAGTGAGCACATTGTCACTTTTGAGTGTGAACATGAAAATTCCTATCACAGAGTAGAAGTTCAAAAAGCTGTCAGTGCCCTCATATGGGAAACAAAGTCACCCCCCTGGCTCTCCCTCTTTTGAAACTCAAAGAATTTCAAAGGCAGGTCGTGTACCGTGACTTTTAGTTTCTTGTCACAAATTATTATTATGACGATGTGACATGCTTTGTAGATATGGATGACAATCTCCCTTATTTCACCTGTTGTAGGAGAACCAATTGATAGGGACTGTGGCAGAACCAAGCTATGTTGTCATTCTAAACAGGCACAAGCCTCCCTCCTCTGCAGGAAGGGCCCCGCTTGAGGGCGATGGCTGTAGAGTTTAAGCAGACTTTACCAGCAACAGTCTTGTTCTCCGCACAGACCCTCAGAGCCCTGAAAGTGCAGGATTGGGAGTGGCTATAACAACTGAGGCTGGGCGGCTTAACCACACACCTAGTTTCCCAACTGACAGCCGGGACCTCCATGAGGCCCTCCGGATGATTAATGCTTCGAGGGGAGGAGACAGGTGGCCTGGTAAGAGCTGAATTCACAAGCTTTTCAGAACATTCTAGTGCAAATTCTCTACTTCCAATACCGTCACGTGACTGTTCAGGAATGGCTTAGAAGCATGTATGTAGGAGACACATGTATGTAGGAGACACATGCCTGATAGATAGCATGGTGGAAGTTGAGGTAGGACTTCCTTGAATTCTGGGCTAAAAAAAATTTCCAAAAAATAAAAAAAGCAAATTACAGAAAATAATTTCCAGGATATCCTGAGCTACATTAGGAGACCCTGTGTCTAAATGAATGAATGAATGGTGCCACAGACTTCTGTTCTTCTTTAGAAGTGTATGAAGCATGAAGAAAGGAGAGTGAGACAGCTGGAAATATAGCTAGTTTAGTTGGTAGTGGCTGCTCAACATGCGAAAATAACTGGGTTTGATGATAGCACTACATAAAACTGGGTTGTGGTAGTGTACCCTCGCAATCCTTGCACTTGGGGAGAAGAGGCAGGAGAAAGAGCAGTTTAAAGCCATCCTTGTCTATACAGTGAGTTCAAGGCCAGCCTGGGTTATAGGAGACCCAGTTCTCAAAAAGCAAACAAACAAAAAAAAGAGTAGGGTGTTGAAGAATGTTCTGGACTAGAGGAATGTTCTAGAATGAATTAGAATGTTCTACACTTGAATATTGACTCCAAGACTCTAGTACACTGTGCCTCAGCTAGTTTCTTTCTCCTCCATGCACTACTTTTCTGCTTGTCCATCACCACTTCTGCTTCCCTGTTAATCCCATTCCACAGGTCCCCTTTGACCTTCACAAAGAAGGTACCACTGACTTCCTCAGTTGATGTGGAAAGAAGACACTTCTTATGGGATCACTTTATCTTCCCTCAACACACTGCTGGCCCCCTGGACTTACTTTCTAGTCTGTAGGTGGCATGTTACAAGGTGAAGAAAGAGGCAGGGTGTGGCCATCCAAGGCTGTTTCCTGTAACAAACCATACGAAGTAGACCTGTACCTGACTTGCTACCCTGACCTCCTACAGTAAACCAAGCATGGTGGTGTGGTCTGACAGCGAGTGTTGCGGATGAGCAGCCTTACCTTCCACTGGTGACTGGTGAGAGGGCTGACCTCAAGACCACCAACATCCTCCGAGCCTCTGTAGATATGACAGAATCAGACCGAGGGACGCAATGTTGTCTTTGGGGGTTTCTTTTAGAAAGCAAAAGGAGTTTCCTAACCCAGCTCTGGGGAGACCACTTTAGTTTCCATTTTTCTCAGATGATAACATCTACAGAGGGGTCCTCCTCTGTGGGTATATCACTTCTCAAACACATGGCCCATGTTTAGAACCACATAATACTTATTAATCACCACAATTAGTACCTCTGTGGGCTGCTGAGACCACCCTCAGATCTACCCCCAATATTCAAAGGGAATCTGCCACCATCCCCCAATAAACAGTGACATCAGTGGAAGCCTGTGGTACTTTGTAACCCCCTCTCTTTAAAGCTGAATGGACACATAGATCACTTTCACCGCTCCAGAGGAGTCTTCCTGTTGCTGGGTAGTTTTTCAGCTTACTTTTCCTCCTAACGTTACATGTGAGGCGGAAGTCTGATGAACTCAGCAGACCCTGAACTGCCCTCAGCCAGAAGATCAATTCCAGCTAGCTTGAAACTCCCATGCCCTTCTAAAATTCAGTGCACATGGCTTCTGAGATGCTAAAACAAAAGTGAGATTGCACTTTTATCAGGAAGTGATGCGGAAGGCGAAGACAGGAGATAGATCTGTCTCGCTACATAAGAGACCCATTAACCTTAATAAAAACTCCAATTTGTTTTATTTTAATTGTGTGTGTGTGTGTGTGTGTGTGTGTGTTTGGGGGGATATACACACTTGTGCACAGGTAATCTCAGAGACCAGACACAACAACCCCTGGAGCTAGAGTTACAGGTGGTTTTGAGCTGCCGGAAGTGGCTGTTAGGAACTGAACTCAGGTCCTCTGGAAGAAGAGTATGTGCTTTGAACTTCTGAGCCAGCCATCTCTCCAGCTTCTAACCTTCCCATACCCCCTTCCACATTAAAAGAGGGTTTGTTGTTTTTTTTTAATTCATGTTTTTAAAAGATGATAGTTTTCCAAGAGCAGGTCGCGCTATCTATAAAGTGTTTGCCTTGTAAACATGAAGGCTTGAGTTTGATCCCCAGGGGCCCTCAGTGTTGAGACGGTGGAGATAGCTGGAGCCCTGGAGATCATCAGGCAGCCTGGGGGATGGACAGCCTAGTGGAATTGAAGAGCCTCAGGACTCAGAGAGAGACCCAGATTTAAAACAAGGCCCCTCCCCCCAACAAATTAAATCCCAAGACGGCATGCATGTTTGAGTAATTAAAGAATGACATTAGAAGTTGCCCTCTGGCCTCTACCAAACTCACACACTCACACACACACACACACACACACACACACACACGGGGGGGGGAGGCACATGCACACACACTCAGTGGTAGGACTCCATCTTTCAATATTCAAGCTAAGGATCTCCTCCAGCTGAGTTCTTTGAATTGGTGCACTACCTTTGTCTGTTTCTGATCTCTCAAGCTTCCAGGCACAGTGAACACATTACCATTTTAGTCTCAAGGACCATTTGAAACTTCACAGCTTGTTTTCCCTTGGAAGGATGTTTTGAGAAGGGCACCATCATGCCCTCCCTGGCCCCTGTTGACATGCTGGTTCTGGGGACGGTTTAGTGGGGACTTGGGTGCCTGAGAAAAGGAATGGAGAAGAAAAAAAAAACAACCGAGAAAACCCAAGAGAAACCGAAAGACTGCACGCTGGAACAAAAGGGAGGGGGCAGCTAGCCTCAGGACCCAGGCGGTTAAGGAACTGGCTTCCACAGGAAGTGGGCAGGAGGCTGTTTTCAGTACACTCATGGGAACTGAGCTGGAAAGTGCTGTGGTGAGGGTCTGTGGAAAAAGGGCTCTAATCAAGCTATAAATATCTGTTTCTTTGAAGTTTTATGACCAACAATTAATGTTACTGGAAGGCACATAAAGAGCTATTTCTTAACTTGGTGGGTCTGAGTGGGACAGGGTCAGGGTATGAGTCTAGCCTCATGGGAGGCTGTCCTTATGCATTTTCCTCCTTCCTTCTCTTTTTCCCTCTCTCTCTTTCTCCCTCTCTCTCTCTCTCTGTGTGTGTGTGCTATAACATAAAACACAGGTGAATAGAAACGTACATCACAGTATGTAGTCTTCTAGCTTATCCATCCATCTATCCATCCACCCACCCTTCAGTCATCAATATGTTTCTTCCAGATCATATTCAGCCCCTGCTAATATACAGCAAGAACAACCAGACAGCTCCCCCCACCCTGCCCCCTGTTTGCCTATTTTTGTTGGAGAGGGGAGAGGATGCACTTTCATTTAGTTGGGGAAAGAAAAAACAAAAAACCTACCAAACAAACAAAAAAAACATATCCTGGAATGAGAAGTGCTCTTAGCTGTTCAGAAGTCAGGAGTAGCGGTTGTGTGAATAAGACTTCTTTGGGAAGTTGCTGTAAACAGAGGAGGTGTATAATGAAGCAGAGTGGCGTGGAACAGGGAACTGCCAAATACCAAATTTCTGAGGCATGTGCAATGGTGGAGCTCAGGACTGAGGAGTCCTGGCCACTGCTTGTCTTGAAGGTCCTGGAAGGGCTGGGGATTTCTCTTGACTATAGACAAGGAGGTCTCTAGGGTCTCATTTGGTTATGCCAAATGTCTGCTTATCACTTTCGTCATATGCTTTCCTCAAACTTTAATTTTTTTTCCCTTGTATAACAAAACAATGACAGAACACTCTTAGCAAACACAGCTGACCACCCTCATCTCCTGCTATCAGACACAGGCCAATTTGTACATACTCTCTGACCTCATGCTAGGCCTCTTTCTGGAACCACATTCCAGCTTGAAACCCTTCCCTAGGCTCTGTGAGCACAGATGAATTTGAACGCCGGCAGTCAGGAGCACAGTACTCGCTTCCCCATGGTAGGCCCATCTTCATGAGTAAAGACGGCAGGAATTGTGGGAAACTAGGATCTTGGGCTCTGGAACCGGAGCTGACATAGATAAAAATTCATAGAACAATCTGGAAATTTTGTCCTTTGCAAAGGAACATTTTCAAGTACCTTGTAGAGATTCAGTGGTGCCTACCTAAGAATGTTCTTACTCATTTCGCCTAAAGAGTTGGTTAGAACAAAGTCTGCTTCTCAAAGTTCACTTCTCCACATACTGGACAGCATTTTCTCCTTAAAGAAATGTGTAATTCAGATCAGCTTCTTTTTCATGTTGCCTGAGTGTGTGTGTGTGTGTGTGTGTGTGTGTGTGTGTGCGCGCGCGCGCGCGTGTGCGTGTATGGTGGGAGATTGGTCTCTGTGCAAGAAAGGAATTTTCTTCTTAGTTTCCTTGGGTGTAGGGAGCTATTTGTAACTGATAGGATTCATTACATACATGTTTAGCTTGCCCATTATTAAGGTTTTAACAATATCAAAATCTAAATAGATACAGAGAGGGAAGCCTTAGGGAGCTGGCAATCCATTGGGCTAGTTTTCTTGAAACTAGCTATAAAATGGCAGACACAGTTGGCCTGTGTTTTTTCCTTCACCACTACGGTAACAAAGCCATAAGCAGTATCACTTAGTTGACCCTAAATGATGAGTTCATCTCCTGATTGGGAAGCCAAGCTCCGTGTTTGTCATAGTCTCTGCACCAGGCAACCCCCCCCCTGCATCTCTCAGGAACCCAGCTCTTACTCACCTCAAACTGGTTGTGAGTCTAGGGCTATTCAGGGAAGGAGCTGCTATCTTCTTACTACATTAGGTAATTGTTCTTCAGCCCAGTCTAATTAAATCCTATGATGCTCCTTGTCTAGTAAAAAATATGGTTGGCAGGTAATGAATTGTGATGGAAACAGAGACAGCTTTTGGGATAGGATCTGGCCAGGACTGGAAATAGAGAGGAGGATGCTTACAACCTCTCTACCACTGATATTGATGTTTCTTAAGACTCAGTCTTCAGAGGTCACCACCATAATGGAGCATTTTAGATTTCTCCAACTCCCTCTCATTTTATTTTTCTCAATGCTCTCTTTTGTTTGAATTATGAGTGACAGTATGGTCCACTCTTTAACTTCCAGGGGTTGTCTTGAAAGGTAACAGGGAACTGAACCCTGGACTCTGAGACTCAGGCTCAGGAGCCTTAAAATGGAGCTATCCAAGCCTCTCTCCACCTCCCTCTCAAGAGTGAAGTCTGTGTTTCAATTCAATACAGCTTTTCTTCTTACCATTGATCATGTGACTTCTCTATGTGTATTGTGTGCGTGTGTTCTTATTTTTGTTGGACCATGTGAAAGCCAGAGGTTAACCCTCGACATTGTTTCTCAGGCATCATCATCCTTGTTTTCTCACTGTCCTGGAGATCACTAAGTAGGCTGGCTGGGTGTCCAGCGAGCCTCAGACATCCTTGTGTCTCTAGCTTCCTGGTGTTAGGATTGCACCATCACACCTGACTAGAACTATGTGCTTCTGGAGGCTGAACTCAAGGGCATCATGCTTATACAGTAGATTGAACTCTCTTCCCAGCCCTGATCACATAACTTCTAAATCCATAACACGGAACACTGTCTTTCCTTTTATTGAGCCAAATACCAGCTATAAAAAGGATAAAGAATTGGCTAATTACTGTGATATAACCATTCTACATTAATGAAAAGAGAATCATTTCTAAAGAAAGACATCTGGACAAAAATTATATATATATATATATATATATATTTAATTTATATGTGGTGAGCACAGATATGAGAGTGAAAAAAATATATTGATAATAGTTTCGCTTTAAGGATGGGGCTCTGCTTGTGCTTTCCTTTGCATTTTCTCATTAAAAACAAAACCAAATATCTTCAATTATGAGATCAAAAAGACGTGTTCAGTGGCTTCTTCTGACCCAATAATTTTTTTTTATGTTTCATTTAAATGAAAATTTTATTTGCATAAAAATTGTTCTTACACTGCACTGGATGGTTGTTTCTTTAATGGAAGAGCCACTTTACAATCACAGAAGTTCAGCCACCCCATCCCCACACAGCAGGGACCCAGCTTGTCTTCTGAGCTCTCGGTTCTCCAGCCCCTGGGAACCTATTTGCTCAGAGATAGGCACCCATAACTAACATCAAGACATTAGTTCTACCGCAGACTTCCCAGAAGAAGCCAAGGGTGGGTGCTTGCTAACTCCTGTGAACATCAAAAGAATAATCAGTTATTAATTAATCCTGTTTCTCTTTCTCAGACCATTGATAGTTTTCTCTCCAGCTGTTCTCCTCACACCCCTCCCACCCCAGTGATCTGTTTGAAGCAGAAAGGGTAAAGAGGAAACTGAATGACTCAGCCAAAAGTGAGTCTCACCAGAGCTTCCTGGCCACTTGCCTCATTCTTTTCTTCCCGGAAACAAAGGACAGGAAGTGCAGAGCATGCCATTATGTTGTTACACAGAGTAATGCTAGCAAAGGCTATAAAATGAGTGAGTGAGTGAATGAATACTCAGGGAAAATGGCTGCATAATTTACACAGATAAGTTATATATACCTAACTCTTATTTCCTTATTCTTTGTTATGGTCTGCGTTCAAAATGTACCCCACCAGTTCATGTATTTGAACACCTGGTGCACAGCTGGTGCCACCGTTTTGGTTTGTTGCCAGATGTTTGAGGCAGGAGCAGTGGCTTGGAGTGGTGGGTTACTAAGAGCAGACCTTAAGGGCTGTAACCCATCCCTACTTCTGGTTTAGTCACTGACCAGCCTCTTCCAGCTGCCATGTCTTCACTGCCAGGACGCACAGTTCCCTTTGAACTGTGAGCCTAAATAAATCTTTCCTCTCTCTTTGGCTATTTTATCACAGTACTGAGTAAAGTAATTTACTCTTTGATGTGGTGAACAGAGAAACACACTCTCTCATTTGTAAACAATTTCCTGATGGATTTGATTGCAAAATGACATAAAGGGTTAATATTTCTGTTATTGTTTTAACCTATGAAGTGATCCAGATTTCCTGTATTCTAAAGAACAAATACCAAAGTAGTGTCAGTGTCAGGGGTGGTGATGCATGCTTTTAATCCCAGCACTTGAGAAGCAAAGGCAGATAGATCTCTGAGTTTGAGGCTAGCCTGATCTACAGAATAAGTTCCAGTAAGTTCTGTGTAGCCAGGGATACACAGAGAAACTCTGTCTTACACAAGCAAACAAACAAAACCAGCAACAGCATACCTTCGTTCCAGTATCTCTTTCAAAAATCTATTTGAAATTATTTCTTTAAAAAGTTAGGGTTGGTGAGCTGACTCCATGGGTAAAGGCGCTTGCCAACAAGCCTGATGATATGAATTTGATCCCCGGGACCCACGTGGTAGAAGGAGAGACCAGCTCTTTTCCATTTAAAGAAATCCCAAATAGACAGTCAAAGGAGAACAGTACTGTTTCCTTCATTAATAGAGCTGGTATCTACTGACTGGATGGTTCTACTCTGCATCTACCCAGAAGATCATCAGCCCCAGTTGGATTGGTGTCTAGGACAATGTCATCTTACTTTCCTGAGGAGGGACTTGCCAGCATTCTCCAGCAGTGTTGGCTTCTGTATTCTTTGGGCTCCAGAGAGGGAGCACATGGTTCTGGTTTATTCTAGATTCTCCATAAAGTGACTTTTGATGCCCATAGCAAATTAGCAGAGGGTAATTCTAGTCCTTCCTTTCACGCCCATGTGTGTCTTCCTCTTCTATTGCAGAGGACCTCTGATGTGATGTCTCTGATGTTAAATCTACTCAAGGCAACATGCTTCCAGACAGCCCCTGCCTTTGTCATCCTTTTATCTTCCTTTGTAAACCTATAATGGGATTTTTTTCCCTTTGGCAGTTTTTCTTCAGTGGGAGAGGCCAGAAGAGATGGGGAAAAAAGAGTCCATGTCATAAGCTGTTTCACTAAGGATAGAAAGCTGCTTTCTGCTTTCAGGCATGTCCTCATTACCCCCATTAATCCACCTGTGTCTCCATAAAATGTATCAGTCTTATTGGAAGTGGAGAAACTGAGGCAGAGATAAAGTAAATGGCAGGTAGGTCACAGAGCCAGTCAACAGAGGAGGCTGATGTGGTTACAACTTCTGCCATCTGTCTTGGGTGGTATTGATACTGTCTTCTTCAGATGAGAGAAACAGGAGAGGAGGGGGGCAAGGGAGGAGATAGCTATGGGGAGGGATGGAGGGGTTGAGAGAGACAGACAGAGAAAAAGAGGGAGAAAGAAGGAGGAGCTGCATAGATACTGACACAAAGGGAGGCCAATGTGGTTATCACTCACCAAGCAAAAAAAAAAATCTATTTTCTTGGTTAATTAATGCAGCAGCAGCATCAGGGGCTTCAAAAGGCGGCATGCATTCTGTGCGCCAGGGACTGCATGCACACCACACACACACACACACACACACACACACACACACACACACACACTCTTCTATAGCACAGAGTGGAGTCTTTCCTGGCAGTGGTTTTCGACTTTCCGAATGCTGTGACCCTTTAGTGCAGTTCCTCATGGTGCGGTGACCCCCCCCCCCCCCAAGCATAGAATTATTTCGTTGCTACTTCGTAACTGTAATTTTGCTACTGTGATGAGTCATAACGTAAATATCTGATGTGACCCCTGGAGAGCCACTGCTCCATGGGCTTTGTGAGTAGGAGCAGCAGGAGACAAAGGTTGCCAGCATAGCAAACCCCAAGGGAACCACACCTTCCACCCTGATGCTGCTCCCCGTCTAGATCACCGTCAGGACCTCGTTTGGAAGGGTTTCTTGGCATTCCCATCCCTACACCTTTTCACCATTTCTCTGCAGAAAACTAGTGCAGACATGAAAACATTCCAGCCCGTATTAAGGCTTCCTAGTCACAGAGGAAGCCAGCCTTGACTTGGCTCTTGGGCCCTGAAAGTTAGTCCTTTTCATATATTTTTTTTCTTACCTTCTGGGCTCCTGCACTCACATTCTCATTTCCAGCTGTTGTCCACTGTCCCCATTGTTTGAGTGAACGCAGCCCACTCTCTTTCAGGTCTCTCCTCCTGACTGACCCTTCTTCCCCTGTCCTTGGATAACCTCCCTCATTGGTTCACCCCCCCTTTTCCCTCCCTCTCCCTCAGAGGCAGCCTTGTCTAGATAGTGTATTTAAAGTTGCCAGCCACTTTTTCGGCTCCTGGTTCCTTCCCTACCTCACTATCTCACTAGGACAGAACATGCTAACCGTCTTTCCTCTCCTCCCCCATGAGAACCAAGAGAAGGCCAGCCCAAGGAAGGCAGGAACTCCATCCGTTCTCATTACAGCAGCATCCCCACCACCAGGAACATGGTAGGCACTCAACAAATATTTGGCTGTTTCAAGGCAAGCTTGACTTACACAAAATCATTAGAAATAGCTCGAAGCACAGATTTATTTTTATTTTTTTACTTTTTCGTTATGTGTGTGTCTGAGTGTATGTGTGTTCTGGTCTGTTTTCACAAAAGAGTATTTATTCCATTATTATGACTATTATTATCATTTGTTGTTATTATTATTTGTGTGTATGCACATGCATGTGTCCTGCACATACAAGCGCGTGGGTACCCCCAGAGGGCAGAAAAGGTTGTCATCTCTCTTGCAGCCATAGTCACACATGGTTGTGAACTGCCCGGGTACTTCTAACCAAATTCCAATCCTCTAAGAACAGCACACCATCTCTAACTCCCAGAAGCTGAGATCTCTGCCTAGATGGTTTAACTGATGTCTCTGCAATCCGGGAGACAACAAGAGATCCGGATGGACACAGGAAGGGGGCCAGGGAAAAAGCACAGAAGAGCTGCCGGCTGCCCTTTGTGGCTTCTGGGCTTTTTGTGGCACAGAAGGAATGTCTTCCCTTGAAAGGTTCGGGGTGGGGATTATTTTTTTTTTTAAGATTATAAAAACTTGAGTGCAGTTTCACCTCCCTGGTGAGGTCTTGCACTAAGGTAGTGATTATCCACAGGGATACTGGGAAGGGGAGGCTGCACTGGGTCAGTGGATGTGGAGAAGTCAGAATTCTCTTCCCCAAAGCTCCTGCTTTTCTCAATAATTGCTTAATGACGTCTTTGATTCTCAGGCCCCATCCCCAGCTGTTTCCTCAGGCATTTATTCAAATTCCAAAGTGCCATTCAGAGTCCAGCAGGATGCATATTTGTATTAGGGTCCAAAAAAAAATTTTTTTTTTGGCTCACATTATTATAGCCCATGGCAGAAGATTCTAGCAATTAGCAGGAACCAAAAGTGATAATTTATTGCAACCAACATTGTGATCTAATAGTCACACATTACAAAAGCGAAATCCTCTTCCCCCTCTCCCTCTGGCCGGGCACCACAGAGCTGTCATATGCTCCAAGTGCTTCCTAATGTCTTTTGTTTGCATCAGGAAAAAAAAACAACACATAACTCTCTCTCTCTGAGCACCAGAAAGAGCTCCTCGAAGTTCCCAAGAGGATGCTACTCAAAAGTGCACTCTGAAGGGGGCTGAGGTATGTGCTGTAGAGCTGTATGCTGTAGGGGTATGCGCTGAGCAGTTTGATTCTGTTCCTGAAGGATCTTGGAGGGAGGGGGGATAAAGGGTCCATTTTGTCCTGCATTTAGGACAGAAGATCCTGTCTCACATTCGAAAGGCCCTAGCCTTTAAGCTGTGGGCACTGGGAATGAGTGCAGAGACTCAGAATGAGAGAAGTGGGCTAGTTTCAGGCTCTTCACTCTAAGATCACAGTTGGTCTCAACTGATTTTGACCGCTGCGTCTTGCTTCGGACCTGAACTTCGCAGAGATTTCCAAACCACCAAGCCACAGAAATTACAAGGGACATGATAAGTCACGTCCTGCCAGGTGACCGAGGCAACGTGGTGCTGCTTCAAATCTTTTAAGATCAAATCCCCGCAGCCCGAGAGCGTTAATATGTTTGGAACATTGCCTGTTCACTGACTAGAGAGGTGGGATATTTTTTGATCAGGGGGTGGGGAGGTGGGAACCTAGAGATACTTTCTACTTCAGCAAACTCGAAGCCTGGCTGCTTCAGAATCACATGAGAGCTTGAGAGGGGAAAAAAAAAATTGAATTCCTGGACTTCACCTTCCAAACAGATTCATGTGTTCACTGAATGCTTAAATCTTGACTCCAAATGGGGGTACCGCTGGATCCCTCTTCTTTCAGAGAAGAAAAAAACCTAAGTCGTAGCCTCCCCAGTTGGAGAATTCAGATAGAACCCAAAGCCTTGCCCTCAGAGGGTGAAGTTTTCTCTCCTGGACCACATCTTTGTTTCTTAACCAAGAAACCTCATTAGCTAACCCTGCATGGTCACCAGGGACAGAAGAATACATTCACAGATTGCCTGGCAAAAGGGGCTTTGGGATCCTTGGAGTCCTTTCTCTAGATCCCTCAGTCAGTTTCTCCAAAGGTAGTTAGTATGTTGCTCTGGAACTCTGAACAAACTTCCCCCGCCCCCATGATCACCTCAGGTTTTCTTCTGCTAAAGAGAAAAGAAAATCGCTGCACACTGACTTTTCCCTATACTGGGCAACATTGAAGAAGCACCTGCCAGCAATGTTTGCCTATCAGCAAAGTCTGAAAGATGAGCTGGGTGGAGAAGGCTAACCTGGACAAATCCTGTCGAAAAACTTCACGCAGGGCAACAGTCATGGTTTCTGGAAAGGAGCTTGTATCTTCCACCTTTTCCACGAAACATAAAAACCTCACAATCTATCCTTTGAATTATCTACCTTTCATAAAACCGTTTCTCTCTGCAGGAAGAGAAACAATACATACGGGTACATGACAACGAGCCGCTTTACCGGGAGACGCTAGGGAGTGGTGAAGATTGGGATAAAGCACTGAGCCTGTGTTCTGTCGAAGGGGTAGACGTTTCTTTTTCTAACTGATTCTTGCCAAACGGGCACACAGACCTAAGACTAGCTAAGTCTTCTGATTTTTTTTTCTCTGTTTCTAAGAAATGAAAATGCAGGTGTGTGTGTGTGTGTGTGTGTGTGTGTGTGTGATTTTTCACAGTTTTCAATGTTGGCAACTAATTCATCTTGCTTTTATTTTTAACACATTTCACAAAAACATGGGCACGTGCCAACGAGGATGTGCGCCACTTGCAGTTCCAAGTCTTCCAATTTGAGATCTTCAACTGAACGAACAGGGATTGGAGGGTGAGAAAGGAGATTCTATCTGGGCTATGAGTGAGCCAGCATCAATCAGAGAAAGAGAGTGAGAGGGACATAGATACCTGCTTGGGTATTAATTGCAAGGGGTTTGCTTCGACGTGTGTGAAGGTGCCTAGGCAGGTCAGAAACTGTTGCTCCGAGGGAAAGCCAGAGCTCCCGTCATGACTCAGGCCGAAGCCACGGCCTGTGGATGGAGTCTCTCCTTTTGATTCAGGCCCACTGACACCGTCAAGGATTATGGCTCTTATTGAGAGGCCAGCGTCTGTGGACCTGAGTCACATTTACACCATACCTCCCCAGCAACACCTTGATTCATATTTGATGGGAAAATTGGGAGCTGTGGCCTAGCCCAGAAGGCCTGTAAATCTGACCATGTCTGGGCAGATGCTAGAACCAGAGACAAGTCAGAGAGAAATAAAATCAAGAGCACTATATCATCCTTTCATGGGAGTCTTAAAATTAAAATTTCTCCATTTTATCTTTTCTAAATTAAAAAAAAAATAAAATAAAAAGGTTGTTTCAAATAACCTGAGACACGAGACCTTGGTGATCCGATTTACAAAGGCACCCTTGGGTCTGAGCCAATACAAGATGGGCTTGTATCTTTAAGTGGCCTTTATTACCACAGTAATAAACAGCAAACGGGCCCAAATCTTACAGGCTTGTGTTGGCTTTGACCAATGAAGTAGAACAAGACCTCTGAATACCCCATTAGTTCCAGGCTGTGCTTTGATGGCTCTGCGAAGGCGGCTCTTTTTCTACACAAGTCACCAGCCTTGCCCGTGTCTCTTAACAAACGCCGTGGATGGGCCGTATTGCAATTTTTCTGCATGTTCTGACACTTTAATTCAGTACCTCCAAGCTAAGCACTCAGCCTAAGCGGGTGCTTCAGCACCTTGGCACCACCAGGCTGCAATTAAAATAACCCGGGGACCAGGGCTGGGCTTGCAGAAATCGTCCTTATTCCCTTTGCAGCACTCTGCATTTTCCAGTCCCCCGTGGAGCAGACAGCACCTCCCTTTTAGAGTGGAGGGCAGTGAAACTTATTGATGAACTGGCCACCAGCAAGATGTGGTACTGTTTGCATCTTAGACCCAACAGGGTCTTTCTCCACAAGGGTCTGGAAATAATGTCTTCTATAAACTTAGCCTGGGTGGGAAGGTTGACCAGGAATAGAGGGCAGAAGAGGGAAGGTACCCAGGATGAGAGTTTGGCAAAGACCCTTTGTATAAACCACTTCCCCAAATAGTGCTCAGGAGCGCTGCCTGTTATTCTCAGTCTTGTTCTGGGGAGAAGAGTGAAGCAGAGTTCCTGCATGTTGGCCTCATTTCAATCAGCTCTTCACAAAGAGAGATCTTTGAGGATGTTTTAGAAAGGTGTGTGTCTATGTATGTAAGTGAGAGAGTGTGTGTCTATATGTGTTACTGTGTGTGTGTGATCATGTGAGACTGTGTATGTGTGCAAATGTGTGTGCATATGTGAGTATGTGGTGTATGTGTGTGTGTGGTATGTGTGTGTTAATTCAAACCCAGTCTGTTAACATGAGTGGCAGTCCAATGATGTGAAATGAACAAGATTCTGTTTATTCAAGTGCCTTTCCCTAGCCTCTGGTGTCTCTCCCAAGGGTTAGAGGCTCCTTTGGCAGGTAGGGGACTTTCTGAAATGGAAATTTGGTAAATTTACCCCAATTACGTTATGGCAAAGGTCATTTGCAAGGGCTTCTTTTAAAAATATGAACTCCAGACCCCAGCTGGAGAGAGTGACCAAGTTTAAGTAAGGGCAGCACGGGTCCCTGGAGCTGGGGAGTTCATGTCTTACCAACCATGCAGAGGGGGTCTTTTCACGCAGGCCAAGGCAGGCAGGACCGAACTGAAGCTAAGGCCCACAGAATTTTCTGTGCTTTCCAGAAAAGGCGAAAGATAGGAACTTTCTGAGGGGAACTACCTGTTTCTCCTGCCCTCTCGCTCCCTATTTTCTTGCACTGAAAAAGCGGGAGTGGGCATGGGGGTGTATACTTAGCCTCTGCATCTGTGTCGGAATCTACTGCCACTTTGCAGAAGGTTGAAATACTTAAGAGTAGTGTTTTATGGCTTTGTTTTCAAGAAGGAACGCAATCGGCTGGGAACATGGCTCGGTTCCATACAAATGTAAGGACCGGGGTTGATTACTAACACCTACACACTGACATACAGACACACACACAGAAACACACACAGAACACACTCACATATACAGACACATCAAAACAAACAAGCAAACAAAGTCATCCTGTTCCCTTTGAGTTCAGCAGCACAGGTCTTTTCTCCAAGCTCTGGGAAGTCAGAAACGGAAGGATCCATGGAACTCCCTGGCTAGAAAAGTGGTGAGTTCCGAGTTTAGTGAGAAACCCTGCCTCAGTCATTCCTTCTGGCAGGGATGTTCCTTGAGCAGGAAGGTAAACGACTCAAAGTAGCTACAGGAAGTCCCTGAAACTGACAAGATTCTCTAGGCCCCTCTCTGTCAGAGTAAGCCATAAAAGCTGAGCATCCTCACTCAGAAGGAAGGAAGTGAAGCTGCAAAGAAGACCCTGAGACCAGGTTAACCACCAAGAAGAAGCAGAAACAAGCTGAGCTGCCCTGAAGAAGTTTAACCCAACTGACTTTCCAACCTATTGAGCTGCCTGCAGGCTGTGTGGGGTGCTCCAGGCTTTCCAGCTTAGGTGAGCTGTCTCCTGTGTTGGGGTGGGCTTTGGTGGTGCCGCTGTCTTTGATCCATTTCTGCTCCTGTAAGAAACCCCTTACCCATATTCCTATAAGTAACCCAAAACTCTTTGGTTCACCAACCTGGAGTTTGATGGAAGCTGTACTTTGGTCTGTCGTGGTCTTCCTATCTGGGTTGAATAGTCATACATGTCACATCCATCTTCCCAGAAAAGTTTTGTCTTACACACATACACGAACATAATACACCCACCATAAAAAAGCTGCACATACTTTGGAGTAAGTGGAGGACATTTTTGTGCACAGGACGCTGCCAAGTAAGGGGCTTGAATCATACCATTCTGGAGGAGTTAGCTGGAACTGATACCCAGTTCAGGGCAGCAATAAACCCCTCTCCCTATCACAGAGGAGACTAAGTTAAAAAAGAAATGGGTGACCAAGGAGACCTATGCCATGGGTGCTAACATTCGTTGAAGAGTTTGTAACAAATGCTGTGGTTCAGAGAGTATCATCTAAATCCTTTCTGAAAAATATGTCAATAGAAAAATGAAAATGCATGCTGCCTGCTATGTTCAATTATTTAGCCCGCATCTTGAGACTGTGGATAAGACATATTTTACTTAAGGATCAGCCTAAACTATATGTCGACAAAATGGAACAGCCAGGTGGGATGTTTCCTGTCATCTGGGGTCTCCTTTCACTCAGTACCTTTGTGATCTCGGACCTGTGGCTTTTTTCACTGATCTGTCATGAGCCGGATGCTCTGGAAGAGGGGAGCCAACTAAAGGGCAAGAGGAGGTTGTTCTCTGTTGCAGTCAGCGACCACCAGGCCTTTCAAGCTTGGTAAGGGCTGTTGATAATCTTCTTTGTAGGAAGTTACTTCCTGAAACTCAGTCCGAGTTTCTAAAACCTTGAAAAAAAAAAGATCTTGTCCAGTAACACCCATGTATGGAATGCCAGTCCAGGAGCTGGGCAGTGTACCTGCTCAATCAGTAGATCAAGCCTTGGGGGTGGAATTCAGGGGTCTCAGTTTCTAGAGCGAATGGACACAATTTTAAAGGTAATTTCTCATCTTTGACACACCAAAGGGTGTGATCCTAGGTGCTCTAAATCCAGTCAAGTGTACAGCAAATACTAGCCATAGAAGACGCCCAGATTCAATCTGGGGTAAATGTTCCTCTTCTTTATCTCTCCATTCCTTCTGCCTCCTCCAGCTACTTGCCCTCAACAGAGAACACAAAGGCAGGGTCAGGATGGGTCCCTTTTCCCTCTGTCTCTTGGCTTGGTGAGACCCAACCTACCACTCTTAAGCATTCCTATAGAAAGGCACCTAGTCCCCTAAATGGTTAACTGGAAGGATATAATTGCTGGGCTCTGCGGAATCTCGTGGAACATTTTAATCCCTGCCCTTCCTTTCCCTATACATTAAGCAAGGCTTTGACCTGTTGACTACAGAGTCCCTGAAGCAGCTGGACTCCCCATTTGGAGGGCTTTCTGGAGGGGCATCTATTAATTTATGTATTTAATTTCTATATGAAGCGGCTCTCCTCCCTGCACAGGTATGAAAATACCTTTAGGGCACTGCGCAACTGAAGGGCAAAAGGATTACTTGGCAATGTTCAGAAGCTCAGTGGAATACCACCAGGAAGGACTATGTCCCTCTCGGATCCTGTGATATCTCCCCATGTCCCAGTCTCCCCCAGGTCTGTGAATTATCTTTTGAAGGCCGCCTGTTCCTTTATATTGCAGAAGGAGGGCGATAGCCAAATTTCAACTTCTTTTATGCTCTTTGGATGGATGGGAGGTTCATCTTTGCTAACAGCTCATTTTAAAGATCTTAACACATTCAGTCACTTTTAAAATTACCTGTCCAGTTCTTCTACAATTAGCTATTCAATCATTATTAATACTAAGTATGTTACTTAACCAATTAGATCTGTCAAAGGCATTCCATCTCTGTATCATCAGAATGATCATTGGGAGGGCTGTGAGTCCAAGCTCCCTGAGCAAGCATAGATATGCCATGGATGCTATGCCTGGGTCTGAAGACCTCCCTGTAGTTTTACTTTGTAGGACAGAGCAAGTGGCAGTTGGCTCTGTCTTTGAAGGAAAATTTTTCTTCATTTATAAAAATGTTGTTCAGAATTTCAAAGAGAGAAGAATGGAGATGGGATGCTTTGGACACCACAGCCAATAGCCTGTCCTGAGACAAAGGAACTGTCTTGAGTTAACAGCTCCTTTCTGGCAAATTTCACTAATGACCTTGCCCAGGATGGTCAATAATCATCTTGTCTCACTCCTTGGAGATGCTAAGGCTAGATTCAAAGGAAGTCTCAAGACAGCAAACAGGAGCTATGCTAGGGCAGACTGCTTTCAAATCTTGAAATATATCTGAGGATAAAGTAACAGTATGCCTATATATTTTTGTTATGTAAAAACATTTATAATTTTTGTAAAACTTTGTTTTTACAAAAAAATAACTATAGCCATCACTTAAAAAGAGTATCATCCCTTCAAATGGAAATGATAAAAATTGCACATATGTACCACAGTTGAAAAAATTTTATAACAGTTCATAACTTTTTACTATAATTGTTTTATAATGTAACCACCCATCATCCGTCCACCTTTACATCCATCCACCCATCCATTTATCCATCCATCCACCCATCGTTCATGTATCCAACCATCCATCCATCTATCATCCATCCATTTATCCATCCATCCATTCAACCATGCATCTATCCATCTACCCATCTTCCTATTCATCCATCTGTTTATCCAACCATTCTTCTGTCCATCATCTATCTACTCACTCATCTATCCACTGTATTATAAAATAAACTATATATTGTCCCAAAAAGTTCTCAACAAAAGTAGACTAGCAACTTGATGTCAATATTTAAGTATCTATGCAAATATACACAAATTTGTGTATGTATCCTATAATAAAAAGTCATGCCATAGCCTCAGTGTGTGTATGTGGTATATATGCCTGTATGTTGAGGATCATACACCCATATTTGCACATGTGGAGTCTAGAGGAAGACATTGGATACCCTTTTGCTTTATTCCCCTAAAATGGGCTCTCTCATTGGATCTGGAGCTACGCTGTCAGGCAGTAAGCCCCAGTGATCCTCCTGTCTCTTTCTCCCAAAGCACCAAGGTCACAGGCACACATGGCCATACTTTACTCTTTACCTAGTTGCTTGAACTTGAACTCAGGTCTTTATGGTTCTGCAACAAACACTCTTGCTCGCTGAGCCATTTCTCCAGCCCCATGAAATGCCTGCCATGGTTTCTTCTCCTCATTCCTCTGCTTATCGGTGAAGACAATTGTCAAGAGCCTGGTCTGAGTGGTCTTCAGAAAGTCACCTGAGGATCAACAAAAAAAAAAAAAAAGGCCTGAAACACAAGCAGCCAGTTCATGAAAGGATTTGAGGATGTTGAAATACCATGTATGCTCACAATCTCACATCACCAAAGTTACCCAAGTCTCAAGAGACAGCATCAGAGATCTGTGTACCCAGGATGCTGGCTTCTCAGAGCAGGTCTGGTCTCCAGGAGAGAGGAGACTGTACCTGTGATGAACCTGGTATCCTTAACATGGAGGGCAGCTGTTGGGTGCGGCTATGAGCTGGGTGTATAGTTTACTTTGAGAGATCAGAACACCTACTGGAGTGATTTCCACGGGATGTGACCAGGGAGCTGCTAAGGGTCCTTAGTAGATCTTTACCTTCCTCCAAGTCTCTAGGGACAGGATTAGAAGAAGCCTCTCCTGAAGGGGATGGGCACATGATCCCTCCATCATTTGCAACAATGAAAACGACTTTCATTTTCTTCTTTGAGACAAGGCCTCTTTCATTGGCCTGGGATTTGCTGGTTCTGCAAGCCTGACCAGCAAGTTCCAGGGATCCTTCTGTCTTTGCTAGCCCAGCACTGTGATTCTAAGTACATGTCATCATGCCCGCCTTAACATCCCTCCTGGATGACCAAACTCTGTTCTTCCTGCTTATGTAGCAGACACTTTGCCATCCTATCCCTTCCCCCCTGCCCTCAGAGGAAGTGCTCCCTGGATACACTCATGCCGAAAATGAGCTCATTCTTCTCATCAGCAAGGCCAGTATTTCCAAATTTGTTGTAGTCTTTCATCAAGTACTTTGTCATCCAATATAAGTCGGATAATGGCCTCGGTGGGATGCAGACAATGATCTGTGTGTTGTCTGTTGCTCTTGGGGACGGGGGTGGGGGCACTTTTCATCTCAGTTCAGTAGCTGGGCCCTATCTCCTGGCGTAAATGGTGTAAACTACACTACATGGAAATGTAGTCTTTTGTGCCCCTTTTCACCCTCTCCTTAATCCCCATCCTGGATGCCAGGCATTGTGTGTACTCCTTTGGATGCTGACACAGATCCTCTTCCCCAATTGCCAGCGCCTATCAAGCTACTGTAACTTTAAAACGGATTTGACAAAGACTGCCTCCACTAGCTGAGCTGAAATAAGAATGTCTCCGGAGTTTAATGGATCAAGTAGCAGTGATAGGTTTTATGGCCCTTTTTTACTTTAGGGCATAGGGAAGAGAGAAGCAGGCAGGTTGGTTTTAAATTCAAGGATTTATGTTGTTAATCCTCCGGGCTAATTATAATTTATGGGATCTGGCAAATTAATATGCGGTTGCTATTCAAAAGTAGAGGGCAATGTGATGCAGGCATAAACAAGCCTTGTTCATTTTTAATTTATTTCCACCAATGGAGAATATTAAATAAAATGAACACTAGGGTATTTCCCTCCAAGTTTGGTGTTCATTATTTATCTCTAAATTATGAAATTCATGTAACAACTTCTTGCTTTGCTTTTTTTTTTTTCTCCAAGAACCCAGAATTCTGGAACTGTAGCATTGGCTATCTATCTGGGAAGCAACCAGTAGCTCTCTTTCCACTGCATTTATGGAAGACTCAATGATTGGCACAGAGTGAAGCCAGCTTTTGGAGCATGTTGCTAAGGCCTAAGATTTATCACTGAGCATGCTGGGATTGTTTGGAAGTGTAACTTTTGAGCAGTGCAGGAGCTTTTCAAAACCCTCACTTCGGGAAATGACAGTGCCAGCCTTGCAAAGGAAAGCCCCCCACCCCTACCCCATATATCCTATCTTCAGGGATTTGGTAGGAATCCCAGTTTATCTCGAGCCTGGTAGATATTGAGCTAAGGATGACTCCACGCTTGGACTTTCAGACTTTAATGGAGCAATCATATCATACCTATGACCTCCTCCCCATTTCATTGTAGTTCCTATGGCTGCTTGGGGGTTCTTTTAAATAATTCAGCTTCTCTCCCGTGAACATCTGGCAGAGAATGAATGTTCACGGGTTGTCAGCTGTGAGGCAGGTAGCTCTGACTCACTGGGTAATTGGATGCACCAGTAGAAATGAGGGTGCCTCTCGCTCCCCCATCCCCATTCTGCTCCCCCCCAACCCTCCTCCTTCTCCTTCCAGCTGCCGGAGGCCATCAAATGCAGTTTGGAGAATCCTTGAGCTCTGGGCCCAAGGAGCAGGTTGGAGTTCTCCCCCCCAGCTGTGTAGCTCAGTTAACAGCTGGAGCAGAGAACAAGCCATCCTCTCTGCTAGAATATCTGACCCAGTTCTGACTGGGAAAGAGCCTGAATCGTTTGTCCCTCGAGTCATTCTCATTCTGGTGTGAAGGCAGAGGGGCATTAGTCCCTGTGCCAGCCCCCCTCCCACCCCCCACCACATCCCAACACTCTTTTCCCCTTACCTTTTGGCAATGCTGGGAGCTTCATCTTCCGTAGAGTAATCAGCAGGACGATGAGGGTCCCAGTGTGATGACTGCAACGAAAAGTGAAGTGTTTTGCTTATAGAGTGCAGGTGGAGCAGAAATGGCTGGTGGTTCTAGAGTTTTTGGGTCCTGTTTAAAATCTCTGCTTTGCTCTTTATCATCTGAGTGTTGGGTATATGACATAACCTCTGGGCTTTCCTATCAGCACAGTAAGAACAGAGTCTTTGGTATGAGGGTACTTTTATGAGAAAGAAGATACAGAGAAATACTTGCATACTTCCCAACTTGTTATTCATGGCCAGAAAAAAAAGGAAGTGGTAAGCTGGACCTGGTGGCACATGTATCATCTATGATTCAGGAGGCTGAGGCAGGAGGATCACTAGCTCTGGATACAGAGTAACTTCAAGGCCAGGCTAGGACATTTAGAGATACCTCATCTCAATACAAAACCTATAGAATGGCTGGGGACCTAGCTCAGCGATAGAGTGCTTGCCTAGATTCAACAACCCAGTGCAAGAAAAAACAAGAAAAGTAATTCTGTGATGGCGGTGGCAGTGTGCACTTGGAATCACAGCACTTGGGAGGCGGAGGCAGGAAGATATGAGTTCAAGGCCAGCCTGAGCTACGTGATGAGATCCTGTCTCAAATGAACAAACCAACAAACAGAAGCGATAGTTCTGCCTCCTTCTACCTTCACTGGTATGTGTCTTGGCTTCTCAGCAAATACCCATAGATTAGGATTTGCCAGGAGACCCGGCTCATGGTGTCTCAGAGGCGCCACAAGGGCATCCCAAGGCTCGGTGGCAGCGAGGAGTAAATGGGTCAGTCATACGAAGACTACCCAGTACTAGGAGGTTGGAGTATATCTTTCCGACACCCAGCTGGAGCTTAGAATTTACAAGCCATCGGGCTCTGTGATGTGGGTGGAGAGCATTCTGCCTGGGGATTGCTTTCTTTATCACTGCTCTTCTCTCCTGTCCTGTTTGTATTAGAGTGTCTGACTTTGTAGCAGGATGCTGTTTGAGGGTCCTTTGCTGTGTCACTTACTGCAAGATACTCTGGTGGCTCTCGCATGTAGGCATGAATAATGAATGAAAAATCTAATTGAAGCGGTGTACTCAGCATCCCATATTATTTTAGCTCAGTGACAAATGACCATCGTCATTTCACTTTTCTTTTACATAGAGAAGTATTGATAGGGAGCTAAAAGCCAAAAATGTTTGCTCTTGTTGTTTGTTTTGCATTTTATTTAGAGCTTCTAATTGACGAATGCCTGAAAAATCCTAAAGGAAGGGCAGTGGGTAATGTGGGGGTTATCATATTAGAGTTTCATCCAAAGGATACCTGATTCTCTCACAGAGACTGTTAGAGAAAATACAAGACCTACACAGACAAAAATCCTAACACTGAGAAGGGGAAGACACAAAAAGTCCTACCCCTAACCAAGAAGCTGTTTGCAATTGATAGCTGCTAGGGAAAGGATAATCAGTGTTCTGCAGTGGAGTATCACTGGATATATCAACCATACTCCAGAGCAGGCCCCATTCCCAAGAATAGTTGGTTAACACAAAATGGACTCCATGTTTTTTTGTTTGTTTGTTTCGTTGTGTTGTTTTTAGTCTGTCTGTTTTGAGTCTTGTCTTTTTCTTGATTTTTGTTTTGGGAGAGGGAGGGGGGTTGGGTAAATAGGGAGGTGGGGAGAATCTGGGAGAAGTTGGGAAAGGGAAAAGAATCTGCTCAATAATTGTCTGAAAAAAATCAATAAAAAATTTAAAAAGAATACCTGGTTCTTTTTGATGGACCTGACCATTCCATGGGCATATATGTGTGGCATGAGGTCTGGCAGGGGACAGATCTCTGTAACATCTGGAATCCCCAATTCAAGTTTGAGTCCTGTCTATGACATCAAGCTTTGTAAGTGGCTGAAGCTCAGCTACTCTGGCTCTTTCTTGGTGGAGCACACTCCCAGGAGCCCACAAGTGCCACCCACAAGCATGATTCTGTCTGCTGGGAACCTCATCAGCTCCCAGCCACACCTTGTTTGCCCAGGTCAGGTCACAATGTAGGCTTGGTCTGAGAATCTGCTCTCTTTCCCTCTTACCAGCTACTACCTCCTAACAGTACAGCTTAGGTAGCCCCTTTTCTAAATACTCAGTCTGTGTTTCCTCTTTTTTAAAATTGAGTTATTTATTTACTTTCTTGCTGCTTCCCCTCCCTCCTCTTTTCCAAGTCCCTCCCTTTTACCTTCCCTCTCCCACAACCCACACCTCCTCTTTGCCCCAGAAGAGGGAAAGCCTCCCATGGATATCAATCAGCCTTGGTAATACAGTTGCAGGAAGAGCTTTTTTTTTTTTTTTTTTTTTTTTTTTTTGAGGTTAGACAAGGCATCCCAGTTAGGGGAAAGGTACCAAAGGCAGGCAATGTAGTCAGAGACAGCTCCTGCTTTAGGAGTCCCAGCTGAAGACCCAGCTGCACAATTGTTACCTATGTGCAGAAGGCCTAGGTCTGTACCATTCATGCTCTCTGGTTTAGTTTCTATGAGCCCCTATGGGTCCAAGTTAGTGGATTCTGTTGTTTTTCTTGTGGTGTTCTTGACCCTTCCATCTCCTTCCTCCGGAGAACTTACGTTCTATGTAAGTCAAGGCTCTGCCTTAGCCCTCCTCCCGCAATTGACTGGCAGGTAGCAGGTCATCTGTGGAAGCTTCCAGGTGTCAGGTTGCCATCCCTTCATGTTCGGCATTGTTAGAACTTATGATGGAGTACAGGAGCTTGTGAGATGGATAGCATGTGAATGTCCTGGTACCCTAATCTGTTGCCTAAGACCTAGAAAATCAGTTTATTTGTGGGCTTGAGGTTTCTCCAGAAACTGACACCTCTTTTGATTTTCCCTCTCTGAGGTTGTATAGGGAATTGCTTTGAACACATACTTCTTTTCCAGGCAGACAGGAACGAGGCACCAGCTTTCTCCTGATGAAGCCGTTTTCTACCCTTTAGATCTCAGCCTTTCTCTCATTCTTCCACTACATAAAAAACTAAGAAATCACTTGCATGAAATGTTTGCACATCATTTAAATATTCATTTCCATTAATTTATTCATAGCCATAAAGTTTATTACCTAGAATATAGTGTCATAGAAGTTTAGAGCCAGAAGACACCAGAGAAATCATCTACTTTCAGCCCCTCGTTTTACAGCTGAGGAAACTGGGGTGAAGTGTTCAGGAGACACCCCCAAGGTCAAGTCTGAAAGAGAGTCACTCCGGAGACCTAAAGCCACTTACAGAGCCCGTGGCCTCTGCCAGGTGCAACCGTATACAGCTGAGAACCTGTCTTTGTCTTGGCATTCTTAGGCACTGTACTTCTCAACAAGGTTTTCCTAGTCATCATGGAGTCAAACCCTGTAGCATGCCAGCACACGACAGGCTTCTGGAGACCTGGATGGTCCCCACAACATCCTCACCTGGGTAGAGAGACCAAACACACAAGCACAAGCATACATAATTGTACATGTTGTGCAGAAGGCTCCAGGGCAAACACACAAACTCAGCCTTGAAGAACAGAGGTGAGAGGACAGAGCACAGAGAACTCCAGCCCCTTTTCTTTGAAGTAGGAGATAAGAGAAGCAGAAGCCAAGGCAAGCCACTGTGGATGCTTTTGTAAACAGTTTCTTCAGGGTCCACAAGATTAAAAAATATATGTATACATGAGAAACTCAGGAAGATAGCACAAGGGAATGCCACCGTCAGGGGCACGTCACCCAGGGACTGCCTGTTCACTGCCACCTGTCATTGCTTGAGAACTTATGCCGTTACATCTATTTCTGCATGCTTATGTGAAGAAAATTACTCAAGTCAAGTGGGTGTATTTGATGAGACAGCCCTAGGGGCGTCTGGGTGGATATAGCAGCTGTGTATCCTGAGAGACCCCCAACCTCTGCTTTCTAGTAGAAGGGCTGAGCAGGTAGTAGACCACGCCACTTTCTGCATGGTGACCAGAAGATCTCTGGGGATACAAGTCAATGAGGGCCTGGTTGTAGGCTGGGAAGAGGTCAGCTCCTCACATGGTAGATAGGAACAGATTTGGCAGAGGCAGAAGAAAGGCGTCCAACCAAGATACATGTTGCATCTCACACCAAAAAAAATTTCCCTTTGTGCTGTTATCTTGAACCTGGGTTTCTTAGCATTTAGGAATGACTAGAATGGCAGAGCTGGATGGCATTCTCAAGGGTGAGCAAGCACTGTTTATACTTTTGGGTAATTTATTCATGTCTGGCAGTGAGCTCAGATATCATCTGGCCCAATTATTTTCCCCTACATCCCTAGGAGGTAACTGCAGGGATCAGGTCCATTTTCCTAATGAGAAAAAGGCGCTTCAGGAGATTAGGTACTTGCTAGAGACAGCAAAGGCAAGATTTGAACCCCACACTACTGAAACGTTCATGCTTCAACTGCTGTTTAGTTTGCAAAATGAATCTTTTGTGGAGTGAATCGTGTGTTTACACGTGGTTGAAGCCCTACATTGAAATTTCAGAAGTCATGCATACTTTTTCTTAGCATAAGCATATTGCAGTAAATGCCTCAAGACATGGACCAGAGCACCTGGAAGTGAATGTCCCAGTGATAGTCGTTAGTTCCTGTGAATATGATGAGCCATTCCTAAATCTTTTTGTTTGTATGATCAAAGAGGAGGGCACACTGAATTAGGGTGACTCCCAAATCCAATGACAGGTGTTTTCTGTAGAGGAAGAAGGGGGTTTGGAGAGCCACCAGCCCATGTGCATATGGGCTAACAGGCACTGGTTTGTGAACATGGAAGAGAATGATTTTGCCCTAAGCCCAGGGATGGCAAGGACTGAGGACTAGAGCAAGGAACAACTCTCCCTTAGAACCTTCTAAGGGAGCACAGCCCTGTGGGCACCTGGATTCTGAAATCAAGGACCTGTGGACTGTGAAAGAGTCCATCTGTGCTCTTTCCGGCAGCTCACTGTGTGGTGTTTTGCTTAGTCCAGGGGATTGAACACAGCAGAGCCCTTCTCAGCTTACCCAAAAGTCCCTGAAGATGTACCCTCCAACATGCAGCCAAAACAGTGAGAGGCCGTGGACAGAGGTGAGAGGTGGCTCACTGCCTCCCTTTACCTTTGTTCTTGGTGACACGAGGGAGGAGCTCGGATGCAGATAGCATCAGGCACATCTGGAGGGAAGGTGGACCATCAGCTCAGGATGGCAGCAACAGGGATAATATTTACCTTCCCAGCAAAGCTACATGCTGACATCTGCCTACTCTGATGACCCTGTGTGCTTTTCTTCCCCAGGCGTTTTCTCCACCAGTATAAGCACGATTCATAGAGGTGTACGTAATCTATTTTACACATAAGAGATTGGGAGGATTAATTCTTGGAAACTTTTTATTGGAGACTTTATTTGATACAGGATGATCTGTGGAGCCAGGGAGGTCACTCGGGGTGTGGGATTCAACTGGACACCAGAAAGTGAACTTTGCAGCTGCTTTGTGACCAGCAAGACACAAATGACTCTAAGCAACAACAACAAATCATCAGCAATCATCAATTACCCCATTTTCAGAGTCCGTAGTCTCAACACAAACTAGTCACTAAACCAGAGTCCTGGCCTCTCACTAAGGGTCAATAAAGGATACAAATTTCTGTACCTGGAGATTGTCCCTGGAGAGCCACTGGTCCTACCTTGAACCTTGAACCAATACAACACTCCAGGGACTCAAGGACCAGGGTTGAGACTGTTCCAACCTGGGTAGAGAAAGTTCAGGCCGCAGAGGAAAGATAGTATAGGCTCTGAACTGTCAAGCTGGCCAATGAAAGAGAATGCATATGCAAGTTCGGTGGAGAATTCTTTATTTTTAAAAAGGAGAGAGAGAGAGAGAGAGAGAGAGAGAGAGAGAGAGAGAGGGAGAGAATATCACTCTGCCTGCTGTAAGTAACCACAATTAACATGTGTATGCCTCCCGGTCTTTTTTTCTGTCTTCATACTGCGATCACCCACCTCCACACATCTGGCTTCGCATTTTTCTTGACATTATACATTCTGTATCATTGTTACAAAGACTTTGTTCGCTGCAGTCCTCAGTGGAGGGGGTGTATCCGTTTATCCTCTTCCATACCAGTGAGCATTTAAATGGTTTTAAATACTTTTGCTGTCAGAAAGAGTGTTCTGATAAACATCTTTGTGCATAAAGCAGTTTCCACAGTTCCCATTATGCCCTTAAGATAGATTCCCAGAAATGGAATTACTAGGTCAAAGGTTGAGCACAATTTTTTTTAAAGGTTCCTGAGTCATATTGCCAAATTGCTTTCCAAAAGATTGGTCGCAATTTAAATGAGCAAAATCAGCCTTTAAGAGTCCAGTTTCTTTGAGCCAATATTGAGTGCATATTCTTTAAAAAAAATCATTCCTAATATGATAAACAAACAAATGGCAAGTTATTGTTGGTTTGGGGGTCTTATTGTTTAATGCCTGAAAGAAGGAAATTTGGAGACTCTAAAGAAACAGCAGAAATTTAATTTGTGTGTGACATTAACCTGGCCATTTGGATCGGATGCTGTCTAAGGAGATTTCTGTATATTCATGGATGATAAGAAGGCGTGTAAGAGAAAGCATGTTTGGGGGGGTCTTGATTGTAGCACCTGCTGGAGATGGTGCCTCTCTCAGAACTGGGGGCCCCCTGCAACTCACAAGTCTCTCTAGATGCCTTAAAACAGGAGCTCTGCTGTTGAAGCTGTGGTGCACACTGCTGACCTCATCAGGTTACGAGATGGGGTGGTAATGACCTGTCAAAGGCACGTGTGTAGAAAACAGTCCAGCAAGGATAGGAACTGGTCAGAAGAGAGGACCATACTCTGCCCACTTTCCCACATTACCCTTTCTTGGAGATGTGACTCAAGGAGACTGGCTTCTCTGAGACACTGAACTACCACATCCCTGAAGGTGGGGTCCTGGTCACACACTAGCAGGATGGCATTCTTCCCCACGGACAACCCTTTCTGTACTTCCACAGTGCCCAGGGTGTAAGGTGACCTCTTGCCAGGAACTCTTATTAATGCTCATGGTTCCCAGAGCAAAAGGGTCTACGTTCATTTCCTGTGGATGCTATAATAAATTACCAGAAGCGAGGCAGTTGAAAATAGGTATTTGGGAACTCATGTTTTGGAGCTTAGAAGCATGAATGTATCACTAGCACTGGAGGGTCTAGCAAAGGGTGATTCACTCCTACTTTGGCTTCTGGTCGCTGTCAACATATTTTGACTTGCAGTGCCAGTAACTGAATTTCTGCTTCTGTGGTCTTATGGCCTCTCCCTCTTCGGTCAGTCTGAAATCTTCCTCTCCCTTTGCTGTGTGTGTGTGTGTGTGTGTGTGTGTGTGTGTGTGTTGCATGTGCACATGTGTGCTAAAGCCAGAGGCCAGCCTCAAGTGTCATTCTTCAGCATTTACATCTTTTTTTTTGAGACAGCATCTTTCACTGGTGTAGAACTCTCCAAGTGGGTCAGCCTTGCTTTAAGAAAGAGCAAGTCAGCTGGGGGCATGGTGGTGCATGCCTGTTGCACTCGGGGAGGCAAAGGCAAGTGGATCTCTGAGTTCGAGGCCAGCCTGGTCCACCAGGCGAGTGCAGGATAGCAAAAAGACCCTGTCTCAGGAAACCAAAAACAACCAACCAAACAAACAAATAAACAAAAAAACAAGAAAGAGGAAGTCCTTGGAACTCCAAAGGTGTCCTTAGTTTTCTCATGACTTAGGCAGGGGTGACATCTTGAACCTCTTTCTTTTGGACAATGACAAGGGCACCCAGCCCCTCACTTTGCAGGACTTCCTGAGATCATGAGATTAACCCTTACCTATTCCATGGGATATGAAACAGTGTCTGCGAGGGGTTGGGCTGTGCAGTCATAGTTCAAAGATGACATCAAGGAGTCTCCCCAATGGGAGCTGAGTTTGGGGGCCTTGCCTAGGGAGGCTGGCATTGGTAAGTTACTGAGAGGAAAGAGTCTCTGAGGTTGCCCACAGCACTGGGATTCTGCAGGTACTGGATTGTGCTAGGGACGATTCCATTCATCCTCAAAAGCAGCCCCTCATTTCTAACAATAAATAAACCAAACATTGGGATATTAAAACAATTTGTCCTCAGCATCGGAAAAGAGGTTGTGATGTGTGTATGTGTTCACGTGTGTATGTGTGTGTGGGTGTGTGTAAAATCCCACCCAGCCCCCCAGTCTCCCACCCCCAGGAACTCTAATACTGAACAAAATCCAACCAATATGCTACAGATTTAAAACAGCATCAGGCTCCCCCAGGTACAATAAAATACCAAGTTAAGAGTATTAATTCCTCACCAGCCGGATGGGTCCCAGCTGTGCACACGCGCGTGGGGCGTGAGGGTGTGCGCTCAGCGGGTGCAGGTGCTGACGGCGCTGTTCCACCTCGGAGCACGCAGGCCTGGAACACAGCTGTTTCTCAAATCCTTCCCCACTCGCTGCAAAGCCTCTATGAAGTTGGACTGCCTCTGGGTACAATTAAAAGCTGTATATACATTTCATCAGGTAGTGTTAGAAATTTAGGCTGAGCCAAAAAACGAAAAGGGAGAAGGTGGGAGGGAGAAAGAAACGGCTCCCCTGTTAAGGCTGGCATTAACCTCCTTACCCTGCCTGTTGAAGCAATAAAGCTTCCAAATGCCTCATGGTCTCCAGTGATAGGAGCAGAGTTGGAGTGTGCCTATAGGTGTGACAGCAGAGTCTTCCTGTCTTCCTTCTGTCTAGTTTTTCGTTCTTCCTTTCCTCTTTTCCTCACATTTCCTCTTTCTTCCTTTTTGCCTTTTTTTCTTTTCCCTTTCTCTCTCTTTTTTCCTTCTATCCTTTTCCTTTCTTTTTCTCCCTTCTTCCTTCCTCTCTCCTTGTATTCCTTCCTTCTCCCTTCCCTTCACCTCTCTCTGTTTTTTCCCCATTTTCTATTCCTTTTCCATCCTTTCCTGTTCCCCTGCCCTCCCTGTCTCTTACTCCTCCCTTTTTCTTTCGTTCCTTCTCCTTTCTTTCTCCCTTGCCTTACCGCTTCTTTGCTTAAATTTCTTCCTCTCTTTCTTTGCTTCCTTCTCAGCATTCAGGTCAGTCTGTACGGAAACCTCTAAGCCTACGCTAGGAAAGACAAAATTGAGCCAAGCTGACAGGTAAAATGTCTGGATCTAGTGACCCTCTGAGGGACAGAAACCAGAATGCCTCATCCACTTTTGTTTTCACCTTGGGAACCTGACTGACTTTACAGCAAGTTGGCACCTGGGCTACCTTCCTTTCCATGGCAGCCCAGTGCAATATGGCTCCTGGAGGCCATTCACAGAAATGGCAGCCAACGCTCTCTGTGGCAGGGACAATGACTGGCCCCTTTCTGTGGCCTCACCACCCATGCAGTTACTGCTTCCAACTCAAGAACTAAGTGACTGTGCCACCTTCTTCTCTCTTGACTAAGACACAGAAAACCTGATATTTCAAAGAGGACTTACTTTCAAAAGAGGAGGAGACCAAGTCCTGTCATTGCATGTCTGGGCTTGGCCAGTGGCTTTAATCAGAGCCTGGCTGTATTTGAGAGAAGATGGGCCAGGGAAGCTGTAATGTCCCATCAGTAAGAGGACCTGTATGGGTGGTGTACATGTCTGAAGCCTAGTGGGAACTCTCTGCCTCTGGCCTTTGTTGGGGACATAAGAGCTAAGGATCTGGGCATGGGTGCCTTCATAGGATTAGAAAGGCATGAAGGTTTGGATAGCTCAGTTGATAAGGCTCCTGACCCTGGATTTGAGAGGATTAGAAAGGCAGGTGTGACCAGGGCCATAGGATGCTATAAAGTTTAACACCTTACCCTACAAAAACAAAACAAACAAACAAACCAACAAACAAACAACCATGAACAGTTCAGATGTGTCCACCTGGCTAGAGAAGAGAAAGCAGGAGGGAAAGAAACACTGGTTCATATTCTTTGTAAAAAATTATTTTAAAAATTGCGTGTTTGTGTGCGTTTACCTTGTACTTGGTATGTGCACACATGTTTGTATGTATGTGTGTGTGTGTAAAGCCAGAGGTAGGTATCAAGTGTCTCCTTGATCATTCTCCATCTTAGTTTTTGAGATAGGGCCCCTCACTGAAGCTAGAGCAAGCTGATTCAGCTGGGGTGTCTGGCCATTGAGGTCCAGTGACCCACGAGTCTCTGTCCGCTCAGCACCAGGTTACAGGAACACGTGGCCGCACATAGCTTTGGGTGCTGAGAATCTGAACGCTCATCCTCATGTTTTTGCAGCACGTGCTTTTGTCCTGTTTCCAGGCACTGTGGTAGGCTTACTCTTGTGTCGGCTCATCATAGTTGCATGTCAGTAAAATTTTTCTCCCAAATTAATGATTGAGGACATGGAGACCCAGTAGAGATCAGCAGCTTTGTGGTGGCCCTGTTTAGTAGGAAGCAGAGCTAGCAATCAGAATAGCTGGAGCCCAAGTCTCTAGGATTTTTCCTGCCATTCCTTTCTTTCTCAGCCACAGTTGTCTAGAATCCAGACCCCACTCCACCTGTCAGCTACAGGATGATGAAATGAAGGGAGTGAGAAGAATTAATGCTGGTTAAAAGCAGAGATGTTATAAAGAATTCTGTCAGACAGCATTCTTGATATCCCTCACCATCCGATTAATGAATCAAGTGAAATTGATTGATGTATGGTAACAGCCCTTTAGAAACAGGCAGTGTTGGTGGTGGTCTGATTAAACCGATACCCTGGGTCTCCTGCTGCATGGATTCACAAGCAGATCGGTGCCATTAGGAGAAATTACTACAAGAGGCCTAGCAAAGCACGGCTAAATTAACGCTGCCTTCTCCGGCCCTGTTTGTCTTATTAAATAATCTCGGTGCTGCTTAAGTGTGGACCAGGAGCCCCCGCCTCTGAAAGCCCGCTTGATTAACTGTAGCCTTGGCCTCCAGTTGATTTTATAAACTTCGGATGGTGCCCCAGAGGGCAAAGCTTCCTGTTGTCAATTCTGCCTGTTGCTATAGATACCGAACTCCACCATCAGTAATTAGAGCATGCCCCCTGCCCCAGAACTGGTCAAATGGTGCAGCGTGCTTGGCAAATGGTCTTAAAAGCATCCGCACTGGCGTGGAAGTATAGCTCCAGTAGTGACAGGGTTTGTTTTATTCATGGACTTGAAAAAAAAAAAGAGACTAGTTTATTGGAAACCATAGCGAAATATAAGTAATTAACAATTACTTATATTTCGCTATGGTTTTTATTTTGAAACAAGTCTTATATAGCCTAGTTTGGACTTGAACTCACTGTGTAGGCCAGGATGACCTTGGACTTCTGATCCTCTTGATTACACCTCTCAAGTACTGGGACTATTCCTGCCCAATGTATGTGGTACTGGGGAGTTTAGAGCTTCATGCATGCTCAGCAAAACTCTTCCTACAGAGCTACATCCCAGCTCCACTGTGCTCTTAACAATGCAACCGAGCTGAGTTTCCTTATCCAGGCATGCTAACGACAAGAAACAGAAATCATTCAAAGGCCACCCCGTGTGACTTGCCCTGTGCAAGATGGAGTCCATATTTCATTCCATTCCATATCTTTCATGTGGAGCGCTGAGCATGGTCCTCGGCACGCTTCCATCTTTGTTAACTGTTGGTGGCGGAAGGGAAAGTGACAGATAGTTTTATGCTATTTACTGTAGCGAAGCGGACCTCAACATGGGTGTCTTAATGCATTCTGGTCAAGAAGAGAACTTACAAAGTGTGTAGTTTTGGAGGTTTTATTAACATTGGAATCAGTGCTTCTCCCTAAAGAGGAAAAGAATGAGAGGGAAGGTCCATGAGAGCATGTTCTTGGACACTTGTGGATGTTAATTAAAGATGGCGTCACTGACCTCATTTCTAAATGGGAGAAAACAAACTGTCAGAGAATAAATGATTTTCCCAAAATTGCTCTTATTTTTTTTTTTTTTGTCACACATCTGGGATTAAAATCTATTTCTTTCTGCCTCCAAATATACATATTCCCCACCCCCAGGGGAATATTTCTCTCAAGTATTTGGGACTCTCTGCTCTGCCCATTTTTCAGTTTGAAAATCAATTCTGAAATTTCAAATGGTGCGTATTTAAAATCATGTTAAAATTTTCTTACAAATGCTGTGTTGCTGGCATGGTCTACCAGGCTGAAAATCTCATCGATGTTTCCAAAGTGCTGTCAATTGTATTTTTGATTCCTTTAAAACCTGCCTAATTGCCTTGTTGATTTCAAACACCCTGAGAATGCTTCCTAAATGCTTAGAGCATCCAGTAGTGTGGAGAGATAAATGGTTTGCAAGGATGATTTGGGACATGCAAATGAAGCTTCCGGAAGAGAGTGTGTTACCTAAAGCCTGACCCGATAACAGCTAGGGAACCTGGCCGTGTTTCAAATGGTGTATTCTTATGAGCTGAATAACAGCAAGCCTGAGATGGTGTAGATTTCAGCCTGCATCTGAGTGCAGACAGTCTAGCTTTAACTGGAGTTCAGTCTGTCATTGTGTCTCCCAGGGAGACAGGTTCTGGGAAAGACTCCACTATATCTCCCTTGATGTGGGTACTTCACAGCTATCACAGTGAAAGGTCTTGAGTGACCATCATGCCCATCATTCTAAGGGCAGAGAGAAAATCTGCCAAATGCCTGTTATTATTGTTACTGATAATAGTACCAACACACAGTTTAAGTACATTTGTTCTCCGGTGTAATTCCTAACTCAGGGAAGTGCCATTATCTGTTTGTTACCCAGCTTACTTTTTCACTTGTCAAATGTTTACTGGGGTTTCCTATAAATACTCAAATACACACACATACACACACACACACACACACGAAAACACACACAGAGGAAGAGAGAGAGAGAGAAGGAAGGAGGGAGGGAGGGACAGGGAGAGAGAAACAGAGAGAAACACAAGGAGTCCAAAAGAGAGATGGAGACGAATAGAGGGAGGGATGGGGAGAGAGAGACACACAGAAAGAGACAAAAAAGAGAGAGGTAGGAGGGAAGAGAGGAAGAGAGAGAGAGAGGCTGATTCCCTCACAGTAGTAATTCTCAAGAGGGCGATTTTGCCTATTCTGTATGGGGGCGGTGCTTAGTGATGGACAGAGGGAGATATTTGGTGGATGGAGGCCAGAGATACTGCTAACATCCCCCAGCACAGGGGACCTCTTCCTAAACACGAGCGACCTGCAGACCCCTCAATGGGTGAGGTTGAGGAGCCAACCTGCAGCCTTACAGCTTTGTGACGGCGCTGGGAGGCAGTCCTGAATCTGTTCTCCTTCACAGCTTAACATTCTTAGCTGCTGCCTATGGTGGTGACATGGACAAACTAGTGGCCTTTGTCTTCATTGAAATTATGAAAAAATTACCACCAAAGGAGTGGTCTCCTGTTTATTGTCTGTCTTCCCTGTGAGACTTGTACCTTGCTTTTTGCTCTATCATTAACACCACTTTTGGTCCATGCACAATATTCTTTTGAGCGAATGGATAAATTCGTATGGAATTAGGCATGGCCCCATTGAGTGCACTAGAGGCTATATAGAGGTAACACAAAGATGCTCTAACATTTTTTTAAAAGTGGTTTCCTCCAGCCAGGGTTGGAGGTGCACAGTGGTTCTGCATGTTGTGATGTGGGAAAATGGGAGGTGAGCTTTAAAGGCAGGAGAACCATATAAATAGAGGGACAGATAAATCGTTACTGAGATGAGAAGGATAAACGGGTTTTCCTGATGAGTAAACCCAGCTCCAGGACATGAGCGAACAAAGTACTGTGGATCCAGCAGGCAGGAAAGCTGAGCTGGGAGATCAGAGGTGGATTCTGAGCTCCAGACAACGGAACTTGGACTCTCTACAATTAAGACAAAGACTTATGGGGCTGGGGAATCTGGCCTCTGTGTGTAAGATAGAGGAAACTGGAGGCAGGAAAGTTTGTACCTACTCTCTAGGGAAGGCACAATGTAGGTAACACATTTTAAAACTTAGATTTTTTTTTAAATTCAAGATTAAGAAATATATGTAGGGGCTGGAGAGATTGCTCAGTGGTTAAAGGGCTTGTTGCCTTGCAGAAGGTGAGTTAGATTCCCAGCAACCACAACGAACTGCTTAAAGCCACTTAAAACTGTAGCTAGAGGGGGTATGACATTCTCTTCTGCTCCCCACCCCTTGCACTTACACACACGAGTACATCCTCACACACAGAGGCACACACACACACACACACACACACACACAAATATTTTAATAAAGAAATATATGTGGCTAACGTATTTACTTTTGACTGGAAATATCTGTACGTGTTTAAATATCAAAAAGTAGATGACAGGAGACAGAGTATGTGGATATGTCCATGTATATATTTATAAATCATTCTTATACATATACATATACATATGCTTTGCCTTGCACAATCTCCAGCTTCTTTCTCACCTACTCCTCTCCTGAACCTCTATTATCATTTCTCTGTGCACCCTCACAGACACCTTTATGCATTGATGCGACGATATGTTATTCTCTTATGTTCTTCCTGCTCTATACATACTTCATTCCTTCCACTAGACAATATATCTTACCAATGGCCCCAAATCAGCATATAAATGATGTCTTCATTTTTTTTAACAACTGGTGACTATGCCCCTGCACAGATATTTCATAATTCATTGAACTACTTCCCTGTTGATAGACATTTGGGTTGTTCCCAATCTCCTGCCGTTGCAAATTGTGCTGCCACAGGTAACCTCTTGCACACAGCATTTCCCAAGCTCCTGAGCAGATTTGCAGAATAGAGCCCTAGAGATGCATGCATTGGTCATTTTCCTTGATGGGGACAAAGCGTCCTACACGGAGGATGCTCTGGTTGTCATTCCCACCGTTCAGAGTATGACAGGAAGGGTAGTACTTCCTGGCCTCCTCCCTTGGGTGGGGAGGAGGAGACTGTGCTGGTAGAAAGCTAGTGCATGGCTCCTCAATATCCTTAAGGAGAAACTTTGGGGCCACCGAAGATGGACCTGAAGAAAACAGACTGAGGGCCACACATGTATGTAATGCGCTTCAGTATATTAGGTTCTGGGCAAGAGAGGGAAAAGACACCAGAGAGGCTTATGGCTGAGGAGGAACCAGTGTGGCATATGAGGCAGAGGAATGCTGACATTTATCAGTGTTCTTATCCAGTAAGAACGGAGGGCAGAGAGATGCGGAAAGATATCGGTCTTTCACTAAGATGCTGCCACTCTGAGAACACTTCAAGTGAGAACTTACTGTTCTTTCTGGAAAGGCCCTTTTCTTTGACCCTATTCAGAGATCTTTCCGACCACTCTACAGTAGATTATACAGTCACCCAATACTGTGAGTCCCAGGTCTCACAGCAAAAGAGTTGTTAAAAATAGGTTTGATAGTTAAAATATATTTTCTAAATGTTACCAGAAACCTCATAAAGCCATATTGTTCCTTTCACAGGTAAAAAAGCCTGAGGGTCAACAGAGGTTAAATAGCTCAGCAAGGTTCACATAGCTATTGTGTGATGAAACAGATTGGACTCAGTTTCTTTTCAGTCCTGGGCTTTCTAACTCATTGACTCCAGCCAGAGTGGGATAGAAGGGGCAGAGGGTTTATTTTCCAAAATAGATTTCACTTAAATGGGAGATTTTAGATCTTCCCACAACATCCTAATTGACTCTTTAAGTATTGGGTTGAATGTGTCAGATTTTGAAAAGTACTCTTGCTTGTAAACTAGGAGGGGTGGGTTTGAAATCAGTGGGGAGAGTACTGAGCAGAGACGCTGCATATCCTTCTATCAGTTAGTTCACACTGCGACTGGAAAAAAAAAAGTGGCCCCAATGAAGGTCTGCATTCCATTCCCCAGCCGGGAAATCCAGGCTGGTAGGACTACCCCATATCCCACACAAAAGGCACGATTGTCAGCCAGTGTGAAGGGAACCAGGGCAAAAGGCTCAGTGACCCTTCTCTGGGCCAGAGATGTAATTTTCCGTATGCTGACAGAGAACTCTAGCTCTTTGTCTCTGCAGAAAGGTTTGGCCTTGATCAGGATGGCTTTGTAGATGGGACCACCCCCCGTGCCTCAGTCCACCTCAGTGGCACCCAGGCCTAGGAGAGCCCTTTATAAGCCTCCAGATGAGGCTAGCGGAAGGTGGGGGAGAACGAGCTGGTCCTGGGTTTGCAAACTCTTAGGTCCAAAGCAGAGAGGTAGCTTGAGGGCACTCCTTGATGTTAAAGAGTCACATGTGAAGGAGTGCTCATGCCTACCTATCTGACTTTTAAGACAATAATAAAAGGACGGTATGGTTGCATTTTAAAGCCACATGCATCAATTTTAGACTAGAAGATGCTGCTTTGTATTTAATGGGACTGATACTTACGAAATTATGATGACTTGCCCCTCAAGAAGATGTCAGGGACACTTCAGAGCTTTTCTTAATGATAAGTTCCTTAAAGGAAAACTTAAAAGTGTTTAATAATAAAAAAAATGTGCATGAGTGATTTTCCTGCTTGTGTGTCTGTGTACCGAATGCATGTCTGGTGCCAGTGGAGGCCAGAAGAGGGTGTCATATTCCCTGGAACTGGAGTTACAGATAGTTGTGAGCTGACACATAGGAGCTAAGAATTGAACCTGGCTCCCCTGAAAGATAGCCAGTACTCTTGAGTACTGAGCCGTCTTTCCAGCTCCCTCTTAGGTTTTGATTAGCGTATGTTAATTATAACTGGTGATGGGGGTTTCATTGTGACATCCTCACATTTCTTTATAATGTATTTCGATTATTTTCACTCCTCCTTACTGCCTCTTGTTCTCCTCATGCAATCACCTCCTTCCTCAGTAACCCTCATGGTAGAAGTGAAGGGAATAAGTCATAGAAGGTATTTGGGGGTCTGCAAGGATGGCGCGGCCAATAAATTCCTTGCCACACAAGAATGAAGACCCGAGTTTTATCCTGGCACACCATATAAAAAAAAATAAAGATGTTATTTATGACTCGTGCTTCTAATCTCAGGTATTAGGGAAACAGAGACAGGAGGCTTGCTGCGCTCTCTGGCTTGGTAATCTAGCCAAATTGTGAAGCTCCAGGCCAATGAGAGACCCTGTCTCAAAGAAGGTGTAGGTCATTCCTGAAGAAAAAAAGACACCCAAGATTGTCCTCTGGCCTCCATTCATTCACAGATACATGCACACATATGCACACACACAAACATGCATGCACACACAATTGTTTTTAGTACTTACTATATAGTGACTGCCACTCAACCCTGAAGAGATACTATTTCACTGGACAAGAAAACGCCAAGTAGTACATAACATCATGGCTACTATGGCTTCTATGTCCATGCGTCTGCGGTGTAGATACAGAATGAAGCTTGGTCCGGAAGAGGGTGGAACAATACTCTCTCACACATGAGCTCACTTAGTGCTTCCTAGGGGGTCTGTTGGGCAGATTTATGAAAACTAACAGATGGGTCAGAATTGCACAGCACTTGCCTGCCCTGTTTGAGGTTCTGTTCCCACTCATGGGACACAGACACTATGGCTATACTTCAATGGCTGCTAGTTAGGCAGCCCAATAACAAATGAACCCAGAGCAGCCTGGCATGAAGGCCCATTAGAAATCAAAAAAGGTGCTTCTGGTCTGGGCTTCCCTTAAACGGGTGTTCCTCACAGTGTGAAGATGGGTCCTCCTTGGCTTTCATTAAGAACTCCCACTCCTGGGCTGTTCTGATGGATTCCCAAGTTCTAGAGTGATGAGCTACTGCCATAGGGCTGGCCAGGGGGACCCGTGACTCCTGCAGCAGGAAGGGACAGGGGTCGCATTCCATGAGGAGACTACAACATTCTCGGCTACCAATGAAAGGACTGAGATGGTATTCTTCATATGAACATGAAAGTGGCACTGTACCTTCCCCGCTCCCCCACCCCTGAGGTCTTCCTACTGCGCTCTCTCCTCAAAGGGGTGGCCGTTCTGTCAGCCTGCCGATGGCCTTTCCTGTCCTAGAGATCTGTTTGTACAAGGGAGACACACAGCGCCAAAATCAAAGGAAGCGCTCCTCAAAAGAGGTGTGCGTCCTTGAGTGAGATTCGTGCTTGGGAATAAAACTTTGCTCGTAAACGAGAAAAGCAAAATGTCCTCAGAACCCAGGTGGCTTTTCGGGGTGTTTTACAGCTTATCTCCCAACCTAGGAGAGAAAAATTAAACTGCTGTTTGTGGGATTTTCTTTTTTTTTTTCCTTCCCAGAAATAAGATCTGTAAGTAGTCTCATGGCCACAGGAATGTCTAGAGTTGAGTACAAGGTTGGCCACCCCGAAACCCATAAATCAACTATTGAACCACAGTGTACTTGGTAACAACCTTGTCATGCTTGGAGTCACGCTTGAAGGGTAGATGTCTCGTTCCTTCCGTGTTCTCTTTGTCCGTGAACTGACTTCAGTTACTAACCACAACAGGCACAGGTGGTTAACTACACCGAAGCATTATGCTCCAGTACTCAACACATGCAGAAATGCACACCAAAGTGTGTAAACACACACTCACAGACACATGCACATCCACACAATCACGTGACCAAAAAAAAAAAAAAAAAAAAACAGCTTTAATACTTTATCTCCAGTATTGGAAAGTAATCTTATTGGTGTGTTCGGGTACACATGCATGTGCCTGTGTGGGTAGGTGTGGAGGTCAGAGGTCAACAGTTTGTCTTCCTCAGTTGCTCTCCACCATAGGCTACAGTGGCTGGCTATTATGTCTCAGGAATCTTCCCGTCTCCACCTTACCAGCACTGGGATCACAGGTGTGGACTCTGTCTCACAACTTACATATGGAGATTTAAATTAGATATTCATGTTTGCCCCATAAGCACTGTACCCACTAATGCCCACTGAGGCCTTCTCCAGGCCTCTGACCCTCCCTGTACCCCAACTCCACTGTATACAGTTGGTTCTGTCTGTGTTTTGAGACAAGTGTCTTGCTGTGTAGGCCTGGCTGGCCTAGAACATGTTACATAGCCAAGAGTGACCTTGAACTTGTGGTAATCCTCCTTCCTCTGCCTCCTGAGTGCTGAAGTCATAGGCATGAGCCATCACATTGAGCTCTGGATGTTGAATTTTAGCTTGCAATCAAAAAGGCAGCATGGGTAAACTTGAAAGAGCGTACATCAGCTTTTTTTCTCGGGCAGGATGAGGTTAACTTTCAGCTTTGGGCCTTGTAGATGATGAATCTTGATTAAGAATAATTCCCTCTTTGCAGAACCATTCAGGACAGGCAACCTAAAACAGCCATAGTAGGTGTTAGATGAACGCTGTTCTGTCATCCCCCAAACCCAGCATTTTTTCTGGAAAGAGACTGGCCGAATCTCCCATGAACCAGAGAGGGAGTGTGGCTCTTGCAGAAATCATCTGACCTTTGGCTCATCCTCAGTACTGGCATTTTCTCTCTGGATTTGGATTTGTCTCTCAAAACTTCTTTAGAAACAAAACAAACAAATCCTGTATAACCTTTTGACGTTTTCCCTTATATCTCCATTTGAAAAGATCTTTGGAAGGAGGCTCTGGTGTGCTTTTCAAAAGGGACGTGCCTTCAGCCTCGTGAATTCTAGGCTCAGTTGTGAATGTGCAGCTTGTCCTACGTCAGAGCCCTTCCGAAAGAGAGGATCTGGATTGTTTAAGCAGCCAAAAGAAACAGGTCTAAGTCTTTATCACATCAATGTGTTTTACACTGGGATTTGAACCAGATGGAGGAGGACTTGGTTCGTGGTGGGCCTGCTGGCTAGGCTTTTGCCTCGGCTTCCTCGGGGATGCCTGGGGTTTGTTCTTCTCCTTGGGTTTCAGAATCCTGGCAGGCAGAAGCCTCAGCGAGCTTTCCCTTCTGCCCCCTCATGAAGCTTTTACAAAGAAATCCTACGTATGTGAGTAACCTTTCTGTCTTGCTTCTGGCTCCTGACTTAGGAAAGGGGCCCTCCTCCTCCCCTCCACCCTGCCGGGTTGGTGCACATCCAAGCTTTGTCTTGTTTTGTTCTATTTAACAACTTTTTTTGTGTGATCAAGAGGGGAAGCCATATGTTTTATCGAGCCAATGGAATGTATATTGTACTTTCTACCATCAGTCAACACCAGACAGTTCATTCATTTATTTATTTCGTGTGTATCAATATTTTGTCCGCCTTTGTGTATGCGTACTATGTGCCTGCCTGGTGCCCACAGAGGTCAGAAAAGGGTGTCAGATCTCCTAGCACTGGAGTTACAGGCAGCTGTGAACTGCCATGTAGGTGCTAGGAAGCCAATTTAGATCCTCTGCAAAAGCAGCAAGTGCTCTTGACTGCCGAGCCGACTCTCCATGCCCAGGTAGATCATCTAACAACTCAGGAACTTTCTAATACACGAAGGCACTCACACATTTCACAGGGAACCCTACTATTTGCTTCTTCAGTGGGTGCATAGATGGCCGTCACTCCAAACCCTAACCCCAGCTCACACCACAAGAGGAAAAAAACAAAGTCCTTGCAAAGAAGGGGTTCAGGTTTCAAAGATGAAGCAGGAAAGAGGTGGTTTTCATTTTCCTGCATTTAAACTAAAGTTCCCTACACCGACTTTCCTCTACATTTTTATTTTATTTTAATGGCATGTGAAGTACAGTGTTTTGGATGGTATGGAATGAAGGCTTACCAACCATAGCACTACTTGTGTTTCTGCTGTCCTTGCTCACGGCTGGCACTGGGGAGCTCTATACTGTTTCAGTAGTTTTAACTGTCAGTGTATGTTCTGCTAATGGATGACGTTTTCCGAATGGGAGTTAGTCAGACATATTACTTAACTAGGCATGTAGAATCATGGGCAGGAATGGAATAACATTGGTCAGCCTCCCACAAATATTTCTTTCCAAAAACCTTCACACCATTTTTTTTTCAAAATCAGAATTGGTTTCTTTTCATATTTTTCAGAGGAGAAATAACTATAAAATTTGATGAATTCATGCAAATGTCCCAAGGGGGAAAAAAAAGGAGGAACATATTTAGAAGGCTAGAGCTTATGCTATCTGTATAAACAAAAACTGAAGGAGGAGTGTGTTCCATCCTGATCGAGCCTGCTGTAGCCACAGTGGTTTGGGAAGACCAACCTGCACTTGTACAAGGGTCCAGGTTGGGTCTAAGGAAGCATTTCAGTGCTACAGCATAAGCTTAGAATGCTTGACGCCCCGAGCTGAGTTCAATGTCTAGTACTAGGAAACAAAACAAAACAAAACAGGCTTAGACTGATTTTAGATGTAGCTTCATGGTAGAGTATGTGCTTATCCTGTGGGTACCAGGCCCTGGGTTCAATCCTCAGTCTTAAAAAAAAAAGGTAGGGTGCTAAAGAGATGTCTCAGGAATTAAAAAGCACTGGCTGCTCTTGCACAGGACCAGGAAGTCAATTCCTAGTACTGACATAGTGGCTCACTCCCATCTCTAACTCTAGTTCCAGGGTCTCCAATGCCCTTTAGGCCTTCAAGGGCATCAGGATGTAGTGCAATGCATACATGTTGGCATTCATACATACACATAAAATTAAAATATGAAAAAGTAGCAGTTAGTCATTTTTAAGAGTCCACCAACATTTGTTTATTTTTAATATGTTTTAATTGGAATATCTAACATTTCTTAATTTCATTCTGCAATTATGAGTGAGACTTGCTAGATTTTAATATGTTCATCAGCTATTTTTTTTTCTGCTCTACACTTGCCTTCCTATATTCTTGGCCAAGTTTTCTATTAGATTCTTTTCATTTATTGTTGAGAACTTTGTGCAAATGAAGGAAACAAGTCCATTTTGAGGTGCTGTTTAAGTACGTTGTCTTTTATCATTTGTTTTCCATTGTGTAAATTTTTCCCCATGCAGCAATTTCAATTTTACATATTCAAATATAGTTTGACCATGAGCAGTAAGTTTGGGAGAGCACCATTGAAAGCCTAGATTGTCCAAAAAAAGTGAATGTACAGCTGCCAGCTTTGCCTGATTGGGATTATTTGTACCTGGGTGTCCATGTGGGGGTCAGGGAATCATTGAGAGCGTAGTGTCACACTTGATCCCACCAAGCTGTCACGAGAGGTAGGTAACAGAAACACTGTCCTGGCTATGAGAAGCTGACCTTCTGTCCCCAGCTGGTGTCAGCGCCTGGATTCCAGAGGCAGGCAGGGAGGGCTGACTTCTTTCAGGGTGTGACTTGAGGCTGTGACTCAACATGCCTCCCCCCTCAGCTTCCAGATGTATGACGGAGACACTAGTGTCCTGTGAAGCAAATGGTTCCATGGGTAGATGCCAGCAACCTCTTGGCCTTTCTAGAAAGAATGCAATTATGTTTGTCATATTCTAAAAATTATGCATGTAAACTGTCCAAACTGGAAGATATATTTAAGAAGCCAATTGAATTAAATTAATCCTTCATATGCACACACACACACACACACATCTTAAAGAAACTAGGAAGGAAAATAGAACCTTGAAGAAAATAGAGAAGACGGGACTGAATGGAGACTATTATGATATTTTATTACCATAAACCGCCAAGGGTCACTTGCAACTCTCATCTACTAGCTAATTCCAATTCCGCTAATATGAATATCCTCCAGCTTCAGGAAGGAAATTCCTTGGATTTTATGGGTCTCCCTGGCAGGAGCATTCAGCTCTAATGCTTCCCTTCTTGTTATGTGGCACTCCTACACCGGGTCCCACCCAGTAATACCCACAGTCTGTATTTCCTCGATGGGCCTCATAAAAATCACGACACTTCCTTTCAGAAACAAACTAGGAGATCACATAGAGCCGGTGTTAGGTGTTAACAAACTGGGTAATCTTGGCGGGGGGTGGGAGAGGGGAGGTTATCAAAAATAAATGCAGTGATGTTAGCCATAGTCAAGAGTGTTTCTCCAAATTCCTTCTGTAATTGTGATAGCCGATCATAATTGTCAGCTTCGTTGGATTAAGTAACTCCACTGGGGCATCCATGAGGCATGCCTTTGGCCATGTCTGTGAGAGTGATTCTGGAGAGGTTTAGTTGAGCAGGAAAGACCCTCCCTGAAAGTAAGAGGGGTGGGGGTCTAGACTAACTGAGCAGGAGAGAACGAGCTCAGTCCCAGCATTCATCTGTCTCAGCTTCCTGACTGTGGATGCTGAGTGACCCTCTGCCTGAAGCTCCCACCGGGACAGTCTGCGCCTTCAAGCTGTGAGCCTGGTTAAACACTTCCTTCCTTAACTAGTTTCCTGTCAGATCCGTTGTCAGAGCAACAGGAACGAAACTAATAGTATAGTCGTCTTCGAAAACTTGGAAACATTGACCTACTTTAGCATATACCAAGGTAATCCCTGTAGGAGCAAAGCACAAGATTATACATATGTGTGAAGATGGCACAGGGAAACCTATCACTTTGTATGCCGATTAAAATTAATTCAAAGCAGAATGTTTCAGGACGGCAGACTGTTTCAGGATGGATGCTCTTTAGGTTTAGGTTGCCTTTCTCTTACTCTGTGTGACTCATCAGACCCCTTACATTGTCCCAAAGCAGCACTGAGTTTTTAGAAGGTGTTCTGTTTGTTTACTGTTGACTCTGAACATTGTTGCCTTTGGCCTAGACTTGCCATTAATGGAAAAAGGGCATCAGTGTGTTGGGAAAGAGATGGGGCTGTTCTCTGTCCCTTCCTCACCCCTTGGCTTCCTTCTCTTCCCTCTTCTTTCTCCCTCTCACCTCCTCCTGTCCTCCCTTCCCACCCCCTATATTCTTAATGACTTCCAGGTGTGACTGCTGGCCCTGGCTCCCAAGAACCCCTCCTGAGGATGCTGGGTCTGTGCCTCCACAAACACAGGACCTAAGATTGGAGTAGGGAGGTGGCATGGGGGGATGCAACCCGAGCACAACATCGGGAGATGAGGAAAAAGGAAACTTTGAAGTTTTGTGGACGAAACTAGTAAATAATAATGCTAGATGAAGCCTGACTGGTCCACATTCCAAGAAAGGGAAACGGTTTTACGCAAACTGTTTCTCTGGACCCAGTGGGTTCTTTCAACCTCGTGATTGAAAGCCCAAGGCCTGTGATCCACGGCAGGGTCCACAGCCAGAAATAATTCCCCTCGAATACTGCCTGGGCCTTCAAATGGCCCTTGATTGTTTTTCTTGGATGTTCCATTTTCCAAAGGCCAGAAATTGTTTCAGGGAGCCATTAAAGTTTGGGGAAGGTTTTATGTTCTAAGAGCAAGGTATTGGGCTCATAGGAAAACCAGCAATTAGTCACGATCGTTTGCCCTGGAGAGGCTGACAACGGTCTGTCTATTTCTCAGCCTTGGGGTGCGACTTGCCTGTTCAACAAGAGGACTCTTCCATTCTGTGTCCAAAGCGTTCCCTTCTGCCTGAGTTCTGTTCACCATCTGGCTGGGTTTTCCTTGCCCAGGTTAAGTACCACCCTGTCCTCCATGAATTCTTGCCTGGCACCTTTCTGTTGAAGGGGCCTGCCTCCACCTGCCCATGGACCTGTGTGTTGCATACAGATTATAAAACCTGGACCCCACGGTAGTTAGGCATGGCTGAGATACACGTAGCCCGTTTATCTGTCTGACAGGTACCACCTGTCACCTGACACTTTGTGGGGTTCCCACTCCTACACCTAATCACCATCGCAGCCTTCCATCCAGGTCACTTGCTCACACACATCTAGATGTGATTATCTGGCTGTCGTTTACAAAGATGCATCATCACTTCTCATTTGTCTTTAGTCTTTTGGTCCCAGCAGAGACCATGGCACACAGTAGGTTTCCAGAAAATGCAACGGGGAGCAAATGCTTCATAGGTGCTACAAGGATATTACATTTGCAGGAGCCGAGAGCAAAGCAGGCTGGATGCCAAAGATAATTCAAGCAGGACAAGGCTCCCGGGCAATCCGTTCACAGCAGAGCCTTTCCCCACCTACACGCTTAACTCCCTCTAGTATTGATGACCGTGCTCTCCTGAAATATTATAGAAAGTGCCCTGAACAAAGATAGATGGTCCTCACCTCAGCATTCACACCTTGGTTCTGTCTCATCCACCAGCTTCCGTGCCCCATTCCCTCCGTCTCCAAAAAGTAATCATAGTAACTCATAATAATAGCTCAAAATAATAATAATCATATCTGGGATTTATGTATCAGCGTGCCTCCTAAGAGGGCAAATAAACCATTTTGCACAATGCAAAGAGAAGGACAGATCGTCTTGGTACCTCTGCAGCGCGAACTAATGCTGGAGAGATTTACAGTCGCATTCCATCCAAAAAAGAGGGACTTCCGTGCCTCATTTGCATGTGGGACTTGTTTGCTATTGCTCTTTTAGTTTTGTGTGAAATGCCAGGTGAATGACTGTGACACACTTTGCCTTTAGTTAATGTGACACCTAGTGTTAGAGAGAAACTCTATATTTTTCAAGGGAGCCCATCACCTTGAAGCTTTTATAGAAACTTCTGTCCATCATTTTTTCTGATGTCCAAACATGCTCTCTTTTGTGTCTTTGGTGCAGAGTTTGTGGACATGACATGGCCCTTCCTTCTTTCCTTCCTTCCTTCCTTCCTTCCTTCCTTCCTTCCTTCCTTCCTTTCTTTATTTCTTTATATTTTTCTTTGATTTCTTTTTAGTTAAAGGATCACAACTGAGCAGGGGACAATCTGATGATATTGTTGAATTATTTTTGTATTTCTCTGAGCACTAGAGTCAGTAGTATATGGCGTTTGCTTTTGAAAACTGACTTTTCAAAAGGGAAGTTGGTGTTCCTACGAGGAGGGGACAGTAGATAAAGTAGAACTGGCTTTAGAAAAGTGTCCCTGAACACTTTAGGAATGGTGTCTGAGCTGGTTAGTCTTTATTGTCAACTTGGCATATCCTGGGAAGAGGGAACCTCAGCTGAATAATTGCCTAGATCAGGTTGGCCTGTGACCATATCTGTATCAACCATCTGCCTTGCCTGATGGTTGGTGCCATATTGAGTGGGGCAGGTGTGCCCAGGCTGTGTAAGAAAGCAAGCTGAGGGAGCCAGAGAACTAGCCAGCCTGCAAGCCAGAGTCCTGTAGTTCTGCTTCAGTTGCTGCTAGAGTTTCTTCCTAGACTTCCCCCAGTGATGGACTGTGATCCGGAAGAGCGTGCTGAAATAAACTCTCTTCTCTCCCAAGTTGGTTTTTGTCATGCTCCTTACCTCAACAATAGAACGAAGCCAGGAAAGCATCTAAAACTGATATCGTTACTTTTGCTTGGCCTGGCCCACACCCAAGAGCCTCTTCACAAACTGTTCGAAAGCAGGTTCTAATTTCTCAAAGAGGGGCTTTTTCACTGCTGAGCCATTTAGCACCAGCATTGATTCACACACCGGCAGCGGACCACCGTTCCAGGCAAAGCTGGCTGAGTTCGTGTCACCATGGGGCCTGACAAAGCAATTTTGGGGTCGTGTTTTCTTGCAATGCCCTGCCTGCCATCTCAGCATTGTTGCAAATAGTAAGCCTCTTACCTTTTTTTTTTTTTTTCCTTTTAACGATTTCATCTAGAGACCTAAGAAACTGTCAAAAGTGTGCCAATCTTGTCTGGGAACATAGAACTCAAAAGTTATACCAAAAAGGAGGTTTGGGGATATGTCCCTAAAATACACAGTTCAGACACACTAGCAGATGGAGCTAGGTGGCCAATAGATTCCTGAAACTACTGTGTTCTTCAATCAGTGACACACAGGACACTGTGCTTAGAACTGAATTCACTTCTACAGAGGAGTTCTAATGACAGTCCCAGCTCAGCATTCCCCAGCCCAGGTTCCCTCAGCCCACCTTCCTCTAGGCCAAAATCCATCAGCACTTATAGTCTTTTTCCCTTTGGCAACGATGAGTGTTTAGCTAGTCCTTTGTGTCCTGCATCAGGCCACCTTTTAGAATTCAGTGGACTCTTGCTCTCTGGGAAGTCAGCAGAAAACTATGCCAATTGTTGATTTCTCTTGAACGTCACATAGATCTCTCCCCTCCGTGCCTGTAGAGAGCCAGTGACTAGCCTGCAGCCTGCTAACCTCCACCTCAGGGAATAAGACACACCACACACAAATCTTCGTATATAGACTTAGAAGCCAGCCAGCTTCAGGGAACACCTTGTGTGCACGAAGCATGATGGCTTGTCTAGGAAACGTAAGCTTTCAGGATGAGTGCCGTGGAAAAGATGACGTCTGCTTGTGTCATTAGATAGATGGCAGTACTTCTAACGGAGGGGACAGGCTGAAGCACACCAGTCTGAAAATGAACAGTCTTACAGTTAACCAAACAAGCTACTTGGTGGATTTTTTTTTTTTTCATGTTCCTACTAGGAAGCACACTGAAGGCCTGGAATTGGAAGAGAGCTGGTTGAATCTTGTACTTTCTACAAGAGAAATCAAAATTAAAGGAATTCTACAGAGCAAACACAAGTCTTTGGCCTGCTAGCATAAACTTTTGGTTCAGAGAACAAGCACTTTCAATAATCTCATTTCCAACAGAAAGAAGTTCTACCCTATTTTTTTGAACTTTAGAAGACTCTATATTTAAAAATACCCCCCAAAAAAGCTAGGGGTTAACCCTTACTGCTGAACTGCTGGCTACTAATGGATTCTGGGAGGATGGTCACTACTTCAGTGGTGTACCCCTTTGTTGAGCCCATGAGGCTCCAGTGGACAAGTGCAACCCCATGGCCATGGAGAAGACCCCGGTTAAACCAGTGGACCACGAAGCAATACAAGAAGTCGTGAATGTGGGCAAGAGGTTTGTAAGGAGGAAGGGGCATTGGCAGAGGTGGGAGTGAGCTAGGAGACGGTGGGGAAATACATATTCAAAATGCATTCTATGTACATGTATGAACTTTCCTGAAGAAAATCAATGAATAGTAAACAAATGGAAAGTTAGGTTAAGAAAGATACAAAACCAGGTGGCAGTTTCTTGGGCTTGTCTAGATAGAAGGATGAAAGGGTCTCAGTGCTCTTGTTTTGTTTTTTTTGTTTTTTTTTGTTTGTTTTTTGACTAATGGGGAAGAAATGGCCACATGGCACTGTCCCACTTCCTGAAGAATAACAAGGGTAAGATCCTGCCCATTTGGAAGGCACATGCCCACCTCCTCCTTCCTTTCCTCCTCCCATTCCGTTCTTCATTCCCATCACTCATTCCACAAATGCATTGCAAGTCCTCAGTAGGCCAGGATCAAGACAAAATCTCCAAGTAGGAGAAATCTGATTAGCTGCAGCCTGGAGCCACTTGGCACTCCCATTTGGTGGACGTGTAGGTAGGTGAAAGGCAAAGAAATCACAGATACATAAAATGGATTCTAGAAGGCAATAACAGTGCCTCTAAGCCTGGTAAACAGGCTGGCGAGATTAAAAAAAGAAAGAAAGAAAGAAAAAAAAAAACACAACTGGGTGGAAACTGTTTCAGTGGTATTGCGGAGCTAGCTGGTCATACCAGCAAAAGCTCATTGTGCCATCTCCTGTGGTCAGTGACATCATGGGTGGTAACCCGAGTTTAGCCACAGGGTTGGTATTGTTACCAGGGAAACGAGCCCCCTCCCTACTGCCAGCTGACTTAGCACGGATCACAAAACCCAGAAGAAAGTTGTTTATGGGAAAGCAATTTCATTTTGAGTTTTAGCATAAAATCAGAGGCTCATATATATATATATGTATGTATGTATGTATGTTTTTTCTTTCATTCAGCTTATCACAAAACATTTTCCAAGTTTTATTTGTTTTTTTATGATTTGCTCTCTATTCTACTTATGCTTACATATATGTGATTTTGTGTGTATGTGCATGTTTACATGTGTGTGCCTCTGTGTGTGTGTGTGTGTGTGTGTGTGTGTGTGTGTGTATGGTCTTGGAAGCCAGAAGAGAGCATTGGCCTTTGGAGGTGGAGTCACAGGTGGTTGTGAGCCACCCAACATGGGTGCTGGGAAGCAAACCCAGGTCTTCCAGAAGAACAGCAAGTGTTCTTCACTACAGAGCCATCACTCCGGCCACCCTAGATTATTTTTGTTTGGTTGATTTTGAAGAAATGCAAGCCATGTCTTACATTCTGTTTTTGTTGTTTATTTGTGTTGTGGTCATTGTTTTGATGTTTCCTACCCTAACCTGAGTGCTGGAACTTCAGGCATGTGCTACCATGTCACACTTAATTTTTGTACCTTTTCTTTTTTTGATGTGTGTGTGTGTGTGTGTGTGTGTATGTGTTTGTGTGTGTCTGTGTCCAAGCTGCCTCAAGCTTACAGTCTTCCTGCTTCAGCCTCCTGAGTGCTGGCATTACAAACACATACCTCCACTCCTGGTTCTTGGCTGACTATATGTTTTTAATAGCAGTTTGGAATAACATGAAGGAGAGAGATCCTGCAGAGAAAAGGGAGTGTTTCGTTTTTGTTTTTGTTTTTGTTTTGTTTTTTCCTGGCCTGCTCTTCAAAGTTCTGTGCACTGGTTCAAGTAGCTGAAGATTTTATGGCTTCTGCCTAGAACGGAAGCTCCTTTCTCTCTACTCTCCTCATCCGTGAAGCTTTTCTCTGTTTTGAGGGGAGGAGAACTTCCCAAATCTGTCGGTATATATTACAAAAACTATTACCACCTAACGCAGAACATGTATTTAAATTATTTGTTCTATTAAAACGTCAGCACATCTCTTGAATTTTAATCGTGCCTGAGAATCAATCACTGTAACAGCTGCAGGGAAGCCTTTACGACTTACCTGAACAGTGGCACGCTATGCGGCTTGGCTAAATGGACGCTTCCAGTTTAACACGTTTTATTAGCTGGCGAGAACCATTCAGGCGGCTTCTTTTGGAAGTTTTATTCTTGATCCCGATGATAATTTACACAGAACCATTAGAAAAAAAAGTACTTTCAGTGATGATGAAAATTACAATAATAATGAAAGTAAATAGAACATTAGCCCGTAAGGATTGAGCGTCCTACTGTGTCGCACACCCAGGCTTTCCCTTTGACCTTTGACCATAGGCAGCCCTGTGACTAGGCTGTTTTTAATAGTGCTCATGAGAAACTGGGGGCAGAGCCAATAAGTGACTTCAGAGACTGGGACCACCTAGCTAGTGTCCAGGTCCTTATCTGCTGGTGTGAAGCCTATGCAGCTAGCCCCCCCAGGCAGTGCCAACCTGTGTCCATCAAGATAGGATCAACTTTCTTTTATTCTAACCCGACAAAATTTTCTCCCGAGTTTCTGCCATTTATCAGCCCTGTGGGCTCGGGCAGTCTGCTGGCCCTCTTTAACATTCAGTTCTTCCAGAGGGAACATGGGGGTGTATTAATAGCATCTGCCTGAAAAGGCCCTGTGGGGAACCCAGGTGTTATGTTAGCTGCCATTACTCAGCGGCCAGCTGCTGCTTGTCTCCACAGGAGACGGACCCTGAAAACTCTGAGGAGCAAAGGAGAGAATGTGCACACAAAATCTACTGGCCCCTGGGAGCCCTAGGGTGCTAAATCTTCTTCGGTCTTTCCGCTTTTTGTTTGTACTGAGGTAAACCAGGCTACCGAGTTTTCCAGTGCATGTGAGTGGGGGTGGCGGCGGGGTGAGGGGCAGGCTTCTTGGAGAGAAAAGGACATGGGCTTTATCATAGAAAGTTCACCTATTGTGTGCATCCTAGACTCTTGTGTGTGAGGAAGCCTGCACATGTGTGTATGTGGGTACATGGGCCTGTGCTCATACACCGGGCCTGTGCTCATACACCGGTCCTGTCCGTTCACTCTGCTTTATTCCCTTGAGACAGAGTCTCTCACTGAACCTGGAGCTAGGATGGCAGCCAGCAAGCCCCACAATGATCCTCTTGCCTCCACATCCCCGTGGATCACGGTTGCATGCAACCATGACAAACTTTTAACATGGGTTCTGAGAATTTGAACTCAGTTCCTTATGTTTAGACACTCATTCTCTGAGCCATCTCCCCAGACCCCTTATAAAAAATTAATTTATTATTATTGTATATATGGTGCGTGTGTGTGTGTGTGTGTGTCTGTCTGTCTGTCTGTCTGTGAGGGGTACAGGCACATGCTGTGGCACACATATGGAGGTCAAAGGGTACTTGATAAAGTCCTTTCTTTACACTGTGAATTTCAGGGATGAAATTCAAGTCGTCAGGGTTTTGGCAAACCTACTGAGCCACTGAAGCATCTCCCTAGTCATCTTTTTGTTTTTTTTTAATCTGATTTATTTGTCTGAAATTGTGCTTCATTCCAAACCTCTTGCCCTGTTATCTCTGCTATAATCAGCTTTTTTCCCCCTTGGCCTATTTGTTCTTCATTGTTATCTCTGCTGGCTCCCTTTTAGAACTCTTTCTTTCTTTCTTTCTTTCTTTCTTTCTTTCTTTCTTTCTTTCTTTTTTTCCTCCCTCCCTCCCTTCTGCCTCCCCCCTCTCTTTCTTTCTTTTTTGGCAAGGGTCTCTTATAGGCCAACTTAGCCTCTGGCTTGCTGTGTAGTTAAGGATGACCTTGAACTTCTGATCTTCCTATCTTAACCACCTGAGTGTTGGGTTTAGAGGGTTTAGAGGTGCCCAAGCCCTGTTTTTGCAGTGTTGGGGAAGCCAGGACTTCATTCATGTAAGGCAAGCACTCCACCAACTGAGCCCCAGCCTGAGCCCTAGTCCCTCCTAGATTCTTATAAATATTTAATTCATTTACATAATTAGATTGTACATATGTCTTTGCCTATAAGTGAGACTTTTCTACATTTTGTTGGAAATAGATGTTTACTGTGGGTTAGAACTTGTTGAAGGGATATTAATGCATTATTTACCAGAATGAATTAAATTTTCATGTCATTTCTTTATTTACTTATTGTTTTTATTCTCCAGCAGTGTAATGTATGACAGGAACAAATTAAAGAGAACTTTATGGCTCTATCTATGAAATATCAAAGATATTTACCCCAATTTATTTGTCACTGTGCACACAACCAACCAACCAACCAACCAACCAACCAACACTTGCAAGTCAATGGGAAGAGTAGGATGATCTTCTAGTACCATCAACATCCAGAGTGCAGCCCACTGCACCATCAGGTCCTCTTGCTTCTTCCAAGATTACCAAGAATGTTATTTTAAAAGGGTCTGCTCCAATATTATCCCTAACAGCAAAATTGTAAAATGCCTCCCATTTGAATAAGAAACTAGACATGAATGTTTACCATAATCATCACTCTTTACACAGGTTACAAATTTTAACAGATACACTTCAGAGCAAAAAGAAAATGACAGGCAATGGGAAAATCCCAGATGGTCTTCATTTAAAAATTATGTATTTATAATTCCAGAGAAGCTAAAAAGCTAAGATAGTCTAGTAAAAGTCGTTAGCAATAACAAAATATGGAGAGTTGGCTGTATATAAAGCAAATACACACAAATCAAAGAATTTTTCCATATTTGTCATAACTAATGAAAGATAAAAAATAAGAAAAATCCAAATTATGAATAAAACCACAAATTATTTAAGTATAATGCCATAAATGTAACTGAATAACTAAATGAAGACAGTTTATTTATTTAAAGGTATTTATAATATAATGCACTTCTACAATGGTATGTTATAATTCTGCCATAGAATAACTGCTTCAACAAGGGTTACTCAGCGAATGCTAAACTTAGAAGAATATTTTCCAATCCCTGGTTTTGTTTTCAAAATAAATATTGATTGAACTTGGAATTTGAGGGCTGATATAAAAAACATACTGTGTTTTTGTATGATGTATTCTTGGTAACATGTTTTCAAGGAGATCTCTAATGGGAAGCAGGTCTACAGTCCAGCCAAATGAATTCTTGAGGTATACAGAGGGAAAAGTGGGGAAGGAAATCTATGGCATTTTCATGTACCAGTAAAGAGCAGCTTCTGTGTGGCACACCAGCCTGGTTCCTGAAGATGTTCTTTACCAAATACATTCTTCCATGGACCCCCATCTTCACCACACCCTGTCTTCCTTCTCCAATGCCTTGCATATAGGTACTATAACTCTAGACTCAGCCTCTCAGAGACCTGGAACCATGGTTGGAGGGAAAGAACCAACTTTCACATGTTGTCCTCTGACCGTGTGTGTGTGTGTGTGTGTGTGTGTGTGTGTGTGTGTGTATACAGGCTTGTATGTAACTGAAGCAATTGGAGATTTGCATACATTTGTAAGAAGTAATGCAGAGAGATTCTCTTAGATCCTCTGACCAGTTCCCTACAAAGACAACAGAGACTCTGTTAATAGAATCTGCGCATCTTTGTCTGAGTTTCCATGTTATTTGCACGTGTGCTTGTATGTGTGTGCGTGTCTGTCTGTCTGTACTTAGTTCGGTAAAACTCATCAATGTGCAGCCTTTTCCAGCCACAGCGGTGTAGCCAGGTGCCCTGATATGTCTGTTATTTTTCTCCTTGCTGTGACGAGATGCTCAACAGAAGTAGCGCAGCCGCAGAATCTATTTGGGTCATGACTTGAGAGAATGCAGTCCCTCGTAGTGGGGAAAGGCATGGCTGTGGCTGTAGGAGCAGGAGGCTGCTGGATTGTATCCCGACAGACCAAGAAACTGAGAAGCTGGAATAGAGCTCCTCAGGGCTGACCCCAGGAACCTGTTTCCTTCAAATACGCCCTGCCTAAGGGTTCCACCACTGCCCCAAACAGCGTCACCTGCTAGGGAGCCCGTGGGGGACTTTTTTATATCCAAATTGCCATAGCTTGTGTTGCCTTTCAGCTGTCTGCCTCTCTTTCATTTCTCTGTTTAACCCTAACCCTTGCCAACTCCGAAACTCTTTTCCATGTGTAAAATGTGATCGTTTTAAAAGTGTTACACAGAAAGAACCAGACGATAGCTCAGGTTTGAGGCTGTCTTTTATTCTTCCATTCTGACTCCCTGGAAATGAATCCAAATCGTTGCATGTGGTGGTGCCTTTTCTCACTCAGCAATATTCCCAGGTGGGTTTGGCATGGCCCATGGTTTGTTCAAATGGAATTTCAGAGGATTCCAGGGTGGCTGTTGAGAAGACAGGTGTCTTAAACACCTGTGTACAAGTTTTTGCATGGACATCACAGTGAATATGCGCTTCTATCTTTTTGGGTCCCCTTTGTTGCTGCCTTGTGACTAGCTCACTAACGTTTATTCCACGGTCTTTTATCTCAGGACAATACCTAACAAGAGGATAATACTTTGTAAATATTTGTTGGGTGAGTTCTCGTTTTAAGAGTGGAAGGGTGCCAGAGGAGAGCATTTCTCCCTTTCCTGCGCACGGGTCTCAACTGAGTCCTCACCAGCCACCATGAAACTCAGCTTGAGTTACATAAAACACAACGAGCATTTCATTTCGTGCCTCATAAATAATCTGCCTGCCCGTGTTTTAGGTTGTATGTCTCTCTCTGCTGGCATTCGGCTGCAGATTGCGTTTAGGCCCACAGCCAGAGGGTTAGAGTGGAAGGCAGACTCCGGTGCCAAGGCCCACTTTGCTTAGGGTAGATCACTCAGTTCTGTAGACATGGACCTTCCATCTGCATCCAGCCAGTCAGCTTGCAGTGTGGATTACACAGAGACTCGGGTGTGAGGGTTTATTTCCATCTAACCATCTATATCCCCACCTTTCCACACTACTAGAAAAGGGTCTGCTCGTGGCAATGACGAGTAACAGTATTATCTATGAACAAACACAGGGTTGGCTTGATTTTGCTTGTTAGGAGAACTAACAAGGATTTACTTCCTTGGCTGAGGACTCCCATGATCAAGCATGTATGCATGTGTGTGCATGCATACCCTTGTGTACACCCTTGCGGAAGCCAGAGGACCACTTCAGGTAGTGCCTGTGAGGAACTTTCAGCTTGTCCTTGCAGCTTTTTGTTTCTTTTGTTTTAAAGACAGAGTCTCTCCTTGATTGGCCTGGGGCTTGCTGATTAGGCCAGTAAACCAAGAATTCCTCCATCTCTGCCTCCCCAGTGCAGAGATTCCATGTACCATGTGCCATGTCCTTGTACCACCCTGTTCAGGGTCTGTTTGGTTGTTAACATGGATGCTAAGAATCGAACCCAGGGACTTATGCTTGTGTACGAAGCACCGAACAGGCAGGGGATGATCATAGCACTAGGTGCTGAGGGTCTGCTTGTCTCGTCAATGGTCTCTGACAGCCAGAGCCACCCAAGGGGGAGTTTTGATCCTGGAATTCTTTTAACTGGAAGGTCTCTCCATCGATTGACTCTAGTCTGATCATTGCTCTCTGTGACTGGCAAGGGCAGCCATGTCTTTTCTTGTTGTTTTAGCCATGAGCTTTCTTATCCACAGAGCTGAATATTTCTAGGTTCCGAATTCTTAGAAAGCTGACCAAGAAGCCTCGTTATGAAAAGGCTGTGTTCTCAGATTTTGTCGTTACTGTATCAGTCATAGTTGAGGGCACATAAAACATGTATTTTTACACTGCCTCTTCTTTGGTTGTCCTCCAGCATCATTCTGGACTTTATCTACTATTTCTTCCCATGGAGTAAAAGGTACTTCACAAGTTTAGTTTTTATGGTACCGCCTTGGAAGCTCAATTCTACCCCTGCAGCATGTAAAGCCAGAGGCCCAGAGAAGGAACAGGATTCGCTGACCTTTGCTATCAGAAAGGGTGATGGATGGGTTGGAGCAGGGCACAGGCCATCTGGGCTGAAAGCAAGTGTAGGTTAAGCATCTTCTCCCTACTGAATAAAGAGCAAAAGTGGGGTCTGAGGCAGAGCCAAGAGGCAGAGAGTCAAGTTTTTACAAAACAGCCACCCAGCTTTGCCGAAAGAGAGCTGTGGACAGCCAGCTCGCAACATGTGGCTTGTGAGAAACCAGTACATAGGTCAGCTCACACCTAGTACCTTGCATATGTCAGGTGGGCCAGCACTTGGAGGCTGAATAGTTTGAGAAGGTCCACTGTAAAGAGATAGGCTTCTGAGCCCTACAGGAAAGAGTGGGATAGAAGTGGGTCCTGGGCTCAGAATACAATAGAGAAGGCAGATTGCTGTGTCCTAGAGTGTCCCCTGGAGCTTGTTAGAGTAAGAGACACTGAACAGAAAAGCTGCATGCTGTCTGGCTGTGACCCAGAAGAGAAGCTATAGGGCAGAATGAATAAATGTGTAATCTATGTGATGCCCACTAGAAAACACCTGAGTGTGAGCTCTGCTGTTTTCTGTTTCATCTTCTAAAAGGCCTGGCAGGTGGACCACAGTACTCAGAGGAAGCAACTGAGGCACAGGAATATCAAAAGAATATCTGAGACCTACAAGCCCTGAGATTTGAACTTGCCTCAGCAGGCTTTCTGTTTGGAACTTCTTAAGCCTTGACCAAAATTTCTGAAGTTTCTGGGGCTATGTCAGGCATCCTGAGAAAACTTATTGGTGATAAGGAAGCAGAGAAGAAATCTCCTCTGTATGGGATTTTTGTTCAGGGCATTTAGGGATGTTCTCAAGCCACCATTGGTAGTAAAGGATCGCCCACCAGAAGGACGTGTACCATTATGTAGATAGTCAGAGAGTAGTCCATCACGATGAACTTCTGTACATTTGGATCAACAATCCTAACATGTATATCTAGCTACCCAAGTCTTAATGCTGTGTCAAATTATCATCTAGGGCTCACAGAAGACTTTCCTCATTCCACACCAAGTGTGCGTGCATGTGAAGGCCAGAGTCTTGGCTGTCATTTCTCAGAAGTCATCCACCCTGTGGTTTTGAGACAGCATCTTTCGCTGATTGATTCAGCTAAACTGGCTGGCCAGGGAGCTCCAGGGAGCTCCAGTCTCAGACTTACCAGTATTGGGTTTACATGTGTGTGCCACCACATCTCATATTTTAGATGTGTGCTGGGGATGATATTGACCTTCTCCTACAACTATGCTATAGAGACAGACCTAGATCAGTACCTGCACGCGGAGGAACCTCTCTAGGTGTGGGTCTGGATACAGCATGCTTAGAAGGTGACCTCGTTTCTGCATTCCTAAGCAGTTCCCAAGAGGTGCAAATATAAATTGTCTGAGTGAAAAGGATTATATAGAACAACATAATATACAAAAATAGATAGAAAACATCTTTTTCTTGTCTTATAGCATGGACACCTAGTACAATATCAGGTTCGCCATGGATGAATACAAAGATCAGGTAGAAGGAACAAGTGAAGGAGAAGAATTCCTGCTTTAAAAGTAGTCGAGGCAAAAGTCTAGTGATCATGGCTGAACAGCTATTAAAAATGATGGGCATTCCTAAAATTCCCAAATACTGGCAGCTAACGCTGTCATTTCCATACTAAATTAGTAAGAGACAGAGTTTACAGTTTCTAGGAACTCAGGTTGCTGTTTCTTCAACAACTGGAATTTGCATAATTTTTCTGCTCCTAAATGTATCTGTTACTCCTAACAGGTACTAATATGGTTATCTCTCTCTAAGTCTTTAAGAAATTTTTTTTTCAAGAGCAGGAAACATTTTAATTACACAGGTGGGTTTAGATCTTACACATACAGTGGAAGGTGTTGGAAGGAAAAATGACAAATTCTTAATCATCAGAGGATTTTCATAGATTAACAACAATTAACAACCTACAAAAAAGAAGTGCGAATCCACAGATGTTATTTTCTGGAAACTCTGCTTACAAAGATAATTGCTCACAGATTTGGGGGCTTGTGGCAGATATCACAGCATTCAGGTTTCGGGGTGTGGGAACATCGTGTGCACACAGATAATCTGAAGAATATCCATGGGATGTGTCTATATTACCTGTCATTGGCTTCTGCAGCTTAAGTACCTGTTGAAAGGAAGGCTACTTATTTGAGCTCCTATCTCCTTCCATCTCTCTCTGTCTCTGTGTCTCCTCTGACTCTGTCTCTCCCTCCCCACCCCGGGGAGACGGGGAGACAATATAAAAATTTACAGAAGGCAAATTATCATCAGAAGACTGAAGTCATCTGGTGATATTGCTGTATCCTGAGGGATTGGCCTTCAACCTGGGAGAATGACACCCTCACAGGGCACCTGGCAAGACGACTGCAGACATTCTCACAAACATTCTGATAGCATTTGCCCTATTTTCATTTCTGTTACTTTGATAACATATCTTGACAGACATCAACTCAGTGAAGAGGGGAATTAGTTCACAATTCCAGGTTACAGTTAATCATTTGTAGGGAATTCCCAGTGTCAGGAGCTGGGATAACAAGTCACATCACATCCGCAGTTGAGAGAGATGATCACATCCACAGTGAGAAAGATGCATGTATGCTTGCTTGCTTGCTAGTGTTTGGCTTGATTTCTCTGCTTTTATAGAGTTCAGGATCCTTTCCCCAGGAATCAAGCTTGGTAGCAGGCAGCCCCCATGTCTGTTTAATGGCATGGGTATGTTAGGCAGAGGCAAGTAAGGCCAGTGTAAAATATGGATAAGACTGGAAAAGGGGGATTAATCCTTTCCATTCAAAGCTTAACCCACAGAGAACTGGGCCTTCCCACATCAGTTACCAAGGCAAACCCTCTCCCAGGTAGACAGTCCCTCATTCAGACTCCCTTTTCAGGAAGTTCTAGATTGTGTTAAGCTGACAATTAAATCCAACCATCACAGTATTTGTATTAAGGTAAAAACAAGTCTGGGGAACATGGGGATTCTAAATAAACATGACTGGGAAAACTAGAAGGCAAAGCAGGAAGAGGTCAAGTATGGGAAAAATGACAGATGAATGGAATCCTGAGCTAGTTTAGCAAGATAAACCAAAAGTGAGGAGTAAGTAACGAAATGAAAGGAAAAACGTAAGAGTATTACTCAAGAGCCTGTCGAGAAATGGACTTTGGAACATGCTCACTGTGGTACAGGTATGTGGACTGGGATGTCCTGAGGACACCTGCTGGAATTTCCAGGTTATGTCCTGGAAGTAGGAGCTGCGTGAGGAACATATGTGCAGTGGAAAATAGCAAAAACAAAACAAAACAAAAACAAACAAGCAACAACAACAAAAACAGCAGTAATAAACAACCCTTTTAGCTTGTATGAAAAGGGAGGAAACTAGAATTGGTCAAAAGCTATCATGACTTGGAGGCAGAGGCACACGGCACATCAGTAGGACCTCTGTAAATGCTCACGGTCTGGTAGGCAATGAAACTGGGACTCTGGAGATTTAGGTAGCTCCACTTGGCCCACTCATCCCAAGAGAAGGAGGAGTGTCAAGAATCAGGAGGACACACAGAAGCCCATGGTGGAAGGAAGCGAGGGCAGAGGGTGAAACTGTGGCTTCCGTGGGAGAGAGCAGGCAAGGCAGAGTGAGCGTCGCTCAGAGTTCCAGAGTGGGAATACTCCCAGCAGGGCAGGGGAGATGGCTAAGTTGGTAATGATGTTTGCCAGAGAACCATGAGGACCTTAGTTCAAGCCCCAGAATCCAGGTCAAAAAGATGGTCGTGGTGGCAGGTGCTTGTAATCCCAGTGCTGAAGAGGTAGAGACGGGTAGATCCTTGGGGCTTAGATGGAGTCACCTGATACACAGTGTAGCTTCCCCAACTCCTGCTGCACCTTTAAACACTCCAACTTTATCTTGGCCAACAGGATCCTATGTAGGCTGACCCTTCTTGTATTTGCTTCACCACCTCCAACTCCACTGACCTACCCGTCCAAGCTTTCTTCTAGCCCTTGCTAGTTCTCCTCACACTTGCTCTCCCCTTCCTGGGACCATCAGTCTTCTCTGTTTCTTTGTTCTGTTCTTTCTGGCTATTGCACACCTGACAGCTCAGAGTGATACAGCTCTTGGTTAAGTCACCATCCTTGAAGAGATTTTCCTTGGACTTGGGAGTTAGTTTCGTGGGCAAAGCGCTTGCAGTGCAAGCATGAGGACCCAAGTTTGATCCCCTGCATCCTTGGGAAAAAACCGGCATGGTGATATGTGTTTATAATGCCAGCACTGGGGAGATAGAGACAAGGGGACTCTAGGGCTTATTGATCAGCCTAGCTGAATTAGTCAGGTGCAGGCTCACCAACAGACCCTGTCTTAAAAATCAAAGGAATCACAACCGGGGTTGACTTCTGGCCCCCCGTACCGTGCTCATTTCTCTGTGTTATTTTGTTGTTTATTCAATTGCTTCTCATCTGTATTTTTCTATCACAATTTATGTCTAGAGAAACGGGGACCTGGGTCATGGTCATAGGTCCCACATCAGTCCCAGGTCACAGAGGAACTCAGCATTTCATGAAGGAGCAAATGAATGAATAAATGAATGCCTGAAAACACACACTGTTCATTACTCTGTCTCTAGCTAACTCAAGAATAATTTCCTAAAGAGACTCAGAGAATTACTCAAGAAATACTGCATGGAGTCTGCCCCAGTAGGCTTCTGGGCTCAGTGTTTCTTTAATTTCATGTAAATTTCTCTAAGTAAATATTCCTTAAAAGTGAATAAAATTTTATTTCGCTTTAACAAGAGAATATAAAAGTTAAAAAGGTCACTGTAGTAATAGGCTAATCTCAATTACCAGGGCAGCCTCTGAAACCCTCCCTCCCACCTAATCTCATTCGGTGCCTACGCAGCTCACCGTGTGATTTCCAACACAGCTAAATGAAATTACAAAGCAGTGTTAAATTTATTAATCATTTAATTAGCTAAATGTCCCTGCAAGTACTCGCGAGATGAATGGCATGTCATTTTCTAATGCAATTTGCCTCTCAGGCAGCCAGGGTCAGAGGGAAGCTCCTGGCATCTCCAATGAGTTTTTTTTTTATACCACACCTTCTATTAAGACACCATCACAATACCAGGGTGGCATCTGAGACTTGTTCACGGCGTCTGGGTGCTTAGATATCGATATAAAAATAGCCTCCCCTCCTCAGCTGGGTTTTGAAGGAGGGTAGCTGATGAGGACCCCCTCCCCGAGACTGCCTCTCCCCGTGTCTCCTTCGAGGACAAATCTTTTCATATTTAACAAGCCACTGAGCAGAGCAGAGCAAAAGATAGCAGCCAGTGTTAAACGCATGCTCAATCTAGTTTTATTTCTTTAAATTTACTCAGTCGAGAAAAATTTGTGGAGTGCGAATTCCCCTCATGCTAGGTGACTTTTTAATCCTCGTTGAGCCAGGATTTATTTCCTCCTGCCAGCCACCTAGCTTTTGCTTGACATCTTAGGGTATTCTCCACGCTTGGGGCTTGAAGGGGGGTGGCTGTCTTCTGACAGAGTGGTGTGACTCTTCACCTTCCCCCTACCTGTAAGGATGGTGTGTGCTTTGAGAATTTGGGGATTTGGAGCTGATCTTGACCCACGATTATTTCCATGTAAAACCTGTGTCGAGTGGCTGCTGCTCATGCTTCCTTGCTGGTCCTGTTTATGCAGAGACGCTGGCATCAGGCATGTTGTCAAAGTTCACCTGGAAGGCAAGGCCTGGTGAGTCTGTGAACATCACACAGACACTAGTTTGTTTGTTCAAGGAGGAACCTGTCAGTTCTGAGAAAGAGGCTTTTTGTGTGTGTGCTGCATATATGTGAATACGTGTGTACATGTTTGTGTTTTGTGTAGGTGTGTACGTTTCTGTGTATGTGTACACTCATACACATGATTGTACATACCTAAAGGTGTGTGTGTGTGTGGGTGTGAGTCTGTAGGCCAGGGTTCAATGTCCAGTGTCTTCCTCAATTACTTTTCACCTCATTAAAAAATTAAATTTGTTATTTTGTTTGTACATGCACCCCTCCCCCCAGCACACACACGTGCACCTGCCATGGTGCACATGTGATGCTCAGAGCACAGCCTTTGGAAGTTAGTTCACCCCTCTCACCTCCCTGTGTCCAGAGATCTAACTCAGGTCATCAGGTTTGCATAACAAACACATATCTGATGAGCCACCTTGCCTGCCCTCCACTTTCTTTTTTGAGACAGGGCCTCTCACTGAACCAGGGGCTTAGCAATTGGGCTTAGCAAGTCATCCGGCCTTGCCACCCACACTCACCTCACCAGCTTCTTTGTATTGGTCCCAGCCCAATATTTATCTGAGCTTTGGTTTATTGGTGATGGACTGGGAATGATAATGGTATAGATTGGAGGAAAAAGGTATGTGTATATTTCTTTCTCTCTGTGTGCTTAGAAATGGATCTATATATACTTACATGTAAACTGCAAATATGAATTTATTTATTTTTGCAGGTCTATGTGGTGCACATGTGCGTGCATGCTGTGTGTGTGTGTGCATGTTTACATGTGTGTGAGTCAAGATATATGTGTGTTTGCATGTGTGTGTGAGTGTTTGTGTAGGCCAGAGGTTTACAATGAGGCTTCCTTACCTCCTCTGTGTGTGTGTGTGTACTTGTGTGTTCACGTGGAGGCCGGAGGTTTACATGAAGGCCTTGACCCTTCTCCACCTTACATGCTGAGGCAGGGTCTCTTACTTCAACTTAGAGTTCACCAGTCCAGCTCCTCCAGCCAGCCGTTTGCCCTGCGGATCCCATCTCATCTCCTGAGAACTGAGCCTACAGGGAGGCCACTCCACCTGACCATCATTCCTGTGGATGCTGGAGATTTTGAGTGTAGTCCTCATAGATGCATAGCAATCACTTTACACATCCATCCTTTTCCTCAGCCCTGATAATGTACATTTATATGCAAACATACACACACACATCATGCACAAATACTTGTACCTTCCCCCTCAACACACACACACACACACACACACACACACACACACACACAGTGTTTCACAGCCCCAGCATATAGCTTGGCTCTTTTATGTTGACATATCTGTGCTGTGCCATCACTGCAAAGAAAGGAGACCATTCATGCCCTTAAATTTTTTTTGGTATGTTATCTATGCATCACGAGTGTCTTAGTTAGGGTTCTATTGCTGTGAAAGAGACACCATGATCACAGCAACTCTTATAAAGGAAAACATTTAATTGGGGCTGGCTTACAATTGCAGAGGTTTAGTCCATTATCGACATGGTTGGAAGCATGACAGTGTCCAGGCAGACATAGTGCTGGAGAAGGAGCTGAGCGCTCTACATCATGATCAGCAGGCAGAAGAAGGAGACTGTGTGCCACACTGGGCATAGCTTGAGCATATGAGACCTCAAAGCCCAACCCCACAGTGACACACTTCCTCCAACAAGGCCACACCTACACCCACAAGGCCACACCTCCTAATAGTGCCACTCCCTTTGGGCCAAACATATGAGTCTATGGGGGACATTCCTACTCAAACCACCACAATGGGCCTTGTTAAACGGGCTTGCCAGGAGTGAGGCGAAGGCAATTTTAGCTGTACTCTTAGGGAGGAGAAAGAGAGAAGTCCTCATGTCCTTGGTGACAACATGGCATGGTGTTCCACAGCCCTGTCTCTGTAGATAAGCAGAGCTGGCTTTCAGTCCTCCCTCTGCTGTTTGGCTAAATGGCTTCTTTGTCTTGCTGGGCCTCAGTTTCCTTATATCTAGGTGCCCACTTCCCACCTGAGGTGGTTATAAAGATTAAAGAGAGAACCCATAGCACAAATGTGGTCCATGAGATAATCACTCTATGCAAGCCTCTTAAGGGAGGAGATGGGCAGCAGGAAAGAGAAAGAATGACCAACAAAGGAATGGAAGCTGAAATGCTGCTTGATATATTTAGTAGTTCTAGATTTTTTGCATAAATACTTCAACAAACTTTAGATTGTCTAGATTGTCCCATTAATGTCATTTTATGGAGCAAATGCCAAGTCTCAATCCCACTGTATCCAGGTTCTAGAAAAGCCAACGAAAGCCTGGGAATCACAGGAAGCAGACAGTGGCAGGAACCAGAAACAGCACACCTGTCTCCTCTACCTGTCTTTTATTGGATTGCTGTAAACACCAATGGTTAAGGAGTTGATCTCTGAACACCCATCTGTCCTCTGATCTCTTGTTAAAGGTTTTTGCCTGTGCACAAAGGTGTCTGGTTTGATAGAATGGCCTTCACAGGCCAGGAAGCCTTCGCATTTGTCTTTGGGTTGAGGAAATGGTGGGTTTTTTTTTTGTTTTGTTTTGTGTGTATGTGTTTTGTTTTCCATTGGTCCAGTAAGCCATCAGGACTCTCAGGAAGGATTCATTTCCTTGAGTTTCCTGCCTCGCTAGTTTGAGATTAGTGTCCTGCAGATTAGAGGAATGTACAGAGGCTCTAGCTCTTCCCTCCCTGTGGTCTGCTACAAGTTTGAGCGCTTCTTTCAGATCCTATCACTAGCGCTGGGGATATAGCTCAGTGGGCAAGGTGTTTATCTAGCATGTGGAAAGCCCCATGTTCGATCCCCAATACTGAATAAAACCAGGTATGGTGGCACAATCCTGTGATCCTAGAACACAGCTGTTGAAGGCTGGAGGACGAGAAGTTCAAGGTTATACTTGGCTGCATCTCCAAAATGAGGCTTGCCAGGAAGATAGGAGAGAAAAACCAAATCAAAACCATTACCCCCTAAATAGCGCATTAGCCGTTAGCTATCACAATGGCACAGGTTTGTAGGAAGACAACAGGCAACAGTGCCAGTGGGTGGTCTCGATTATATGGGCCCTTGAGAAACATCCCCTCAGCATTGAGACCCCAGAGAAGCAGGGCACACTGAACCGCAAGCCCAGGGAAGAGTAACCAGTCCTCTCTTGGACCATGACTTCCACTTTCTTTCATGTGCGCACCACAGGCCTAGCTGCAATCCTCATCTATCACAAATTCCCACTGTGAAAATCAAGGACTACGACCAAGGGCAGCTGGAAAATTTGCTGCTCTCTGGAGTATGCGAGGGGAGCTATGAGAAACCCGTGAGGGTCTGGCCGTCCTGCCTTGATCTGCTCTTTCAGGACAACAGCAAAGGGAAGCAGAGGCGGCACTCTGCCTCCTGTTTCTCTGTCTTGGGGCCTTACAAAAAAAAATACTGTCCCTTAGTAAACATGTTTATGGAGCAAAAGATTACAAATTGACATACCCCAGAGATGCTTACCTGCACATCACTATCTGCTGTGGCTCCATTCACAGTAGGGGCTATGGAACTAACCAGAGTAACAGAGGAATGGGTAGGAAAAAACACAGCACATGTGCACAGTGGAGCCTGTTTTGGGTATTAAAAAAAAAAAGAAATATGTCATCCTTAGGAAAATGGACATAACTGGAGACAATCATATTATGTGAGTTAAGTCAACTTGAGAAAGGCAAATACTGTATTTATTCTTACTTGGGATTCTCATGATATAGTTAGGTATGTAATATATGTATATATGATATGACAGTGGAATTGCAATTGTCTAGGGGAGAGAGGGACTAAGAGGAGAGGGAAGATTAGAAATGTAGGAAGAATGGTGGGGGTATATAGTCAACCCATCATATGCTTGTACAACAGGGAAGAATAAGACCAAAAAACCGGTAAATGCTTATGGCAGTGGTTCTCAACCTTCCCGAGGCTGAGACCCATTTGTACAGTTTCTCCTGTTGTGATGACTCCCAATCATAAAATTATTCCATTTCTACTTCAGAACTGTAATTTTCTACTATCCTGGATCATAATGTTAAAATTTGATATGAAGTATGTCTGGTATGTGACCCTCTTAAGGGGTTTGCACCCACAGGTTGAGAACCTCTACTGGCTTGAATATTGAACTACTGGATTATAATTTGTGGCTTAAAACAGTACCTTTCCATAGACACAGGAAAGTTCTCTCTTTGAAATTTATTCTAACACATAGCATGAGGCTCCAAAACCAATGTTTGGTGACAAGAGTTACAACACATGCCCACGCAAGGGTCACTTCCTGCATTCCACTGCAGCTGGTATATACTCCAGTGAGACGCTGGGTAGGAGAGCCTGGGAAAGAGAGAAGTGACCCAGAGAGGGAGATGGAAAGGAGGGAAGAAAGCGAGCACAGGGGCTGATGAGGAAGAGCTCTGAGAAAGAGGAAATAAAGAGGCTGGCAGAGCGGTTGCAGATGTGAGCACGGGATGCCATGGGGGCATAGGGGGTCAGTAGCAATCCAGCCAGTCCTGAGAGGGACCTCAGAATCTCTGAACCCCAGCATCCTCATTTATAAAAACTGGGGACTGCGGTTAAAGTGCCTAATCAAGAGAATTGCCCTGATGCCTAAGAGATATTTGTGTACAAACTGACTTTGGACAAGGCTCGGTACACCATCACCAACTAATACAAGTTTACTACACCATTGAAGAAAGAGCAGGGATAGGGAAGGCGGGCGATGAAATGACTTGAGGGAGATGACTGGAGAGATGGCTCAGAGGTTAAGAGTACTGGCTGCTCTTCCAAAGGTCTTGAGTTCAATTCCCAGCATCCACATGGTGGCTCACAACCATCTATATGAGATCTGGCGTGCAGGTGTACATGCAGGCAGAATACTGTATACATAATCAGTAAATAAACCATTTTTTTTAAATGACGACTCGAGTCAGAGGGTGTGGGAAATGGAGTCTCTAGAGCAGACAGGAAGCCACTTAGAAGCATCTGCCAGCCCTTCTGCCTTCTCTAGCCCTGCCTGTATTTTTCTGCCTGCTGAAGCCATGGTTTACGTACAAACAGTGGGAGTGTTGGCTAAACACGGACTTCAGCCACATGTACAACAGGCAGGCAGGAGTGCATTCACATGTTCTGTTTGCTGCATAAAAAACTTCTTCTCCGAGCAACTTGATAGCCCAGGGACTAGACTACAAAAACTATAATACCATTTTTTATTTTATAGAAAAATAGAAATCAGTACATTTGTGTCTCTCTTATGAGTTTGGGACCATGACTACAGAGGCGAGCCAGGATCTAGATGCCTCCTTTCTTTAACCCAGGCATTTGGGGGTTTTCCCCACTTAACCCTTCTTGTTCTTTTTTTCTTTCATCATGTGAAATTTTTCAGCTAACTACTTAAACCATGGAGATGGGCAAGATCCCCACTTCCACACTGAGTGGATTTTATAATAAGAAGCCATCCCCCCCAACCCACAGACTGCCCTTGTGCTCTGTGACTTTGAGGTCCTCATTATTGTGGGTTTAAATGAAGGGTGTTCATTCAGGCAGGGATGGGGGGGTGCCACCAGGCATCAGAGCTGTTATCAGGTCCTTCTATCAGGCCAAGTGACAGGCGTCCAGAGTGGGAACGCAGAGCTCATGGCAGAGACCTCTGGCTGACACCAAAGGTGACCCTCTCACTCTCAACCTTGAAAGGGATAGTTCCCACTTTATTAAAATGAATTTCGAAAGGGCCGCTCTGACAGCTGCATAATTAAATATTGGAGTGTCAGCGATAATTTATTCCACTCGCATGCGGTGGTCAGGTCCCTTTCACTAGAGGGTCAGCAGGCTCAGTGACAGAGGCAAGGAGACAAGGGACTCTGGCCCTTTGTCATTTGTGTAGCTCCAATCCTGAAAATGGAGACTCAAAAAAAAAAAGATGATAGAAAGAAAAAGAAACAAAACAAACCCTCAATTCACACACACACACACACACACACACACACACACACACACACACACCATCCCAGAGAGGAAATGGAGTATGCATGCAGATAGCCTGTCATTGTTCACCAGGGAGAGCTCTCTAGTTCAAGTACAGGATGCATTCTTTAAGAATAATAGTGAATAATAAATTGTTGCCCACAGACTTCGGGCCTGTATTTATTTCAGATTATCCGGGTGCTGTGGACTTTCCCTAAGTCTCAAATACTCCACAAATGTCACCTCCTAAGTTGGTGTGGGTGAGCAAGGCCATCCTAGAGGACAGAAGGGCAGGACAGTCCTGGCTGTGAACTTTTGCAGAAGAGTTCTAAAGCTAATGGCTTCATGATAGGTAACCCCTGGCCCTGCCTCATGGGCAATCATGCCAGGGTCATGTGAGTGCCCATGTGTTATGAAGAGACAATTGCCTATTTAAGCAGGTGTCCAAACACCATGGTCTCCGAAGCCAGACTTTCTTAAGATTAATGCAACTAAATTTCCCACTGCAACCAGAGGCATATTGCTTCCTAAATGTCTATAAATACTATGAAAACAGAGCCAGAGCAAATTCAGCATAGACCTTCCTGGATGTTTATTCTTTGCAATGTTGGTGGTTTGCTTCCTTCTGTTCTGGCTGGGGAGCACTTGAGTTCGGTTCCTTCCTGGGCAGCTCAGAAGCAATGAGTTAGTGCTTCCTGGGGTTCGTTTTCTGCAAAGCTGTTCCCACAGTGGACTCACGCAAAAGCACTGTGTAGGAGCACAGTCCATCATTTCTTATTTGACCCTGCCCTGTTTACTCCAGCAGGGTACAGGAGCCAGCCAAGCCCCGCTAGTCGGTGTATTATTTTGTCACAGGCAAGCTTGGCCACTCCGAGGCAGGCTGAACAAATTACATCTCTCAGTCGGTCGACGAACCGGGAACAGAGTTATAACTCAGTCTAAACACCAGTCCCTCTTCCATTACCTTCATAACCAAGGTCATACTAATCAACTCAATTACCAGCCCTCTCGGACATTTCCATAATGTTTTCTGCTAGTTGCTCTCCTGTGAAAATTTCTGGGTCTAAGCAAATTAATGCCATTTTTATAACTATCTACATTTCAGGGACAGCGATCTCCTTTGGAAAGATTGCCTCCCCAGACACAGAAAGGAGCTTTGCTTCCCAGGGTAATACGGAGCTACTTGGGGGATCTCCATAGGCCACTCTCCATCTTGTTTATGGTGCAAACAAATCAACTTACTTTTAGGAAAATACATTATTGCCAAAAAAAAAAATGTTATTAGTCCCTACTGGAAGTCGGGTTAAGTCCCTTCTCCACCTCCTCCTCCACCCTACTCTTGATTTTTAGCAAGCTGGGCATTTCAGCTTGCACCGTTCCAGTCCTGAACTTCTGAGATGAAGAGCATGGAATTTCATGCCCCTGCCCCGGGTTTTATATCCTTATTAGTTTGCCCCTGCATTTTGTTTCCTTTCTGTCTCATCTCCCTTTGAGGCCTCTTCCCCTTGTTATAGAAATACAGATGACACACATTCCGTTCTAGCTTTCTCTGAGGGGTCAGAATCATACCACATGCGCAGTAGCCCCATCCTCAGGATCCTTCAATTCCAATCGGTGGATAGGTAGTGCCTGGCAGGCATCAGATTCGCATGCTGGCTAACTGAGAATTGGTATGTAAAGGAAATGTTCCCATTTAAAATCAGCGAGCTACCAAGGCTCGTGCAATCAGCTAACCTTCCATGCCCCTGCGTTGTCACGTCCAGTGCATACCCACGCTATCAAGTGGAAAGAAAAATCTGGGGCGGTGCCACACGCCGCCTGGAATCCCATTGCTCAAGAGGCAGAGGCAGGAGGATCAGAATTTCAAGGCATCCTTGGCTACACAGTGAGACTGGGAAACTCCTTGACACGGTGAGATATGTGTGCTTACAGCTAGCCAGTCCAGTGAAGAAATTATTCTGTCGTACATTCATTCTTTTAAAAAATATTTTACGTGTGTCTGTGTGTGAGTGTGTGCACTGGCATGCAGGTGGCTGTGGAAGCTAGAAGAGGGCATTGGTACCCTGGAACGGGAGTTGTAGGCAGTTGTGAGCTGTCCAGTGGTGGTGCTGGAAACCAAACCTGGGTCTTCTGAAAGAGCGGAAGGGGTTCTGAGCCATTGAGCCACCTCTCCAGCACTGCAGTCATTCTTTAATGTACAAAGTTGTTTGTTTGTATCTCCAAAAAGCTCCTGAGCTAAGTATAGAATATACTATATCCTATGTAATAAATTCAACTTCGTTGACATACTTTATTTTATTAAAAAAGGAAATTATGCCTCAAACATAACCAGATGCTGACAGTTCTACCTCCAAGTGCTTGGTGATGACCCTGTCATTCCTACTATCCCTTCTGTAATCTGTAGCTCCTCTTAAGGGCGTTGACTTTGACAGGTAGGCAGGCCGTGGTGGTGGCAGTCTGTGGGCATGTGCGCCAGGCCAGAGCTAACCCCTTGCTTCTGATGTCAAACTCCCCATGGGCTTTGCATGGGCTCATTCTCACGGTCTTAAACTAAGATGGAATAAAAGGCTGGCTGCCTGTGTCATTGTCCCAGAATTACTGAAGCCCGTTGAGGTGGGGATGAGATTCTCACTCAGGCTCTAGTGACTTCAAACCCCCTGTGTTTTTGAGCATGACTGTGCACAAATGCAGTCCCAGTACGAGGAAGTCCAGCACAGGAAGACCATGCATTTGAGGCAAGTCTGGGCTACATAGCTAGACCTTGTTTCACCTCCCCTTGTATCACACAAACAAAACACCTCTGGGTTTTGTTTATCTTTTTTTCTATAAGCATTTTTGATTGATTCAGAATTTATACAGTACAATTGTTTTCAAGTACAGGATTCAGTGGCATTCAATGAGTTAAAAGTGTTTGAGGCTTCTGTCTCTAGTTTTACAACTCTATTATCATTCCAGAAAGAAACACCCCATGCCCATTAAGGAGCTACTCTGCATTCTCTTCTCCACACTCATTTGCTTTCAGTCTTAGGGATTTACCATTCTGGGCATAAAGGGAAGTAACAGATATGTGGCTGTGTCAAGATTCATTTGATTAGCATAATGTTTTGCAGATTCACTTAAGAATCACTTAGGAATGCCAGCACTTCATTCCTTTTTACTGCTGACTAATATTCCATTGGCTGGATGTGCCACATTTGATTATCTCTGTATCCAATGATGGACATGTTTTCTTTTATGTATGTCTGTCTTTCTGTCTTTCCCCTTTCTTCCTTCTCTCCCTCCCTCCCTCCCTCCCTCCCTTCTTCCTTCCTTCCTTCCTTCCTTCCTTCCTTCCTTCCTTCCTTCTGATTTTGGACTATTTTGAATGACACTGCTATAAATACCTGGCGACAAGTCTCTGTGTGGACCTGCGTTTTCATTTCTCTTGGGCATATACCTGCTGTAGAATTTTTGAATCTTACCTTAGCTCTATACTTCCTGAGAAGCTGCCAAACTGCTTTCCAGAGTGACTAAACAGTTTTACATGAAGCCCTGAGTCTTGATACTTCTCCGTATTTTGTAGGCACTGGACTAGTTATGTTCATTTCTTCGGGGTGGGTTAAGGAGTCACATCAGTAGCTGTAATCAAGCCCCAGGGACCTGCTCACCATGCATGCATTTGTGCAAGCAAAATAGCCACAGGCATCTGTAGTACACATGACTCCAGGCTCTCCCCATCCATGCCTTTTCCATTCAAACTCCACATTACTGGGCAATGGAGGATATGTGGCCTAGAAAAATGGAAGGAAGGTAGCAAATGATAATTAGACCCACCTGGTGCTGGCTGGATTTTCCAGATGTTTTTCTCTCAGGGTGCTTGGGCATGAAGGAAGACTCTCCCACCGGGTGGAAAAGGAAGCTGATTCCCACCATTCATTCAGCTTTCCCAACATCCCAGAATTTGTTCCCATCCCAGATCCACTCAGGATTAGCCTCCCCGAACCACTGTGAACCCCTTAACATTTTACAAAACCATGCCTCTGAAACAATCCTTTGCAAATGGAAAGATTTTCATCCATAAACTACCATGGTTTGAAAGGTGACTGCCTGTAAATGTTGTGATCTAGGCCACAGAGCTGACTTACTTGGTAAAGTGGGTGTAAGCATGAGGACCCGAGTTTGATCCCTAGAATCCACAGCACTGGGGTGGTGAAGGCTAGCAGAGCCTGAGGCTTTCTCGATAGCCAGCCTATCCTGCTTGGTGAGCTCCATGCCAGTAGGATTCCCTGCCTCAAATATGTTTCACAGCTGCTGAGGCAATGGCACCTAAAGCTGACCACATCTGTGTGCATACAAATACATACGCAGTTTGCGCATTGCAGCAAGAACACATTCCTGAACACACAACATCCATACACACAAACACACACACAACCAACACACACACACACTCCAAACACATATCCACACACAAACAGCACACATCCACACACAAGTGCGTACACACACATTAGAATTTGGAGACTGTAAATGATCCAGAAGTGATATACATGAATATGGGCAAGACATGAGCTTACTGTATAGAAAACATGATCCATTTAACCCCCACCTTGCGTGTCCCCAAAGTTCAGAGTCCCATGGCTCAGAAGAGGAGCAGAGACACAGAGGTGTTAAATAACACATGTGAGATATCCTGGAAGCTGCAGACTCTGCTGGTGCTGTAGCTTCAGCACATCAAATTACTGTATCATCCTGGCTGGCCTGGAACTGCCTATGTGGACCAGGCTGGCTTCAACCTTGCCAAGATCCACCCATCTTTACCTCTCGAGGAGTGCTAGGACTAAAGGTATCTGTTCTTGGGGTTCATAACAGCTAGGCTTGAAAGCTCCCCTTGCATTTCCTTTTGCCACCCATGACTGTTCTTGGAAACCAATGAGCTCAACCTAGAAGCAAAAGTGAGGAGAAAAATCTGGAGCATGTCCTTTGAGCACTTGGAACCAGGAATAATCCTTCCTCATAGGGGGAAATCCTTCTGTCTCCAGCATAGTGGTCCAAAAACAGCTCTGCTGAACACCATTCCAGGGAATGGTCCTCACTTCCAGGGCCATACATTCTCGGGGACACCTGCTCTTCCAAAAGGAAATGAGATCAGATAAGTGGGATAATCCTTTCCTGGAACTGTTTTAGCCCTTCAATAAAGCAATCCAAACATGGGTTCCTGGTGGGACCAACTCCCTGTTGAATGGAGTGTTTCCACCACACATTTCTCTCAACCAATGTTATCTCACTTCATCCTGACACTGTTACTTCCCTCTCTATCCTCAGCAAACCAGAGACACAGGGAGCCAGAGGGGTCATGTGATTTATCCAAATGATAAAGATGGAAGTAGACCCAGAACAGATTACTGGAGTGCTGTCCCCCTCCGCCTTCCTGATATATTTCTGTGGGAGGGATATTGTATTGTACAACAGAACTGACATGACCGCCTAACCTTATCTCGAGATGAAAACAGTGCCAGCCTCATAATTCAGTGAGTCCCATTCATTCTCCAAATCATGTCAGATTAAGAAAATGCAATCTGACCATGAATCACCCCCAAAGGATTGCAAGATTCCATTGCAGAAGATAAGTTTTTTTTTTTTTTTCTTAGAAAAATCAAACAAAAACCAGAAGTCAGTTTTCACACTCAGGAGTTTCTTCTTTTACGGGAATAGTTCTCCTTAAGGCTTTGCAAGCTCATTTCAGGAGTTTTTTTTTTTTTTTTTTTTTTTCTCCTGTCTTTCATTTTCTTTCCAAATTTAAAAGTAAAATTTATAAAGCTGTATTTTGCAAGGTCATCTTTTTTTTCATTCTTTTCTTCCTCCTCCTCTTCCTCCTCTTCTTCCTCTTCTAGTGCAAGCAGGAAAAATAAAAGCTTTTCCAGGTTCAGGAAAGGCATGATAGTGTAATTCTTCATTGACCTGGGCCAAGTTTTTGTGAATTCCTGTGGGTTGATGGTTATTCATGTCCTATCTACAGACTGTCAATACATTGACTTATTTAAATAATTCTCCATGTACTCCCTAATTTAATATATATATATATATATATATATATATATATATATATATATATATATAATGTGAGATGTTGGGAAACATTTCTGAGAATAGACAGAAGGGTTAGTCAGCCTGCAGGAGTCAAGTGGAAAAGGAAGTAGGCTGTACTAGTTTCAAGGATGGTTTATTTGCTGACCAAGTACCCGACACTTAGAGAGTGAGAAGAAGGGGGCAGCTATGGAGGTCACAGAGTGATGTGGAAGACACACAGACCAATAGCTAATAATAGCCCTGGAGCTGTGCACCTGGGGATGATAAGGACTCCAGAGGCTGCTCAGAGGGAGGGTCTGAGCTTTTCAGTAAGAGCCTCCAGTTCTAGGATACATCCAATAATACGACCATCCATTCTTTAAATAGTATAGCACTCTGGTTGTTATTTATACTCCCATTCTGAACAAGTGTGGTGACTACACTCACCATTTATATATAACATATATATAAACAATGATTAGCATTATTCTATCCAGAATTGTATTTTTATTTTTTTTTACATTTAAAAATGATCATTTTATTTTTAAATTATGTGAGGTGGAGGTAGGGGTGGTAGTGTGCATCTGGGTGCAGGTGCTTTCAGAGACTAGAGGTGATGGACCCCCAGGATCTGGAGGCCCAAGTGGTTAAGAGCTGCCCAGTGTGGGTGCTGGGAACCAAGCTCGAGTCCTCTGCAAGAGCAGCATGTGCTTTTAATCATTGAGCTGGCTGTTCTGTTCCTAATTTTTTTTTAATTTTATTTTTCTTTGCTTCCATTGGTCTGTTTGGCTGGTTGATTGATTTTTCTCTTTACATGGCTGCTACTCTTTTTCTCTTAATTTGAATTTAATCTTATCTTTTAATCAGCTTACAGAGTAATGAGTACACTGAGTAATACACATTATATATCACATGGTAACATGTGTTTTGTGTTATGTTTTCCTTAGTCTTTTATCAAAGTGGCCCCTGCCCTGACCCCAGACTCTCTGACCATGAATGTTGATACATGCTCAGTTGGTTATCAGTCACGTCACCCAATGGATGCTGATTCTTCACTGTGCATGACAGCCTTCAAGTGTCATATTGCTTCTCACCAAGCACTCTCCACACATATCAAAAGCACTCTACTGTAGAAGCCAGTAAGTTCTCTCTCTCTTCTTCTCCTCTCTCCCTCCCTCCCCTCTCTCTCTCTGCTCTTGTTTTGTTTTCTGGTGTCCTGACAGCAGAACCAATCTTCAAAATCCTTTATTAAAAAAAAAATACCAAAGCAAAGTCGATCACAGAAGCTTTTAAAATCCAAAGTCCCAGGAAGCTAATTCATGCACCCTTTTAAGAGGGCTTCCTGCCTTGTGATATACACACAGGCTTGGGTTAAATACAGCTGGCGGCCTGCCATGCCTCAGGCAGGTCATCCTGGCTCTTAGGAACCTGGAGCTTCTGCAGAAGCCTGTGGAGGCAGGGCAAGCTCGGACCCTCCCCAGGTGCCCACAAATGAGTGTGCTTGTTACCAAGTGGCAGGTGGAATCAGACACAGCTCTCGGTGGTTTCCTGCATGCCCTGCTAACTCTCTCACTGCCTTAATGATGTCCTCGTTTTGCTTTTTCCTCACCTGACATTAAACCTTGAGAGAGAAGAAACTAAGTGTATTTCAGAGCTTTGCCTGGTCCTTGGCACTTCTTGGAGGTACCTAATATCTGCAGATGCTGTGGTAAAGAAGGCACAGGCTTCAGAGCCAGAAAGAGATGTGTGATTTGCGAGGAATTCACACATACCCACTGCGCCCTACCCTACAAGGCGTTTCTAAAGCCAGGCATAGTGGCATAAGCCTATGATCCCTACACTCTAGAGGCTGAGGCAGGAGAATTACTTCTAGCTAGCTTGGGGTTTTCACAGTGAAAATATATCTTAAACACAGATACACACACACACAAACAAACACACACGGTATATCTGCTCCGGATTGCAAAATCATAGAGGGTAGGTATCACCCATCCCAAATCAGTCTGCACAATAAAAGTAGTGTCTGACTTAAAATGCCTCGCTGCAGACCTCTGCTCCTCACGCATGACTGCATGCTCTGAGTCTAGGCTATCTTCTCTAGTCCTACAGAACTTCTTTTTTAAAAGTCTGTTGTTATTAGTGGGGGGAGGGGCACATCCCACAACACACATATGGAGGTCAGAGGACAACTTTTGGGAGTCAGTTCACTCCTTTCACCATAGGTTTCTGGGGATTGAACTCAGGTAATCAGGCTTGTATTTATCACCATTACCTGCTGGTCTATCTCCCACAGTCATGTGGGACCTCTTTAGGGACTCTGCTGTTTCCCTCCTGGAACCGCAGAGCCTTACTCCCAATGGCAAAGATGGACTGTGAAAAGTGCTTCCCCACCTCTACTCTTTGTGTGTGTCTGTTTGTGTGTTTGTGTCTGTATAGGACATAGACATATAAAATTATAACAAATGCTTTGCTGAATTCATCTCTTTACGTTGGAGAGACAGCCAGGATTCTCTCCAGAAAAGTCTTTGCTGGCACAAACATAGCATGTTAATCACATTTGAAATACATGCCTGTTGATGCCGCCAGGGCCCTGTTCTTAAGTCTAAGTCAGGGTAGAACAAACCTTGTCAGTACATCCTGTACCATCTGCAACCCTCCTGGGCCTCCTGGGGGTGGTGGGAGTGGCACATTCCAGATGCAAAGACTATTCACTAACCATCTTAGAAGCATGGAATGCTCGGTGTGCTTTGGGCACGGTGGGGGACTCAGAGACCTCTGACTATTGGGATGGCTCACTCCGGCCTCCTCATCTATTCTCACACCGGATGCAAAGGAATCTAACGGAGTGAGGGCTGCTGAACAGAGAATAGAATGGCAATGCAATGGCATATAATGCAATGGCAGCCCCTGGAGATCTCCTAGGGAGGCCCTTCATTTAGTCTTCATGACATGAAGAGACCATAGCACAGACATCCACAGTCAAAATGGCGGGGGTTGGGGCATGTTTCCTACAAAATAAAACCCTTCTCTGTAATTGTTTTCAAAAACAATTCAACGAAACTATAAAATCAGTGGCAGGGAGGTGATTTAGAAATCGTGGTATATCTACCCAATGGAATATTATTCACTAATAGAAAATGCCCATTGGGAAAATTGCTCATGACAAAAGGTTGGGTGTCAAAGGTGAGATTCAAAATAAAATCTATCATCTGACTAGAAACAGAGGAAAAGGAAAGCTGGATCTTTTTGGTGAGTTCCAGGGCAGCAATCAACAACAATAAAAGGACATAAACAAACAGAAGCCATAAGAAAAAGAAGCAGATTGGAGGAAAGAGGAGCAAGAAGAGAAGGTGACCATGATCCCATGTCCATGTCCGAGGGTTTTTTGTTTGTTTTTACTTCTCAAAGTCTTAATTGTATTTCATCAGCCTTAGAACCTTAAAACTTCTGATTTTAAGTGCCTCACCAGGAATATCTTCTGGAAACTGGATGGATACCATATTTTCAGACTACATAATGGTTAGTAATGCTTACATGGAGCCTGAACGTTTCTCTGAAATTAGTCTAGAGAGGTTTCACATCTCACAGGTTGGTAGCAGGAAGGATCATGTGGGGAACAGATGAGAGGCTCATTTGGTGCTGAGGTTTGTAGGGAAAGCCTCTGGCTTTTCACAACTGAGTGCATTTGTCTGTTACCTCAACTGCCAAGCAGTGACTGCGAGACTGTGTGTCTCACCCAGAAACACATTACTGCCTGGCCAAGAGAAGCACAGCAGATTCTTCAAGACGCAGAGTAGACTGCGGAGAGGCCCCAGTGGATAAAAAGCTTGCTGCACAAGTATGAGGACTTGTGTTCAATCCCCAGAACCGACATAAAAAAGTTGGCTGTCACTGTGCACCTGTACTCCCAGTACTAAGGAGATGGAGACTGGAGGATTCCCGGGCTCACTGGCCAGCCAGTCTAAACAAACGGAGCTACAGGTTCAGTGAAACACCTTGTCTCAAAAGACAAAGTAGAGAGTGATTGAAGAAAACTCCCAGCATGGACTTCTGGCCTCCACAGATACCCAATGCGTGGCGTGCACATGGGTGCATCCCCCCCGCCACATACATACGTGTTAATACACACACACACAAACATCAGACTGATTCCTGTTGAGTTTCTTCTTTCAGACAAAGTGTTCAAGCAAAATGAATCATGGGTGTGGCGTTTTACAAAATTACTGAGTTGATTTTATGCTAATGACAAATACCTTTGATAACTGTAACAGAAAACATCATTCTAACTAAGAATATAAAGAAGGCAAAGTAGCTTTTATTGAGCCTTCACCAGAAACCATTTTGTATAAGCATTTCTACTTTGCATAATTAATCCCATTTAATATTAGCCTCAACCACCAGTGACTCAGAACTGTTTTACCTGGGTCTGTCTCCTATCATCATTCAGACCTTTCCTCTCTTTCCATACTGTTTCTTCTCAACTCCTAACCTTTGCCACCCGCTGCTGTCTCTGACAACAGACTCTTCCATTTTTGTCTCAGAAATTTGGAAGACCCAGAGCGTCCAACTATAACACAGTCAAGATTGGTCAGTCCACTCTGACTTATTGACTCTCACTTCTTTTTTTTACGATGCCTTCCTCTTCCTGCCAAAATAAAATGAAGGTGTTAGATACTGGCTAAGGTGCTGAGTGAAAAGGAAACTGCTGCCTTTGTGTAACATTGCATTATGAAGCCCAGCGCCTCCTCTACAGACTAAAGATACATATTTCCCTTATTGCACAAGATCTAAGAGTTCTCTACGTGTGGGTTTTACTTTTATTTTGGATAGGCTTTGCCTGCATTTCTGTGTGGCCACCAGGTCAACCACAAAGCTGAGGTTCTGGGCAGTCTGACCATTTTCTATCACATGACAACCAGACTCTATTATTAGCTCCATGGTTTGAGCCCCATAGATAGCTCAACAGCCCTTGATTTTGTCATCAGTCCTGAGAGAAAGTGTCTTATGGGGTACAGACCCCTGTACTCAGGATCTGTCTCAGGATCTGACATAGCTGTGAAGAACATATTTTGATGTTGGCCAAAGTCAGCTGGTACCTGCTCTGCCTTCTAGCACCCTTTCACAATTCATCCATCCATCATGGCTTCCAGTGAAGCCCCCTCCCTCACATCCAGCTCCCAGTCCATGTTCTTCCACACCTCTGAGCCTAAGGGAGTACTGTGAGTTCTACAGGACTTCTCTTCAAGCTTGTCATGGCCTTTGCAAATGCTTTTGAAATGGAAGAGAAACATTGCCTTCTCGTGGAACTGTCCTAGGACACCACCATACGTACCTGTTGAGGTATGGGATAGTGGTGGACACTGTCTCCAAAGTTTGGTCCTGAATGACACTTAACATTTTTATTTAATTTTTTTTAATTTATGTGTATGTATGTTCATGCAGGTGTGTGTGTGTGTGTGTGTGTGTGTGTGTGTGTGTGTGTGTGTGTTTGCTCACATGTCTGTGGGCACCCATGCAGGCCAGAAGAGAGTGTCAAATCTCCTGGAGTTGGAGTGATAGGTGGTTTTAAGTCTTCCAGTGTGGAGTCTGGGAACCAAACTCCGAGCCTTGGGAAGTGCAGAAAGCTCTAGTTACTCCTGAGCCACCTCTCCAGCCCTTCACACTTTCACAATTGTCACTGGAATTCTTTGCTTATATTCACAGCACAGAGTCAGGATAGGTGAGCTGGTCATAACAGCCTCCAAAAAGTCTTGCAGCTCGACGTATTTTCCCCCTACACACACAGAGTCTGAGTTGGTGCTCCCGAAGCTGGGTGCTGTGTTCCATGAAGTGACATCAGCACCTAGCCTCCACTCGGGAAGTACCCCCTTTCTTCCTGGTGGGCTCTGCATTCCAGCTGGTTCGCTCTCATTGGTCTTTGAAGTTTTCCCTTCATTTTATATGTACGTGTGTTTAGCCTCCATGTATGAATGTGTACTGTGTGTGTGTACTCCTGTGCCCAAGGAGGCCAGGAGAGAGTGTCAGACCTGGGGCTGGAGTTACAAAATGTTGTGAGCTGCCGTGAAGATTCTAGGAATCAAATCTGGCTTCTTGAATGAGCAGTCAGTGTGCTAAGCCTCCGGGACATCTCTCTAGCCCTCCCTTTCCAATGCTCCCTCTCCAGTCCTCTCTCCAGTTCTCCCTACCAATTCCTAACCACTTTCATTGGAGAGAACTGGCCATCTCTCTCTATCAAGGTAAGCTGAGTGCAATCTGGCTTTCTGGAAGAGAAGCAAAAGTCTATTTTTCTTTTACTGGAAGGGCCCAAGAGTGCCACAGTAGGCTCCTTGAAGAACCCGACTGCTTCCTGTTGCACAGACTCCCTGTTCTCTGCTAGAGGCTCGAATCCCCGGTCTGGTTCCAGATATGCGTCTGTGGAACCACTGGGCACCGCAGTGTTAGCTTGCTTTCTACTTGGCACCCTGTCATTAAACTTCAAATCAAGCAGCAGACCTTTTCCCTCCCTGGCATTGTAGGAAGACCTTCGTTTCGTGGCTGCACACCAAAACGCTGAGGGCTTTTATGAAGGTACTGCAGCCCCGTCAGCGATATTTCCTCGCCACACAGTCATGAAACCAGAGCCTTGGCCTTCTGCAAGGTGAAAACAGCCCAGTGAAGAGTTGCTCCGTAATTCATCTTTATGTTAGGAATGTATCATCTCCCATCCATTTCCCCGCCAGCATGGTCCAGGCCTCGACTTTGGCTACCCTTCCTGCCGGATACATCCTAGCTCGCTCATCAGTTTCCGTTCCTCCCACCTAACCCGGACTACAATGAAGAGACGTATAATAAAATCTTTTAATTGTCTTAGCATATGTTGCTTTTATTAGGTAGGCATAATTGCATTCACGGGATCACCTACAGAGTCCTTTCAAATATAAAATTGAAATGGCTTCACACCTTGTGCACAAGTCCTTCGCAGCCACTGTTTTCCCCTTCACTGCCTCCTGTCCCCCTTTCCCTGTAAAGTTCACATTGAAGTATGAACAGGGAGAGGCGGGCTGACACACAGCCATCTTACCAGCCCTCGAGTGCAGCTGTGGCCCAACCAGAAGAGCAACTGTCATTTCTACATCATTTGTTCCTCGCCTGGCCTCATTGCTTGCCTCCTCTAGGAAGAAATTCCTTCAGAGTACTCTGTGTCATTTATTCCTTTTTTTTTTTATCCTGTTCTCCCTTCCTGGGCGGGTTTTGATGTGCATTTATCCCACAGGCAAGCCTTTTACACACTTCTGCTGACCTCTGGGGGCCAGGCTCCTCCCAGCGTATGCAGGCTGGTGAAATGAAAGTGGTAAAGCTTTTACGGTATTATTTCAGCTCCTCGAAAACCATCTCCCTCAACTTTCCATCATCCCATGGAAGGCCTCTAACTTTCAGCTGTTATGCAAAAGTAGACAGTGATGGAGTAGGAGAGAGGAGAAGAATCGGCCCAGCCAAACCCTTTCTTGGTACCACACTTCCTGTATCAGGGTCAGGCTGTTAGCGCCTCCTTGTTACTAAGGTTGGGGTCGTCTTGAGTGTATTCAGCCTGAAGTGCTACTGTAGAAGGGGCCTTGGCTAGCTCTTTTCCGAAAAGTCACAGGTATTAAATATTTTAGTTCATAGGTCCTATGTCAAAAATCCTCAGCTCCAGGCCTGGTGGGATGACTCAGTGGTTAAGAGCACTGTGTATTCTTGCTGAAAACTAGAATTTTGTTCCCAAGTTGAACAGGCCATAGCAATCTGTATCTCCATCTCCAGGGGCTTTGACTCCTTCTTCTGGTGGGCCTGGTCACAGCACTCATGTGCACATACTCATACACAGACACACGTAAAAATAAAATAAACAAAATAAATCTTCAAAACTTTACTCACTTTCATAGGGATATTTGAGATGATGTTACAACATGCTATAAGTTATGTATCTTATACGCACTGTATCTATATCCAAAGTTCTGGACCTTAAATGTCCAGGGCCATGGGGTGAGCAGATTGGGAGGCAAGAGCCATCTCCTGGTTGATGGATGGCACCATGTCACTTTGGTCTCACACGGTGGCAGAGGATAATGAAGCCCTCATTTATAGGGACGCTAGTCTCATTGAAGAGGGCCCCATCCTCATGGTCTAACTGCCTCCTAACAGCCACAACTTCTAACATTATCACACTCAAGTGAAACATTTTTTTCAGTACGTGAATTTGAGAGAGACACTGCCATTCAGACCACAGCACCATCATAGGACAAATCAATCATAGGCAATGCAAAAATGAATGACTGTATCTCTTTGGTAAAGAAATGGAACAAACAAACAACGACAACAACAACAAAAACATCTGTATTCTATATTTACTAAAACAAGAAGCAGGTAAGATTGGCTTCTGGGGCTTACTTGGCTTACTAATTTTAAATCTTAAAACTTCTGTTTGTCTTCTAAGAATTTCTAGTCCAATTTTAACTAACCCTAACTCTATAAAGACATCAAGGGCATGTATAGCAAATGTTCCGCTTGGAAGGTAGAATATTATTACCAGATAAAAACTCAGGCGACTGACCTCCCAACTGCATTTTTTTCTCTCTTTGCTTACTTTTGGATAGTGGGAATTTATATTTTTAAAATACATCTTGAAGTCCTTCCCTCAAAACATATCTTATGCCACCTCACAGAGCTATTTAGAAATGCGAATATCGTTATTTCACATTTACTGTGCAGAATTGTCTAGGAAAATTTGGCTATTTGTGTCCCCGAGAGGTGCAGCTAGTGGGAAGAGGAATGAAGCTACTGTCTTAAACCCACCGCTCTGTCACCAAGAGTCTGGTTGAGGGCCAGGGTACTAAGGAGCTACTGAGGACATGCGTGAAGCCTAAGAAATTAACAATCTCATTAAGTAACACAGTAAAAAGTGTCACATTCCCAAAGTACAAATATTAAACTCAAGAGACATAAACTAACTTGTCTAAAGACAAAGGAAGCATGCCTCCCTGGATCAGGGTGAGGTGAATGTTGCATATACAAATCCATGACAGCATCCCTCCATGTGTGTGGTTTAACTGAAGCACAGCGTGATAACTAGTCACCTTTGGCCCAATCACCTTTGGTCCTGAGTTTGCTTCTCAGACACCCTTCCCAGCTCCCTCTACCTGTCAGTGGTAATATCTGCCATTCTCGTTCTTTGGTTTTCAGCGGTGTTGATGTGGCCAGGCTCCGTAACTCAAGAAGATGTGAATAAGAAAGGACCGAAAGCTCCCAATTCTGAGGATGCAGGCTCTTGGAGTTCTGTTCGTGGGGTGTGGAAAAGATGATCAGATGTCTTGGCAGCATAGTCAAATGGTGTTATCTTATACACTTGTTTTGATTTGGAAGTAAATACCTGCCCAAGGTCACACTGGCAGCAAAGCAGGCCCGGATTAGGAGGTCATGTTCTGGGGACCCTAGAATAGGTTTATCCCCTCTTTCTCATTGCTCCTTACGGGATAATGGTTGTCTTTTGGATTTCATTGACTTGTTTATTGCGACTTGGAATTCAGTCGTGCTGTTGTATCTAATGTGAGGAGGAATGGTCTTCTGATGTGCTAGAAGAGATGTGGGAGATCTGAACACATGGGCAAAGAACACAGAAAAGGAGATGTTAGAGGCTTACCCCAGTTTCTATCTGGAGAGAAGGAGCTGGGAAATGGAGGCAGAGGCAGAGGCAGGCAGACAGACAGACAGACAGACACACACACACACACACACACACACGAGGGAGAGGGAGAAAGAGAAAGAGAACATAATTTATAGATTGGCATTTTTCCTTGGGTCCTTGTAATACTTGTTTATTAGAGATAATTTGCTTAGGTGAACATGATGCAAAACGTCATGCGAGGAAGGCTTTTATTAGTCGTGTACTGCGTGGATCGATAGTAATCTGAATACTGTAAATCTGCCCTGTTAACAGCTTTATTTCTTCATCAGATATTAATTCCAGAGTGTTCCACCCATTACGGAATGCACATAAACGGTGCAGCACAGTGTGTGTTCCTTGCTGCCTCTGCAAGCAGCTTGTGTATCTTCCTGAGTTTCCATGTGGAACCTCAGGTCAAGGAGAGCAGATAGGGGTAGATGCCATTGTGTGACCAGGAATCTAGAACTGCTGATGGTGTGGAGACAAAAACAGAAGCCACAGATTTCATCGATTTGCTTAATTTGCACACTTGTTTGCCCTTTCTCCCTCACTCTGCTCTCTCACTCTCCCCTTTATCCTTTGCCCTCCCTCCTCCCCTCCTTGTGTATCTCTGTCTTTTCGTGTACAGAAAGTCACCCACATACTTTTTTAAAAACTTTTTGTTTGAGATACTGATACAAACACCCCAAATGGAAATTTTAGAAACTGTAAAAACAATAAAAGCACACATAAAAAAAACAAAACAAAACAAACAAACAACAACAACAACAAAAAAAAAACAAACAAAAAACCCACCTACCATTCTATTTCCAAGACTAAATAATAAGCAATGGGGCACATAAGGGCATTCGCTTATCTTCCCCACTCACCACTCATGGCATACACATTTCCGTGCCCGTGAGGCCAATTGTGTACCTTGTCTCTCAAATGTGTTAGGTTTTTCTTACACTGTTATGTTAATTATTAGGCTCACTAAAGAAGTTTAACAAACCGATGTCATAGGAAGAAAAGTCATGTTAGTCTCTTTTGCTAAGTATCAATTATAGACATTTTCTGACCATAGAAATTCATATATGTACGTGTGTGTGTGTGTGTGTGTGTGTTTAAAGCGTGTTCTCATTGGTTAACAACACACATAGTACACATATAGATGAAGTTTTAATTTAATGGCTACATACTGTCTGTGATACAAGTAACCCCCGCTAAATCGAGCACTCCCCATCAGTGAACACTCTTTAGTTGTGCTATTGCCATTGCTTCAGCTCTGGAAATAGCACAACAGTCTGTCTTCTTATACATCAGTCCTGATACACTGTTTTTTTTTTTTTTTTTTTATTTTGCGGGATAGAGTATCAAAGTACAATCTGGTTTCTGGGTCAAAGGTCAGGTGTGTAACTTGGTATCTTGTGTTTTTACTCAGCATACACATAAGTAAGCATTTCTCATATTATCAAAAACTCTTCCCAAAGGATTTTTTTTTAATTGGCTGCCAAGCTCTCCATCATGTAGCTGTTCCAAAGTTGACTCCACATTTCCCTTATCACAGTGCCTTTGGGTGGCTTCCAGGTCTCTGCTTCTTAAACACAGCTAAGACGAGCCCCCCTTCTGAGTTTTTGTTTTCCTTTGGACTTAAAAGGTAGGATTGTTTGTTCGCCAGAGGCCACAGAGGGACTAAAAAAAAAAAATTTTTTTTTTTTTTTTAATCTCAAGCTACTGATAATCCCAGGACAGGTTTGGCCTGCAGGTTGTATCCAAAGTCAGTTACAACTCTTAACAACTGTAGCATAAACCCGTGAAATCACTCCGTTTGCTGCTTGTTATCGATATAACTTCACTGACACGGAACCTGACCATAGCTCAGTAGCTGTGATGGTTCGTTGACTTGACAGGATCTAGAATGACCTAGGAGACAAGTCCCTCAGCACCCTGTGAGCAATTTCCAAATTAGGTAGGAAGACCACCTGAGCTGTGGGCAGCACCATTCCTATGGGCCAGGATCTTTGACTGAATAAAGAAGAGAGTGAGCTGAGCATTTGTTCATCCCTCTCTGCTTCCTGACTGGCGATGTGACGTCACAGGCTGCCTCGGGCTTTTGCTATGTCCCACCATGATGGACTCTTAGCCAAAATGATCCACTTCTTTCTGAAGTTGCTTTTGCTGAGATTTTTTTTTTAAAGCACAGCAACTAGAAAAGTAACTAATATATTAGTGATCCTTTCCACCATTCCCAGGCAACCTGTAGATTCTGCAGGAGACAAATTATGTTGAGCTGTAGGGCATCTCAGTCTATCCCTCCATCCCTAGGATGACCTCTGCTCATTCCAGCCATCTGGGGGACATAAGAGCTTCTTTTTGGGGCTCATGGAAAGCTTCCTAGGTACCTTCCCATGTTTCATCTTGATCTTCTACTCATAACCATTGTTTTCCAACAGGGGCAGGCTTCCTGACTGAGATGGTACTAGCCCTGGGGTATAAAGAGATGTCTACTACCCTGCAGGGAATTTGGGGTCCCAGCATCATAGTGGGTCATCTGGCAACCAAGACTGAATATTTGTGTCACACACCCATCTCCCTTCATCACATGTAAATCTCCATCTTGGTATTTGAGTTTATTTTTTTGTCTCTAATTCCATGTCTGTCTTAAACACTCGGCATCTTTGTACACCGGCTTCTCCTGTAAGCCCTCAGTGATAATGCAGTGGTTCTCAGCTGGGATTGGAGGGAGAGGAGAGAGGGAAAGTAATTAGCAGGGCCTATTATAATGGGGTTAGCAGGGTTATTCGTGGTTTTAAAGTAGAATAACAGAGTGTTTAAAAGCCAGGATTCTGGAGCCAGGAGGACTGGGTTCAAACCCTGACCCCTCCTCTTATGAGCTTGTGACCTTGGTCATGTTATTAACCTCTTTATGTCTTTATTTTACTATAAATATGGGCTAATTATAGTGCCTGATGCAGTGTGTGTCTGGTGAAGAACAAACACTGTGTGTGTGTGTGTGTGTGTGTGTGTATATACAAAATACGCATAGTTGGTTCTTCTTGTGTTTTCTATAATTCCAGCCAGGCAAAGGAACTTTTAACAAAGACATCTAAGCAGGCACTAATGTCAGGAAAGCAGCCTGGGGCTGGGGGATAGGGAGTGGGAGGGCTTTGAGTGCTGAAACCAGAGAAGGTTAGGTACAGGTGGTATGTGGATCAGCATGAATGGGCCCAATTTGATGCACATCCTTCAAGAGGAGGGTCATTTGGTTCGTCTGGTATGTCAGGGTGGTCCTGTTTGCCTGTCATTGAGAGCACTCCACCATTGGCCAGGGTACAGTTACACTCAGAGTGAGAAGCCCCCAGCCTGAAGAGCAGGCTCCTGAAGGAGAAGATCCCAGTGGTCCCAAGCTGGCCCAACTCATGGCTTGTGGGTGTCCAGAAAGCTGGATTTCCTTTCTTCCCTTGGAAATCTAATGGGGTCACAAAGCCAGGCCCACTGTGTGGTGCAGGTAACACCTACAGCATCTTAGACTCTGTCCTTTGTCCTTAGAAGGACAGACTGGGAGAAAGAGAAGAAGAGAGAGGAAGATACCCTTGGCTGAACACTAGGCTGACAAATGCTCCCAGACGTGACCCACAGAACATCTCGGTGGGCAGACAGAAGCTGAGATGCGGGGAGACTAAGCGCATTATTTTCTATGGTGGACAAGATATGTGCATTTCCTATGTTTCTGAAATTGGCACTCCCTGTAATCTGTGGGGCCATTTACTGCTCCTCCAGTCTTCTTCTGCAGTGTTGTGCGCGAGCATGTCTGCCATGCACCTTAGCTGACTGACCGTGTCAAGCTGTGAATATTAAGTGATGTTAATGCTAACTACATAGCAAAAGTGATCAGTAACTGTGGGATTTGCCACTTTTAGTTTATTTCATTGTCATAGCAGCCCCCTGAGGAATGCACCCACTTTACTGATGAGAAAACTGAGGCACACAACATTTAATAGCCTCCTGGAGCTCTGAAAGCTGCTAAAAGGCTGTCCTAGTAAAATAAATGTTTCATTTCAGTGGTTCTGGTCTCTTGTGAATCACAGCTCATTCTTCATACCCCACATACCTGGACCAATTTCCGTCTTAGTTTGCTTTCTACTGCTGTAATAAATACTGTCACAAAACAAAACAAAAACCAACTTGAAGAAAAAGGGGCTTATTCATCTAACAGCTTACAGTCCATCAGGAAAGGAAGTCAGGGCAGGAAGTAGAGGCAGGAACTAGTGCAGAGGCTACGGAGGAAGGCCGCTTACTGGCTTCCTCCCTGCAGTTTGCTCAGTGTGGTTGAGAAAGCAGACGCGTGTAGCCCAGACCCACCTGGTAAGGAATGGCAGCACTCGGAGTGGGCTAAGCCCCTTTGCGTCAATCTTCAATCAAGAAAGTGCCCCAATGGCTTTCCCACTGGCCAGGCTGATGAAGCAGTTCCTCAGCTGAGATGCCCTCTTCCAAAATGTTTGTGTCAAGTTGACAGAACCCACCCAGGATAACGGCAGAGCTGCAATATGAATCAGTGTCTTTGTGCCTCCCGTCTTAGCTCCTTCCCCCAAGTCCCACTGACTGTATCACCTTCTCTCACCGCTCTCATTTATATCCTCAGAGGTCTCCAGGAGGATGACTCCAGGGCCATGTTTTGGTGGTTGTTATGGTTTGAATGTGAAAAATTTCCCATGGGTTCAGATGGTATTCATGGGGGGTAGAGTTTCTCTGGGTGAAGTGGATCATGTGGTGGCGAGGCTTAAGGTTTTAAAGCCTGCCTCCACTTCCTGTCCATACTTTGTTTCCTGCCCGTGGACACAAAGTGGCCAGCTGCCTCACTCTCCTGCCTCCATGTCTACCCCATCACAATGAATGTATCTCTTTACACTGTGAGCCGGAATATACCCTTCTTCCAGTTGCTTGTCAGGCATTATGTCACAGCAGTAAGATACATCACTGGTATCACACAGTGGGAATCGCCTCTCTCACTTGCACAGGCCTCCACATCTGTGTGGCTGTGTCTTTAGGACACTTCTTTGCCAGAGCTTTCTCCAGAGGAGGCAAACACGGACACTGTTGGGGTTCTCCAGGGAGTGGGGCGGAATAGCAGCCACTGCCAGCAGTTGCTGAGAGATCATCTGAACAGACTGGTCAACTGGCCCTTCCCAGCGCTGCCTCAGAGTGTACCTTTGATCACTCAAATGCATCACCTAGTCAACCAAAGCTTTTCAGTACAGCCCAGGACGGGAAGCAGTAACAACGTGTGTAGCATCCAAGCAAGGCCAGAGACCTGAAATCAAGAGACTCATTTATGAGAAATAGCCAGAACACCAGCCTCGGTGTCCTTGAAATCCCCACCATTCTGGTTGCACACTGACTGAAGGACGTTGGCTAGGCTCTTGTCCTCATGGCTCTTAACATCGATCCCTGGCCAGGCTTTATAATTGCAGTACTAACCCCGCAGTGCCAGCCTGTACCTGCTTCTCCCGGGAAGCAAGATGGTTCCTCCCCTTGGCTCAACCTTCCGGCACCTTGGTGACTCATATCTGACCCTGGGATTGAACCACTTTTCCCAGAAGAAGATGAGTCTTGGGAGACAAAGATAGCCAGAAAAGGAGGTACCAAAGGCAGCCAGAGCTGATATCTCCCCCGGCTAATTTCATTCCCATTTCCTCATGCTCCTGGCGATGATACAGTTGGCTCAGTTGTGTGTGTGTGCGGGGGGAGCGCTCGGTGGGGGGAGTGATGAAAAGTTATCAGTCAAGAAAACATGAAGGAATGGTTATTTTTGGATAATTGCTGGCTGTAAGAAGCTTCCTTGAAACGTTAACAAATTACGAGGTTAGAGCGGTCCCTAGCACTAACATTAATGCTGTTTATAAGAGTCAGGAAACAAATAGAATCGACTGGGGAATGGACTCCCTTCTTATGGCCTCCTTGTACACCTAGAGACCTAGAGAAGAAAAAAACCACACATGTAATTTCTTGAACTATTGACCTGTTTACAAGGCTAAAAGGGAGAAGTCCCATCCCCCTCTTTGAATCAAAAGGACAGTCGGTTATTTTCTTACAGTCAGAATGCTTGAGCTCAGAATTAGTCCTAAACAGCACTGCTCTCTGGTCAAGCCACTGAGTCAGACAGGAAACTACTTGTAGCCAATCAGAGCAGAGGAAATCTGTCTGGGAAACCAACCTCCAGCCTCACCCAGCGTTAGTGCCTTAGTGGTAAGCCGCCTGCCTTCCCAGCCCTATTATTTATAGTATTCTCGAAAAAAGGTTACTCTTAGGTGAATTTGTCATATTTTTCCACCGGGGGCCTTTTTTTTTTTCTTGAACAAAATGTTTTTGTCCATCTTATTTGTTAGATACAGGAGACGCCCCTGAGGCTCATCCCCACCACCCACAATCCACTTGTCACCCAATAACCTCAGAACAAATGGAAGCCTCTATGTATTCACTGATCTCTGTCAGAGATGAGGACATCTTTATCTTCGTGGTTGCGAGCTCGGAGCAGGGGACTTTGGTGAGATATCTGATAATGAATGGGTATTTGGAAGATAGTGTTCTGGATTATCACAGATTTCCCTCTCTGTGGTGGTGGAAGAAGGCCGCCTCGAGTGGAAGGAACCAGGGTAGAAACGAAGCTGAGGATGAATGAATGAAAGTCTGCAGGTCTCACAGGGTGTGCAGCTGTGGCAGAGGAAGGGCTCTTCTGAGTTCTAGAAGGCAACACAAAGAAGAAAAGTTGACACTCGGATACACATATTAGGTTTAGATACATGCTCAGGGCTTTGTGTGTGTAAGACACACAGCCAGGAGATACCCGTGTGTGAGTGTGTGTGTGTGTGTGTGTGTGTGTGTGTGTGTGTGTGAAACCCAAGCCATGAGCATTCTGGAACACACTCAGGACTATGCTGACTACCTGAGGTTGATAAGGAAAAGCCTAGGGCCCAGTGAGAGTGCTTATAATGCTCCTTGGTTCGTAGATACTTGAACTGAGAATTGTGTACTCCAGGCACAGAAGCTGGTGGGCTTAAAGCAGAAACTCATGATCCCAAGGGTTAAAGTCCAAGGTCCAGGCTCTGGCAGGCCCATACTTCCTCTGAGGGTTCTCACGAGTCCTTCTGCCTCTTCCAGCTTCTGTTGCCTCCTTGACAGTACTAGGTACCCCTCTGCCTCTCTGCCTCTGGATGTGTCTCCCCTACTTTCAAGGATAGAAGTCTTATGGGATCAAGAGCCCACCCTACTCCAGTGTGGCTTCATCTGAACTAATTACATCTACAATCAAATGTGACTGTGTTTGGTTTCAAGTAAGGTAACATCCTGAGGCATAGGTCTTCAACATATATTTTGGACACACCTCGGCTCATGGCGAGCAGTAACGGCAGTACTCTTGCTCCCACTGACAGGATAGTTGCCCCTTTGAAGAATCTGATATATTGAGCTAGGCACTTTCTGTTTGTTATCCCAACATCTCTAAAGATCAGGAAGCTGAACCTTAGGGTAGCATGTTCCACAATCTCACTCCTTACTCTCATTTTCTCTCCCCTGGGCCAAGTTTTCAGGGAGTTAACATTTTACTGCAGGCTTACTCTATGATTTTTTTTCCCCCTCCAAGTCCAAAGGAGGCCTGTAGTCTGACAGATGGCAAAGAATCACAATGTAATTTCAAAACCAAGACTGCTGGAGAAAATGAAAATCGCTCAGTAAAAGACAAGAATATTAAGTTTTCCAAGTGGAATCCAGAAGGACTTGGCGGGGGGGGTGCCTAAGTTTGAGTGGAAATTATGGACTCACAGTCTCTGAGCCCAACTTCCTGGGTTCAAATCTCACCTACTAAGATGATTCTAGGATGATTCCTTAAATAGGAAACACTTGCTTCCTCCTCCTTATGATGGTTAATAACGATACTCACCACATAGTTTCATTCATTTGTTTTGTTTTGTTTGAGTACCGGGGGAAGTTTTAAGTATGGTTTCTGTAGCCCAGAACTTTAAAGGTCATCTTCAGAGATATAGAAAGTTCTGGTCTAGAACTTTCTATATCTCTGAAGATGACCTTTAAAACCAGATCTTCGGCTTCCAAATTGCATAGAGTTTTCATGAAAGGTCATCAAACTTACCTACAGTGATTTCATGATGTAGTTACCATCAACTTTGTTTTAACACCTGGGCTGGTGGTAACCTTAGACTTAGCTAACAATTTAACGCAACCTGGGATCACCCGGGAAGAGACACTCAATGAGAGGTTATCTAGAGCAGGCTGGCCTGTGGTCACATCTGGTGGGGACGGTCTTGATGGTTGACTGGTGGAGGAAGACCCAGCCTACTGTGGGAAGCTCCATTCCCTAGGTGGTCCTGAGTTGTGTGAAGGAAAGCTAGATGAACATAAGCTGCAAGCAAACCGGAAGCATGGGTGCATTCACCCTTGCTCTTGACTGGGGATGTGGTGAGAGCGGCTGTCTCAGGCTCCTGCCTCAGTGATTTACCCTGAGTAATGGGCTATATAACCTGGAACCATCAACTGAATAGACCCTTTTTATCAGGGTGTTTTACCACAGCAACAGGAATGTGGCTAGACCAGTGCTCCACACATAGATTTCACAAGCACTTATTGAGTACTTCCTAGGGACTCATTTTTTTCTATGCCCTACTCTTTTCCTTTCCTTTATATTCCTAAAAACAGAAGACGAAGGGGAGGGGGGAACTAGGAATGAATCTTCCTTGGGCAAGTACTTTCCCTCCATGGGACGTGGGCTAAAAGTGATGTTTACTTGATACTTATTTCAGGGTACAAGGTTGCTCTCCCAGGCACCAATCCTCCTCCTGTTTCCTGTGTGGCTCTGCTCTCTCCTCCACACATGGCCCATGACTGACAGTGGTAAAGGGCAATCCTTTCTTTCTTGTGGTTTCTTCCTAGAGTGTACCACAAGTGCAGACACATACTCATGCATGAGTGCACACATGCTCACACACCATACATACCACACACATTCACACACACCACACACATAACACACACACACACACACACACACACACACACACACAGAATCCTGAGCTAGAGACAGGAGAGGGGATGAGAACACATAGAGCAGAGCTGGGTGAAACAGAATTGGAAGCGCTCCCTCCATGAGGGAGAGGAAAGGTCTGGAAGGCAGGTGCTGGGTGACTCTTTGTCTCTGGTTTTAGACACAGCTTAGGAGTCGTGACTGCTGCTGCTAAGCACATGTTCCCGGTCGATGTGCCATCTTTTTTTTTTTTTTGGATGCAATCATATGACTTCTTTTAGTCTCTGGATTTCTTGTCAGGATTTCCAGACTTCCTTTACTGGAGGATATTTGCAGGGTTATGGGGCACAGCGTGCATTGTCAGAGAAATTACAAATTACTAATTGAAGTGCCTCTGAGAATCATTTTCCTTTTGTTTTGCCTAATTTTCCTCACTTAGGAGATCAAACTTTCAGTTACATGTTTATACAGCAATTCAGCCCTTGCAAGCCATCTGTTGCCAAGTGGGATCTCTAGGATGCACAGTTGCGTGTGCTGGGTTGAGCCTTCCAAACCTCTTTGCACAGGGGCCTGATGTTCAACCTGTGTCAGCAGGTCACCGCTTTTATTTCCAAATCCCCTGCCAAACTCACGCTGATCTCCAGGGATCATGGATGGAGGGTGATGCAGGGTGTCCTGGGCCTGCTCAGGGCTCTCACCATTTGCTTCTCCATCTCTGTCACAGGGAGGCACTGAGGGATGCATTAGTATTAGTACTCACACTGGCTTGTGAGCAGCCGAGCTGACATGCACCAGCAGGGGAATATCACTTCTCATAAATGCTCAATAATTAGAGTCTTTATTGCATTCAGATCTGTATTGGGACACACAGTAGAAAGCCTTCGAATTTTCTATGAGAGCCAACAGGGAGTCACTGGTGACCATGACAAAGATTACTATACAGAAAGAAAAAAAAAAAAAAACAAACTACATAAACAGGGAGATGTTGGTGGCACCTGGGCTTGGGGTGTAAGTGTATAGGTACATGCATGCCCCAGAGCACATGCAGGGGTGAGAGGAAAAGCTCTGGTGTCAGTCCTCATCTTCTTCCTTGTTTTGAGGTGAGGCCCCTTTTGGTGTCTTTCCACCATGTACTCCAGGGTAGCCATTCCGAGAGCTCAGTCTGAGGAGTGTTGTAGTTACAGATGCTCATGCCATTGAGGCTGGCTTTTACTTGATATTGTGGGATTTGAACCTGTGTAGTAAGTGCTTGGGGAATTCTCTAGCCAACATGGTGATGTTTGCTTCCCGGAGACTTGGCAGAGCTGACTTGCTCTGTTAGGAGAGCACGTTTCTCAAAGAATTATTTATTTATTCATAACAGTTCCTGCTCCTGTCAAAGGGGTCTGAGATTCTCCTTTCAAACAGCTGTTGACCAGTGGACATGACGAGCAGGAGAGGGTCTGGCTCTCATCCTATCTATCTCCCTGATTCGCTTGTCTGTATTGAAATCTTTGGAACACAAAATCATTGCCTCCTTCCTATGAGAAGGGTTAGGGCAGCTGTTGTCCATCTTGAAATTGATCAGAGCAAAGTGTCTTTTTTAGATGGTTTAACTCCATAGGCATTTCTTAGTTTTAACACAGAATGGAGCAGGACAGAAGATATTAAAAGTTTGAGTTCCTACTGGTCTTTAAACACTTGCTAACAGTGTTTGAGGAAGTTTAGAACCTGCGGACAGTAGAGCCTGGCCGGCTGACTGAGGTAAGTCACTGTGGGTGGACCTTTGAAGGTGTAATCCAGCCATGGTTCCAGCCTAAGCCCTGTAGCCATGATGGATGCGAAAGGCAGTAGGCACACGCTCTCACAGGCAGAGCTACTCCACACATCTTACCTTCCGTCTTACCTTCAGAGGGTACGATGACTATACCCTCTACAACAGTGAGCCCGAATACATCTTCAGTTGCTTCTGTCCATACTTCATCACTACGATGAGTAAAGTATCTAATACAAGGGGATGAAGATGTCTATCCACCTGGAAGAACAAATGCATCACTGTTTTCATCTCCCATGGAAATGTCTTCATAGCAAATTGTTTTGTAGATTAAAAAACAAATTAACATTAACTGCCATAGAGTTGTTAGGCATGAATTACTACCTAATGTTTGGACGTGAAGTTTAAAGACTGCTCGCAGGACATACTGATGCTTCTGATGCTCAGCACACAGAGAGCTCTGGGAAGCTTTCCCTCTGCGGCCTCAGTGATACAGCTCGGGGAGCAGAGTTCTTGACAAAGGCCTGGTTTCAGCCCCCTGTCCTGCGAAGACCACACATGGTAGCACAGGCCTGAAATCAAAGCTCTTGGAAAGTGGAGGCAGGAGGGCCAAAAGCTCAAGGTCATAGTAAGTTTGAGGACATCAGGGGATACATGAGATTTCTTATAAAGAATTCTTAATGCTGAGGATGTTATTTAGAGGTATCATTCTTGCCTAACACATGCAAGGTCCTAGGTACAGATCCCAGTACTACAACAAGAACAAAATGTTCTTATGATGTTTTCAACTTGGATAGAATTGAAATAAAGATTCAAGAAATCATCAAGTCCCTTTTATCAAGGAAGGGAAATAGTTTAGGAGATACACTCTGGTGAACAACTTGTTGATTTTTATAGAACAGTGGCCTCTGAACTGCATAGACCAAATCATGTTGCCTGGCTACGTTTGTGAGTAAAGTTTTATTAGAGTACAGCTTTGGCATCATAACAGAGGCTCATTTGTTGCAACAATACACCCTACTCAAACCTTTTACAAAGGAGTGTGAGGACTCATGGGTATCATCAGTCCGTTTGTGGTATCTACATGTTCTTGAAATGAGACTGAACCTGTTTGTCCATATCTTCAAACAAAATCATGTGTTAAGGCAAAAAAAAAAAAAAAAAAAAAAAAAAGACAAACCTGTACAATAACATGCCTGAAAAAGGTGTTAAAAGTAGGATTTCCCTTTCTTGGGTGGAAAAGGCAACCAGAGTAAAATCATGGTATGTCTTGTGAGAAAGTGTGTCTGACATCCTAAGTTTTGGCTTTTCTGATGATTTCTTTTGTTTCAAAGTAGCTACACTGCACAAAGGAAGGGCCTTTCTTTTTCTCTGCTTAATGAAAGCTCCTGCCCCTGTTCTCTTCTTACTTTTGGTTAGTCAGAGCTCAGTACTCAATCACTGTAGACATCATTTGGGAAAAAGCCTCTATCTAATCCTGTTTGGGATGAGCAGAAAAGTTTTCAGTGTACAAAACCCACCAAATAGGCCATGACAAAGAATAAATACCACTCACCCACAACCCGGCAGAGCTGGGATCAGCCCGAAGTATCAGAGCTGGAGGAGCCCAGGCGATGTGATGGGAGAATTCACTGACTAGGCATCTATTTAAAAGGTGGTATAACGTTGAGATACGTGTTTATAAGCCTTCTCTTCTGTGGGGAAGTGCTTAGGGTGTAGCAACCACCTTAAACAAAATTAGTGGAAAAACAGGGAGTTTTAGGGAGCAAGGGATCAGGTATTCTCAGCTTACCACACATCAGGTGATGGAAGCTAAAAATGGCTTTAAATATTGCAATGGCTTGAAACGCCTTACATAAACTGACCAGGAATCTGGGGCATTCACACTTCAGACAATTTTCTTCTCCTCCGGATGAGGGATGGGAATTAGTCATAGGGGTATTTCCAGATAATGTAGTTAACACCTCACGTTGTATTAGGTAGGCAGAGAGCTTGGCTCCAGGGAAAGAGACTGTTCCTGCCAGTTCTGACGAGGAATGTGTGTATTTTTAAAGTATGAGTGACCACTAGTGAGTCATGTCCGCAGCATGCCTCCCTTTTTGTGTAAAATGTGATAAGCAGTACTCCCAAACAGCTGTCTAGCTATTTGTTCAGTTCTTGATTAATTCACTTATTCACTAAATTAATCCATTCATCTGTCTATCCATCCGCCAACCTACCCACCTATCCATCCATCCGTCCGTCCATCCATCCATCTTTTTAGTTCCCCATGTGTTCATCCATCCAACGTTTACCTGCTCATTCATTCATTCATTCATGCATGCATGCATGCATTCATATCATGCATGTTATTGAGGTAGCAGCAGTATTTTAACATCTGCTCATTCATGCATTCATTTCATGGTTATTGAGGCAGCAGCAGTATTTTAACATCTGACATCTCAGGAGTAAGAAGAGTCAATAAAGAACCAAGATTTGAGATGAGAATATACTTCCCTGCAGTTAGATACCATCTCTCTCGCTCTGTAGAGTCAGGGCTCCAGGAAGCAGCCCTGATCCCATTTTTCCCTCCACCCCAAACCCACTCTGCAGTCAAATGCAAACCCTGTGGGCTAGGAGCTCTGTGGAAATTCGTACCTGGGAATTAAGCCCGAGGATAAAAAGAAGCCCCAAGGACCTACAGAAGTATGCTCTAAATTCCATCTCTTTTCGGTACCTAGGCCTTTAGAGTGAAGGGCATGCATTCAAATCTCAGACTTGCTACTTAGGAGTTGTGAAGACTTGAACAAGTGCCTTCCTCTCTCAGTTTTCTGTAACCTAGGAAGAAAACAGCAAATCTGTTTGACCAGGACCGTAAGCAGGGAGTGGGACAGGGACAGTATATGCATGCTCCTTAAGTCTGGTGACTGCCTCATAGCCAGCCTTGTATAACAGAAGTTCTTATATGAGTCACAACTTATAGAGAACAATTTTGCCCAAACTGAAACAACAGTAATTCAAGAAGGAAATAGTTCAAACTGTTGTGTTGTTAATGCTTTTTTAATTTTAATTTTTTATATTAATTACAGTTTATTCACTTTGTATCCCAGCTGTAGCCTTCTCCCTCATTCCCTCCCAAACCCTCCTTTCCTCCTTCATCTCCTCCCATGCACCTCACCAAGTCCACTGATAGGGGAAGTCCTCCTCCCCCTCTATCTGACCCTAGCCTATCTGGTCTCATCAGGACTGGCTGCACTGCCTTCCTCTATGACCTGATAAGGCTGATCCCCCATGAGGGGGAGGTGATCAAAGAGCCAGCCACTGAGTTTATGTCAGAGACTGTCCCTATTCCCCTTACTAGAGAACCCACTTGAATACTGAGCTGCCATGTGTTACATCTGTGCAGCGGTTCTATGTTATCTTCATGCATGGTCCTTGGTTGGAGTATCAGTCTCAGAAAAGAATCCTGGGCCCAGATTTCTTGATTTTGTTCCTCTCCTTGTGGAGCTCCTGTCCCCTCCAGGTCTTTTTATCTCCCCCTTCTTTCATAAGATTCCCTGCACTCTGCCCAAAGTTTGGCTATGAGTCTCAGCATCTGCTTTTATGCCCTATTGGGTAGAGTCTTTCAGGGGCCCTCTGTGGTAGGCTCCTGTTCTGTTCCCTGTTTTCTTTCTCTTCCAATGTTCATGCTTTTTAAATCTTAGGGTTTTTTTTGTTTGTTTTTTTTTTAAGTATAACTTACACATCTCTTCTGCTAGAGCTATTTGATGAATAACTACTGTGTACCTCAAATTGGGTGGGGTGCTGGGCCCCTTTTAGTGAAATTGCACCCCAATACCACACATCCATCTGCCTCAGACTGATGGGCTATGGGGGTAAGGTGTTTGTATTTAAATGTACAGAAGAGGTGCTGACAGTGGGTTGGCTTCCCTGAGGGAGGATGTCCCCTCTTTGGAACATTGCATGAGCTCACAATAGAATTTCTCCAGTCCTCGACATCTTCACCTCTGCCCCTTCCATTCTCAGTTTCCAGCAAGTATTATGGCTCCTTTCTGTCCCTTCCTCTTCTGGAGGTTCCACTCTGCTGAGTCAGGAGTTGCCACTTCTCCATCTCCAAAGGTTTCTCCATCACTAAGTAAACATTTCCCCCAAAGATATTAGACTTTTAGCACTTTCTGCAACAGGCACCGATGTTTGAACTGAATCCATTTTGTTATCCAGATACCCTGTAAAACCGGTTGTGCTCCCCATGATGGGGGGATGAGTAGGGGCACTAAAGGAGAAGGAGAGTGTGTTACCCCACAGCTGGCCACTGTCTGTTGAGTGTATAAATTGTGGGCCGGCTCCACAGGCATATCTTCTGTGTGCAGTCTGATTCCATCTTGCAAATGAATAAAATGTGTTGAGTGTCATGATCTCAGAGGAAGAATCAGGAAAAGTGTGTGACAGAGTATGTCCCAATCACCCCGCTGGTTGAGGGTTGAAGGCTGGGTTCCCTAAGCTGACTAAGACTGCTGCTTGGGATGCGTGGGACATGGTCTAGGGTGCACAGCTGTGAGGTAATGTGGCACCTGGAGGACTGTGGGAGGACAGAGCTGTGATGCAGGGGTGACAAGAGGTTTGGACAGTCCCTAGAAGCTCTGAAACTGGGGTGGCCCTTCATATATGCTCTCAAGTGGGACACAGAGACAATAATGTCCCTGACGGAGGCTGTCTCCTGGAAAGGATTGAGCTAGGACAGGAAGCTCACTTTGGGTGAGCACCATCTCTGAGGAGGAAAATACCCATGTGGCCTGGAAACCACCTTGATGCAGAATGGGCATTTTGGCAGGATATCCCAGCATCCACTGCAGTGTTCCAGGCCTGCTCCAAAGCCATGCCTGTAATCACGCATGGACAGGTTCTGGGAGAAGAAAAGTGGCAGAGGAAAGCTTCAAAGTCAACACGGGTCTACATGGGTCTACATGAGAACTTGTGTTCTCGGAAGAAGCTAGCCATGAGATTGACTCTAATAAGAAAATCAAGAGTAGAACTCAGTAGCTGCATCAATTTCACATTCCTGATTCCAGTGTGCTAAGAATGTCAGTCAAGTTGGAAAGACAGTTTCTTTTTCCTTTTCCATGTCACTGGTTTCCATTTCATGTGTGTGTGCGAGTGTGTGTGTGTTTCTGTTTGCTAAGGAATACTCATGTACATGTGTGCACACATGTAGAGGCCAGAGGTCATTCTTACATGTCACCCTCCTTGTTTCCTGAGATAGAGGCTTTCATCAACATCTAGGGAACTCATGTTTAAATGTTGTTTTTGCAGGTGAAGGCTTTGACGTCACTAGTCCTAGGTTGGACTCTTACTATGCAGTCTACCACGTAGGAAGCTGCTTCTGCCTTCTTTTGAGGAAGTACCCAAACCAAAGGCAGCTTCCATGTCTGGCACTTGAAAGAAAGCTGCAGAGAAGCAGTGTGACCAAACCTTTTCTTCTTCTCCGTTTCTCTGACCCCAGGCCCTTCAGCTTAAGAGCCTGCACTCTAACCTTGTGTTGGAAGCTTCTGGGTGCCAAAGAGACCTACCCAGTTGGTTTGTGTTGTTGGACAAAGGAGCGAGTTCTGAGCCCATTTAGATCCATTTCTCTGGCTACCTGAAAAACAACTCGCTGTGCCAGGATTTCCCATCCCAACATTATCCTCAGTCTCGCTCTGTGCCGATGTCCCTCATTCCAAGGCTCTCTTTACACCCCCCTGTACCTTCTTATCCTTATCCTGAACCCCCTTTTGGCTCTGCAGGGTTCCAGTCAGGTCCCCTCAAAGAGAACATTTTTTTGAGGAGGAGTTGGCATATTTTTCTGTAAGGAGGTGAAGTTTCATAGAAATAACCCACCCATTTGCATGGAGATGCCTCTGGTGAGCTGGGGGACACCTTGAGGTGTAGGATCTGACATGTCTGATTTGAATCCTAGCCCCGTATTTCAAGAACTCTGGGTTACCTGACTGTTGGTCTTCTCGTCTTTAAAACAGAACGTTACTACCTCTGCAGAGCCGTTGCTGGGTTTAATGAGGCGGCGAGGTGACGTTTCTAGAATACTGTTTAGGACCCGTTCCTGATACAATACACGTTTGAAGCTGTGGTTGCCTTGGGCCAGCGAAGTACCTGAGTAGAACGAGCTTCGGGTTATGGGGACCACATTGAATCAGCATCTAACCTCATTAGATTTTATCAGCAAACATCAGTTTATGCTTAGCGTTTTCCCACAATGCCTGACTCAGACCACTGGCTTTATGACTTGCTGGTTTTCCTAACAAAATGGGTTAACACTCTACAGCACTCTTGCAAGAATTCCGTAAACTTCTACCTCTTGGCATCTCCAAAGTGTCATAGAAAGCATCCCGGCTTCTATATAGGATCTGTGCATCAAAGCTCCCGCCCTGCAAACGCTACTTGATTCTGAATGTCAAGGCACAGCCAGCAGAGGACAGGCTTCTTACCGCCTTGACACTCTTAAGGACCAGCTGGGCAGCCAGCTTGCATTCTTGCTGACTCCGTGCTTAGGGACAGGCTGTGTTGGTGTGCCCTCCTTGTTACAAGCCTGGCATGTGTGAGAGGCTGAATCCTATCAGCTGCAGCAGCCAGGGGTGGGAAAAGCAGAGTAAGGTGTTCCTCGTTTTTGTACCCCGTTTTCGTGGGTTCAGCATTTCTCTATGCTGTGAGGGCAAGAGAGCTTCAAGTGGATCTGTCTTGTCAGGTGACTGCCCCAGAGCATGTGCCAGGTGACCCACACATACTGAGTTGTTAACCCATGCCATGCCAGCCTCCAGAAACCTTCTTAAAGTTTGCCTGGGACAGTGCAGGCACTGCCTCTCGGCTTGCAGGCAGGAATGGTGTCTTTGAGTGTGTCCAGTTGGAAAGAGCTGGCAATGGAGTTCAGAGGTTGGGAAGAAGGTTCTTCAGTCTCTGCATAGAGAAGATGGAGCTACCAGTACCATCGGTGGCCCAGGCAGGCAATGTATCTGTTCTGATACCTTCTACACTTAATTCCTCTCCACCAGGGTGAGTTCTGGGTTCAAATCACAGACACTCACAATGTGCTCACAAACACCACCTCTCAGTGTTTTAAGGCCCAAAGTTAAACAGCTGCCAGTGGGATTGATACAAATTCACACTTTTATCACATAGCAGGTAACCTGTGATCTTTGCGTTTCTGGGTTCTGAGGTGGGGGACCCCAAGATTTCCCTGAAGCCTACTAGGAATGCTATTAGTACTCCTTAGGGATAGAGACATAGACTTTTCCAAATTTTATCTTTTATGTTTTCAGATAGGACATTTGAGAGAATCCTAGGGTGGTGTGAAGGACTGGGGAGATGGCTCAGTAGTGAAAGCACTTGGCGCACAAAGTATGAAGGGTGGAATTTGGATTCCCAGAGCCCACATAAAATCTCAAAAGTGTGGGAGGTCACCCTTAATTCCAGAATTTGGGAGGTGGAAGCTGGAAATCTTCAGGGCAAGGTGGCTAGCTAGGCTCCCTAGAAACAATAAAGTAGAGGGCAAGTGAAGAAGATGGCCATCATCATCTTTGGGCCTCCACAAAAAACACACATGCACACAAACACATAGGCATGTGTCCACAAACATATCAATGTAAGTTCTTACACATGTACACCATGCATGCACACATGTAAAAAACTAGGAACAAAAGAACACTGTAGCAACCATCATCTGTTAACATATAGATTCTACACATAGATTCTATTGTACGTGTGTGTGTGTTTACACATAGGCCTAAGGAATCTTCAGACCGCTGAAGCTGAAGATACAGGCATTTGTGAGGTAGTAAATGGAGGAAATGGGAACTGAACTGTGGTCCTCTGATATAGCAGTAAGTGCTCTAAACCACTGAGCCATAGCTCTGGCCCAGATAGATTCTACACTTTTACTGTACTCAACTGTTAAGGTACTCATTCGCTCCCTCATGCCATCATCAATATGTGTCTCCCTCTGGCTGTCTTTGAAGAGAGATATTTGAGGACGTAGAAAAATGTATGCTAAGGGCTGGTGCAGGGATTTCCTTGAGTTTTACAGCAATTTACAAAGAATCATGGTAGTTCAAATGCTGGTGTCTTGGAGGCAGGAATATGAGCTCGCTCTGTCCCACAGTGTGGTGCCTATCAGGGGATTTCATGACCAGCATGATGCCCAGAGATGCTGAAGGAGGTTGGGCAGAGGGGTGACTGCTGCTTGGTGGAATGGTTCCCCATCTGCTAAGTCCCTTAAATGAAGAGAAGACAAGATCCTTTGATCTGCATGTTTCCTTCTTTATTAGTGGAAAAAACAGGACGGTAGCTACCTATGAATTTGTGTCTGCCATCTAACCCAGGAAAGAACCAATGTCATCACAAGATCCCATTATTATACTCTTCTTAGAGGAAGAGACTAAAGCCTAGTGACTTGTGACGCAGCTGCCAGAAGCAGTAGTCCTTCTGACTTTAGTTTTGTACAGCTACACATTCTGCAAAAACATTACATCTTCCTTCCTCCCCCAGTCCTTCCCAAGATGGAAGAGTTCCTGCAGTTTCCCACTTAGGGGAGGTTAGATAGGGCATCTCTGGCTGAGACTCATAGCCAAACTTTGGGCACAGTACAGGTAATCTTATGAAATAAGGTGGAGATAGAAAGACCTGGAAGGGACAGGAGCTACAAAAGGAGTCCAAGAGAGCCAAAAAACAAACAAACAAACAAACAAACAAACAAAAAACCCAAACGAAAAAAAATGAGCCCTGGGGGCCCTGCAGAGGACCTAAAACTCCAGCTCAGATGTAGCCCATAGACTCAATCTCCAAGAGGGTTCCCTAATAAGGGGAGCAGGGGCTGTCTCTGGCATGAACTCAATGGCTGGCTCTTTGGTCACCTCCCCCTGGGTGAGGTGCAGCCTTGCCAGTCCACAGAGAAAGACAGTGCAACCAGTCCTGATAAGACCTGATAGGCTAGAGTCAAATAGAAGGGGAAGAGGACCTCACCTATCAGTGAACTAGGAGAGGAGCATAGGGGGAGAAGAGGGAGGGAGGGTGAAATTGGGAGGAGACGAGGCAGGGGCACACATCCGGGATACAAATTAAATCAATTGTAATAAATGATAATAATAAAAAATTTTAAAAAAGAAAGGGCTTCTCCACACCCAAGGGGTTTGCACCGGTGGACCATTTCGTGGAAAAGCACAGGCTTTCTCTGCAGCTGTACTGTGAGACAGCAGGGAGAGTTGACTCTGCGTTTGCTATGCCCATGCTGGCTCTGCATTCCAAAGACCTAACATTGCAGCATTCTTCAAGGGCTCCAGAGTTCCTTGTGCCGTCAAATTAGGTTTGAAAACTTCAATAAAAGAAGTCCCAAAGGAAACTGTCAATTAATGCATTTACACCGTAGCATCATACTTGGGCAAAATATCTTCAAACGCTAATGCTGTTTGCCAACCATTAAAGAAGTGAACAGGCTGCTTGGTTTCCATAGATACCTGAAGTAATGGCCTCTTCCCTCTCGTTAAAGTGTGAGAGTTGTTCAGTTTCTTTCTTTCTGTTTTTTTTTTCTTTGTCTTTCTAACTTTCTTACTCCATCCCCATTTATAAAAATAAAAGTTAAATAAATTGAAACCTAGCAGTGTCATTTTTTTTCTGAGACAGATAGCTTGATTTATAAACCCGGGAGATTTCATTTCTGCTCATCTTATTATTCCATGACTTCCTCTAAGAGTGTTAGTACTTCCAGGAACCAGACTAGAGGATTTTCAGTTGATCAAAGTATTTTCCAAGATCATTCAACACGTATGTACACAGACTTGGAAGGAACTCTTAATGTTCTGTTGTAGACGAACTGAATTTTTATAATGTGTGGAGCAGAGGTTGGCAATTTTTTGCCTGTAGGCCAAATCTGACCTGTTGACTGATTTTACAAATAAAGTTTTATTGGTGCACAGCTATGTTCATTTCTGTGCATATTGCTTATGACCCCCTTTGTAAAAGTGTCAATTTTGAGTTTTTGCAACAGAAACTGTGGGCAACAGAACCTAAATTATTTATTCTCTGATGATTTTCAGAGTGACTTCATATATATTATGTATGCAAGGGAAAAATCAATCTGGTAGAATTTAATAATTTTGTCCTTTTAGACAAGTACCCAGTCTTAATGTGGCTCTGGTTCTAACATCTTTGAAATGGGTAGAACAGGAGCCTCTTATAGGATTTTAAGGCTGTGTTTGGCATCTAAGAAGTAAACAAAAAGAATTATTTTCACTTTTTTTTTTCCTGGTCAAATGAGGACAATTAAAGAAGCCTACCTATGGCTGTAGAATTGTTTTCATATACCCAAGAAAAGTGTGTGAAAATGGATTCCAAAGAACTCAGTATGGTTTTGGGGTCTATGCCAAGCAGGTCCTTTCTGGAAGATGAGAAGCCAGGCTAGGGCTCGAGAAAGTAAACAAAAGACAGCACACCAGTCTAGGAAGAAATCTTTAATTTCTATTCAGCTTTAAAGAGTTTGAGAGAATTTTCCCCTTTCCCCCCTTTTAACAAACCAGTTCAAGTCCATGCCTTCAGATTATAAAAGTACCTGAAATTGCCTAGGATATCACCATGCATAGTGTGTTAGTATTTACATATATTTACATAAGGAAGCTAGAGAAAGATCTACAGTTATTTACAATCTACGTAAGGGAAGAGAAAGGCAGCCTAATTGTATTTCCTAAAATACAGTAGCTGGGTAGTTAACACATGCATATTTAGATAATATTTGCATGATAGAATGCAATTTTTAAAATTTTTTTGTTTGTTTTGTTTCTAGTGTATTTGCATCAAGTGCTTTAAAATGCTCACTAACACCCAGGCAGAATTATTTACCCTGGCAATTAAAGCAACAGCACACACGATCATTTCCCACTAACTAGGAACAAGCTGCTGGTGAATGAAATATCTATTGTTTCTCATTAGGCCCTGGACCACTGAGAAGAGCTCTCTCTGTGTAAAGGCGGTGCCTGAGCGATCACCATTAATTATGGAAGTAATAACAAACGAGATGCTTGAGCACAGTATGTTCTAAATGAAATATTAGCAAGGCTGACATCTTCAAGCCAGAGCAATGATCAGTTCCAAGGAGTTCTTAAAGAAAACACACACAGCTAAATGAGGATGTGCCCTATTTGACATGGCAGGGCTGGCTGGCCGTGGGGGTCGGAGGCTGCCCTTGAGAGCTGAATTATGGTGAGGTGTGCCTTCTTAATTCATGCTGGGATGACAGACCAAGAGTTCATTTCTTACCTTTATATGGTCATATCAGAGACCCTGTGTTGTCCCCCCACACACACCCAGTATTTTGTGACATAGGTCTGTAGATACTAAACAGCTTGTTTGAGCTGTGCTCTGAAATCCTGCCCAGACTCCACATAGTCAGGCTTTTGATTTTTCTTGAAGAGATGAAAGGACAGGAAAACTGACCAAAGCTTTTCTATGAAGAAGAAAAGGGGGAGAACTATGTGTTTCATTTATACTAGGGAGACATTTTTTTCCCTGTTAGAACCCTGCCTAGCAATCATTTTAAAGGCTTATTTCAGTATACACGGCGAATACAGAGGCATACATGTATATACAATATTTATATATAAGTAGCTATAACGGAAGTTAAAGAAGTAAAATGTAAGATGTTTCAAATTAACACCTGTTAAATATCTTCTTTTATCTATTATGAACACTCAGTATTCCTTCACTCTGGCATTAAGGTGGACCAGTTGTCAAATTACAGTGTGGTAGGCAAGATGTAGAAAAATTATGCTATTAGTAAGATGCTTATTTCAGTGACAGATTTCTATGACTTTTCTGTTGGACCATATCAAAGTAACTCATGAAAGAATGGATACCCAGATCAAATATTCATCCCACAAGAGGAATCCCCATCTGCAAAGGAACTACATGGTGAGCTAAGTTGAGTAATGATTGTGAGCAACTCAACAGGGAATGCCCAGGGACATCTTTCATGGCTATGTAAGACATAATCCACTGGACTTTCCCCTTCATCCAATGAGAATTGCTCAAGAAAAATGTGGGCAGGCACAAATGGAATGTGGAATAAACATACTTTGAGACAAGGTAACCAATTATGCTTGAGTTATGCCTTTGCCCTCTTCTCATTAGGGTACCCTCTACCTCTCTCCCCACCAAAGCATATCTAGGGTCTCACAAGGTATAAAACAGGTCTCAAAAGGTGAAGTGATCCTAAATATCATATTACTAGTTCTTTAAGAGCACACATAATTCTGTCATGGAATTCGTGGGCTGTTTGAGGACAATGGAAAAAGTACCTTATTTGTTTTGAGAGAAAGTCTAGAACAATCCTTGATGTTCAGACAGACTCCTGAGAGTTTACAGAGGTCACTCTGCCCTCTAACCCTCTTGACTGGCTAAGTTAAAATCCTCACCTGGCCTCACCTTCTGAGACCTAACATATATTTGGATACCTTGAAATGGTTGGGATTGGCTATCTACTCTTCCTTAGGCTTAAGATTAGAGATGGCAACTGTATTCTTCTATTCGAAAAGAATTCCAGCCAGCTTTCCACCTAGAACCAATGGTACCAGAACTCTAGAACTTCCTCTCCCTGGGGAAGTCTTTCCCATTCATTCTATCCTGGTCTTCACCAGCAGCTCAGAACTCCTCTGAGACCTTTCTAGAAAACTACATCTTTTTTCAGAGATCTGACTTACATTTGACGGTGCCTTACTTGGGTTACTTCAGTGCAACAGGAAATGTCTCAGGTCATCTCAGAGACTCTATCTGAGTATATGACTGCCATTGGATAGCAAAATGTCATTCTTTCTCCTCCTTCATCTCACTTAAGGGGCACTTTGCGAGTTGGATTGTATCTGTTGTTGGCCTGATGGCGCTTAGCATGGCAGGTGAGCTTATTTCCCTTTGTGCCTCTCCCACAGGGCACTGGCCCTGCAGTGCTTTGCAGATACGTCCCTACACCTAGATGTTCTCTTTGCCCTTCATGGGAGAGTCACCAGAAAAAGAACCAGAGATTTTCCACACCAGAGAGCCTGTGTTCAGCAAAAGTATCTGTGGTAGCAAGTAAGTTCTGGAATACACCATCCAAACCACTGTGTCAGGAGCACAATCCATGAGGCAGGGTGAAGGGGATGTGTGTGCTTCATACGGCTTTTCTGCAACATTGTCGCACACTGGCAGAGCCTGTAAACAAATATTCAGTTTCCAGAGCGTCACTTTTTTTTTTTCTCCTGCAATAGAAGGCGTTTTGTAACAAAGGCTTAAGAACAACCTGTGTGTTAGCAGAACTCCTGAGGGCTATGAAGAAGTTTACGTCGCGGTGTCTACACAAAATATTTGCATGTATCTGAGCCTGTACTATTCAAGGCCTTTGTAGGAATCAATTGCTGGGGATTCGTAGGAGTTAATTTGCTAGGGACTTACGGGAGGGGGCAGTTCAAAGAAGGGGAGGGGTCGGTTTGCAAGTCTAATGGAGCTTGTCAGAGCCTTTGCCTATGGAAGGCTACACTTGTATGGGAGTTTACAAAACAGGTCTGGTCTGGAAACAATCTGAAAGTTCTGTATGTTTTTTGTTTTGTTTTGTTTTTTTTTTGGCTGAGCACATACAAGCTTTCCTAGGAGAGTGTTGTTGGGTGATGGGCAGGATAGAGAGAACATGGAGACAGCCATTTACTCCACTGGCTTTGCTGTCCATTCTTTGAAAATGTTCATCATCAAAGGGTATGTTCTTTCACTTGGCTGATCTGGTGCCTGGAGGTGCCATTTTGAGTCAGGTAACTTTTTCATAAAGGGTCATTTGCTATTGAGTCGATGGATGGGGTTGCTGAGTCTTCTTCTTCTTCTTCTTCTTCTTCTTCTTTTTAATCCGAATGGATATAATTTCAATTTAGTTCACTGACTACATCAACAATGGATTTCCTCTGAACATTTTTCAGGTGGACATACAACAGCTTGTATATGTAATTTAGGCCAAATCAGGGCATCGTTCTGTAATTAGGCAGAATGGGAAGGAGCCAAAATAGCACAAGGAAGTGTGAGTCAAATGGGAGGCACCCAGGAGGAAATGGACAATGTGTGTCGCGTGTTTGGGAAGGAGGTTTCCTACACTGACTCGTGGATTCTGAATCAATCCGTGACTGTCCCTGTAACTTTGGACAAGTTCCATTTGATCTCTGAATCTACACAGGCCTATACAAATGAGGATGCTAGTTTTCCCTGGCATGAGAACAGAAGGAGAATTAGAAAGTGATGCTTATGAAGCTGTCTGCCAGCACCTGGCAAACAGTTTACCTCTCTACAAATGCTAGTCCTCATAGCTACTGGGATAGTCAGTATGGGCCTAAATGCACTGGAGGCCAGAGCTGATTGTTCTCTTCCACCGCCTGCTCCATTGGTGGGGCCTGGCATGCTTCTTGATGAGCACTGACTCACTGCATCCTAGAATTCGGTTGGGTTGTATGGGTAGCAGGTGAAGGCGTTCTTTCGTTGTGGTCACTGATCGGAGAGGTACACGGGCCTCCTTCCGGTACTAACTGCTTTGCTTTATGAACATTCCAGATGGAATATTCTGGAATACAAGGTCAGTTTGTCCATTGGCAGTATTGTTCTTGGATACTAAGTAGGGACACAGCACCCCTTGGAACAGCTCGCCTTTGCCTTGTAAACCAGAGGTTGATATTATAATAGTTGGTGGGAACAGCTATGTCCCAAGCACCAAGACCTTTGGAGATGAACTGCAGGATGCAATGTTGCATATTTCTGATAAAATTCTTATAAAGTCACTTGCAGGATTGTTACTGCAATAACAGGAGAGGGGAAGGGTGGTGAGACGCTTGTCTCTACCACAGCTTTGTGACTGCTCATTCCCCTCGGCGTGGTCTAGCCATAGGGCCACAGGTTTCACATTTGGAAAGTGTATTCTGTGCCTGCAAGACCCCAGAGGAGTTGCAATGAAAGCTCTGATAGTCTTAAGATGTACCTGTCTTTCCTCTTTGCCTAACCTCCTCAGTGCAGCGCAGCACTTTCAACCCATCTCTGCAGTCACAGCCCACTTCTCAAGAGCTGCCTTCCTTGCCTGCCCTGGAGGCTCCAGGCAGAGCGTGTTCCTCTTCCTGAATCTATTCTTTTTTTTTTTTTGCATAAATTGATTAATTCAGCTTTTGCTGTGCAATGTCCTGGTGTGGATATGTCTGAAATAAAGCAATCTTCAAACATCTACTGCTCTTTCAAGTCTTTGAATATAGGTATGCCATGATATTGTATGTATTTTTAAATGCATTGTTATGTCTACTTTAAGATAGGAATCTATTCATTCTTTTAAATGAGCATGCATATTAAAGTAGAGTCACCTGAAAACTAAATTAAATGTGTAACACGTGTTCTTATCAGGAATGAGTAGTCTATCACAGCACTAAGAAATGCATCACAGATATCACTATGTGGTTTCTTTTTCTTAAGCATGTTTTGTTTATCCAAGACCTCTGCACCTCTTTATTTTCAAAGGACTCAATATTCATTTGTATTCTGTGCTGACGGCTACAAATTGATGGCCAGCAGTTATCAAGTAAATGTTGACAGAAGGCAGCTACTTAACATTTTCATCCCAACAAAGGATTTTGGAAGGGTGGTCCCTCTAAATCTCAGGGTCTCAGAAACCAACAGCAGCCCCTGTCTGCATCCCAGCTTGAACTGGAAGATGGGATTGCAAATGCGAAAAATGATTTCCTAAGGAGAACGATAAACCTCTGTTAGCAAGATGTTCTTAGCTTAATCCCCAAACAAGAACCCTGGGCAGCTTTACATACGGAGTAACAAGGATGGCACAGTTGAACTCTGGCCACTCACAAATATTTGACTAGAACCCAGATGCCATTGGGGTGTGATTAAAAACTCCCCTCGGCTTCCCAGAAACTCTCAGTCCTGAGCCATCAATACTTTGGCCTGGTGATGTGGGTTGAAGGTGCTGCTTCTCTAGCTTCTGGTGTTGAATGACTGTGAGCAACTTGTCAAATGGTTCTGAAGGAAATAAAAGCTAAATAAATGAAATGTCTGGGAGACCCTGCAGCTCCAGCTAGCATTCATATGTCAATGGGTTATTATTTTATCACTGTGGATCAGCAAAGCAATGTTGACAAATGGCAAGTCATAGCTTCAAACACCACGCTAGTGTTGTTAACATTATCTCCTTTATACGTCTCTTTCATCTTCTTGGGATTATGTACCGATGCCCCCAGAAGTGTCATGAAAGTCATTTGATGGTGATTAAAGTGCTCAAGGAAATAAAAAAAAAAAGGAAAAGAAAAAGAAAACACCAAAAAAAAAAAAGCAAAACCTTATCAGTTTAAAAATGTTGTTTTATCTTCTATCAGTGTCACAGGCTTGTTTACTAATGAGATCCCACTAATGTGGTCCTGTCTCCGGCTGACGGTATGCTGATGAGCCCAAAGTGGGAACTTGTTATTAAGCGGCCGCCACATCTGATGGTATAAAGATGTCACTCAAAGGTTGCCGTTGGAACGGCTGAAAAGAAAATTCTCCAAAAAGCCCACAAGGTAGCGGGCATGGGACCAACAAGATATTGTCAGCATTTAATTGTCTGGCCTGAAAAGAAGATAAAGCAAGAGCCAGTGGCAGCAAGCACGCCTCTGGCAGGGAGGCTTCTCTTCGGGGTAGAGAAGGTGGCCTTTGTCTCCTGTGCTGTGTTCTTTTATAAAGCTACGGGCACTGGCAGTTGAATTTGAGTTGTAAACTACCCCCAGACCAATGGCAAGGAATGGAAGCAAGCTCATGTGGCACACTGGGCTTTTAAAACTGTGTGTCTCTCATTGTAGTCAACAAATGTCCATTTCCCTGAAAACACCCCAACTTTGGTCACTTGCACATTCCAATGAGGGAAAATACACCTCCTCCTGATCCCCAGGTTAACTAGATTCTGGATCAGGATGACTTCAGAAATTCGTTACAAAAGTACCATTTCAACAGTGCAAGCACACAGACCACATCCCTTCAGAAGGACACCGTGGCAATGTCCTACATTAGGTTTGGAAGAACTCTAATTTTCACTTTCCCGAGCGGCCTCCCTTGGTCTTGTTTCAGGACTGGCAACGAACGCTGCGTGAGGCCAGCCTGCTGTAAAACTAGAACCATTCTCTGACATGAGAATCAACTAGAGCAGGTGGAAGAGGAGGGATGGATTTGGAGGTGAGCTGACGATTCTCTCAGCCACCACTTAGATGTCTGTGGCAAGTCACCTGATCATTCCTGGCTGTATTTGTCACCTACAAAATAAAACGAAAGTCCAAGAGAGATAGCCCAAGGTTATCCAAAGCTCCATCTCCCCCTGGACTCTACAGAGAGCTGAGGGCAAGCAAGCTACTGTGTGGCTTGAGTTAGCTGAGTGGACATCCTTGTTTTCTACTCAGCTATCAGAGGCCCTTTGGCCACCCATTCCCTCCTTACATGCTGCAGAGGGATCCCATAAACACCTGACAGGTGTTTAGACAAACATGCTGGATGCTCTGCTAAAAGTGATGAGAAATAACAACTTTGCAAAAGGAAATCAATTGAGAAAGAAATCACTGAAGTCACAGTATTCACTGTTTCTTCTGGGGGACGGGCTAAGTGGAGCATGTTGAGGGACTTCAGGAAGTCACAATTAAACTCCATTCACAGGTCGCATGTTCAAATCCCAGGCTGGTGGGATCTGTCCAATAGTCTCCAGCAGCTAGGTGTTATCAAACTTTGAGTCTGTTTCACACACTCCACCACACCCCTGCCCTAGTCAGACCACATGGCTGCATTTGACCAATGCACGTATGACTACAGACCCTGACACAGAAACCAGCTGCAAAGAAAACCCAAGCGGGCTTCTTAGAACTTGGCTAAAGTTTTAAGTTCTTGAGTCCTGGTTCTCAAAGTGACCCTGGCTCCACGGATTCCAGTCATTTAGGAAAATGCTCTCCCATGGACACACTAAATGGACACAATTTAAAACCTGTAGGGGCAGGAAAAATAGTGGCTAAGTTTGAGGAGGGACAGAAAGCCGTCTCCCTTACAAGCAAACATCCTAATGTTTTCCTGAAGGTGACATCTGTGGTTACCTTTCAGTCCTTGTTTTAACCCCACTTCCTGTCAGCTGATAGCAAGTTGATACATCAAGAGCTGTCCTCTACATAAATGATCCCAGGACAGCAGATAAATTGTACTGGCTTGAAATTGGAGCAGCGCCCACTGCACCTCCCTGCAAACAGAAGCCTATTATTTTTAATTATGGCTTGCAAAGCAAAGTGAGCTCTTGCCCTCTTTATAGCTTCTCTGGCAATATTCTGTCAGTACGGATGACTTGGGGCCCCATCAGTGAACACACCCCTCGCTATAGCCCCAACTGTTACTCCAGAGGAGACGAGAAATGACCAGTGCTGTTCATAGAAACTTGCATTTTGAAATGGGCTGGAAGGAAAACGCCTCCCACCTGAGGTCATAGTTTGTTGTACATTAGAACAGATATGACGTTTAGAAAAGTGTTTTCTGGACGAATTAATAAACAATCAGCGTAGAGACGCGTGAGACCATGACTCTGTGTGTGTGTGTGTGTGTGTGTGTGTGTGTGTGTGTTTAAACATCTCAACAGTGTTTTTAACCCATCCTACCCCCTAAAAGCACCCTGGGCAAAGAGTTCAGGACAGATCTGGCACCAGCCTCACTTGAGTCATCCAGTTGATGGGCCATAATCAAGAGTTGTTGGTTTCTTTTAGACAGAAGGTTCTAGAAAGCTCTTGGTGTCAAACTCTATTGCACATTGAGCAGTCAGAGGGTTGGATGGATTTTGTTCTTGCATGTTGGGGAGTATAGCATCTTTTTTCATTGTGCTGAAATGGCGTCTGGCATGATACATTGAAATGCGTCTTTATTTCCCAAGCCTTTTCCTCTATGAGGTGTAAAAAGTCACACCAGCTTTACAAGCGGAGTTTATGGACTTGTTTTTCCAAGGCTGTCACACATCATACTTTTGCAGTCCTGTGCTTGGAGTTGAGCCCTTTGCCCCTGATGTCCAAGTGCAGAAAGGCTCACTGATCTCTAAGTAGCCAAAATGACATTGTCTTATCACTCACAGTTGCTTTTCTTTCTTTTCTGATTTTCAGCAACAGGGAGCTGCTACCACTGTCTACTGTGCAGTTGCCCCGGAGCTGGAGGGCCTCGGAGGGATGTATTTCAACAACTGCTGCCGCTGCCTGCCATCCGAGGAGGCACAGAATGAGGAGACAGCCCGGGCCCTGTGGGAACTCAGCGAGAGGCTCATCCAGGAGCGACTGGGCAGTCCATCCAGCTAATCAGAGCCCCGTGATGTTGGGCAAATCCCCACCCGTGCTCAGACCCTCATCACTGTCAAACCCATCATCCTGGGGTGCCCTGACCCTCCAATACAGAACAATGAGAATAAAAGAAACAAGAGAAGCTGTAATCAATGGGGAAAGGTTGAGCATCAGTGGGAAGCAGGGAATTTCAAGGAACAATGTTCCCCTTCTAGGATAGGGCTGGTCACGGGTCTGCTTGCTTTTCTGGTGGTGGCCTGCTTGAAAGTGGAAGCATGGTTAGCATGTTCCTTTGCTCATTGTAGAAGCAGATGTGACTCTCTATTACCCTTAGAATAGCCTCATATCCTCTTGACCCTCCCAAGCACCACCTCTGCCACCTCTGCCGCCAGAGGCCGGCTTTCTCCCGTTGAGGGAAGAAAAGGTTTTCATGTTCATCTCCCCATGCTGAATTCAGACCTGGAAGGCGTCTCATACTGCCCTACCAAATCTGAACAGGTTTGGCAGCTTTGAGCGAAACTCAGTACCTTGTCCCAACAGAACCAATGTGATGGTGCCATTAGAGGGGAACTGAGTCAGTGTGCGGAGCTGGTGGGTCCCGAAAGCACTGTCCTCCTTGCCAAAGTTACACAAGCAATTCCTTAGAGATTATAACAAATACGGTTTGCAAATCATTCCATAGCTACGCAGATGGGCAAGCAAAGAAGCAAGGTGTCCTTCAGATACACGGGATATTCTTGAAGTGGGAAATAGAAGTCGCCCTCTTCGTTCTTCACACACAGTTCCAAGAACAAGCCTCTTAGGGAATGTCGGAACTCCTCAGTCCTTCTGAGTGAGCATCTAGCTTCAGCTTCCCCCAGTTCCTCCCATCCTATGCTTAATAAAAGAACATGCTTGACTATGGTGTTCTGAAGTGTGTGTCACTCACTTGAATATTCTTCTCAGTTTTTCTTTGTTCCATTTTGTTTTTATGTTTGTTTTCATTTTTGTTGGTTTTTTTGTTTTGTTTTTGTTTTTGTCTTTTTTTGTTTTGTTTTGTTTTTTAGAAAAGAAATCTGGAGGAAAAATAAAGCGCTTCTTGTAGATGCCAGGAAAACACCATTCTTGATTCTTCTCTGAGTTTGAGTTCAGTTTTTGTGCTTTGTGGGCCGAGCTGTCTCACGGGATAAGCATGCCAGCATCATATTTTCTGCAAGAGAAAGAAAGAAGAAGAGTGACTGTTGTGTGATTTCATTTTAATTATGTTAATCTTCATCACTCACAGACAGTCCTCGAGAGATGGTTCCTGAGTCAGTCACTTGAGAACACTCACTCTCTCCACTTACACCATGGTCTCCAGGTAGGGGGACATGGAGATGACTTTAAGTAAGTGAATATGCCCATATGCCCTAAGGACCAAACCTTTCGTGCATCCATTACCCCAGAATCCTAAATGCTGCTTTCTGAAACTTAAAGCTTAAGGTCAGCAAGGTACAAAAGAGGCCTCTATGACATGGCAGAGACTTTCATTAAATACGAAGAAGGTGAGGGTGGAGAAGTTGATATGTCGCTCCTCCTGTGATGGCAGCTTCAGGCCAGCCAGTTAACACTGATCTCTGGGCCTCTGCCTGTAGGTGGGTCAAGTCAAACACTAATTTTCAGCTACTCACAGCCTGGTCATGGCCCCTCGTGCCATCTCAGGCAACCCAGAGGAAAAGAAACTCCAGACTGAACTCACAGACCTACAAGGAATAATACATGCCTGTGATTTTTAAGCCATCAAATCTCAGATTATTTGTTACACAGCAATAGCTAGCTGACAGCTCTCATTTCACTAATAGACATTTTCCCCCATAGCCTCTTTGTTCTCTCAAATGCCTTGCCCATCCTGTGTTCTAGAACCTTTTCCCTTTCCCATGTAAGACTTCTTGTATCCTCTAGACTTCTTGTATCCCTCATACCTGCCAAACACACTCTCTAATTCAGGTGCTTTCCACCTGCTGCTGCTCCCATGGAAATGATTTTCTCACATAAAGGTTTGTCTCTCTCTGACTTCAGCTCTATGTTCAAATGTCACCTCTTTCAGAGAAGGTGGGGTGTCTGACCACTTCATTCATGGCATCACCCCAAGGACCCTCTCTTACCCTTAATGTTTCTCCTTTCAGATACAAAATAGCATTGAGTACATTACGAATCACCTCTTTCTTCCTCCATGATATAAACTTCATGAAACCTGTGATATCTGTTGAGTTAGTTAAGGGTCTGGACAAATAATCCTCATCTTTTTATTGTTTGCTCAAGGGACAAAATTGAGGGGCAGAACACAGCTTCTCCATAGCCTGTGACTAATGAATAACAGAGTTGGACCACAAAGGCAGGTCTCTCTACTTTCACTCCTGTGTGCTTTCCACTCTACACCACCTTTATGGGCTGATAGAGACCAGAAGTGTCTACACATTAAGTTTAGACAAGGGCTGAGTTAATTCTCAAGGCAAAATGAACTTTCTACCTAAGGCTGGGGTGTGGCTGTCCTGCTGGAGCCAATGACTGACAGGAGCTTTAAAAATGGCTTTCACACCTGCCACTGACCCAGCAATAATGGCTTCTGTTCTACCCCGGTAGCCTCCCTCCCCTACTCTGTTCCAGTTATAAATAAGTCTGTTCCCAGCCTGGAGTTAGCTGAGGGCAGACTCCATGTCCAACATTCTGATGAAGCCATACAGAATACATTCAACTTGAGAAGAATGAGCCAGCTTCTCTGTGGTCATTTTCTGTCAAGCTCTTCTCTGCCCTTGTTTCTTTAAGTCCAAAAAGGTATCTGGTTTCCACTTCCATGCCTGAATAAGACCTTGCTGCCACTTATCAATAGGAAGGAAACTGAGGCAGTGGCTACAGCCTGCGGCTTGTGGCTTCGCTCTTTTAGAATGAGGAGATGGGCAGTTTTATTTGGAACCTCAATGAAGAGGAGGCTGATTGCTTTCATCAAGGTCAATGCTAGTCCAGAAAGTCTCAAATTTCAAAGTCCCTGCCAGTTCTCACCACCAGTACTCACTACTTTTAGAAGTTTATGTAAAAAACAAACCAACAAAAAACCTAAAACCTAAAATAACAATACCTACGTGCCCTGTACATTGACTCTGTGCTTCCTAACATACCCCAGTCAGCTGCTGAAATCACTTCAGAATATTAAGTAAGGTCATTAAATATGATCCATATGATCATTGAAGGTGCTGATCTGAAAAGCTGAATTCATGAAATGAGGCATCACCAGCAAAGATAGTTCTTAGAAAAAGGAAGCCTAGAAATACTGCTAAATTTAAATACAGATTCTGTTCACTTTCCATATTACCTCTTAAATCTTTGCTCTTGGTTCAAGCATTTGATTTTGAATCCCTTCTCAAATTTTTCCTTTCCCCCACAAAAATCATCTTGTTTTTGCAGGTCTTCCCATGATGCTAATAGATGTCTAACACGTCATCTGGGCTATCACTATAGGCCTGTGTTTCTGCTATGGGATATTCAGATAACTTCTAGTTTGTACTGTTAGAACCAATGTCTCAGTTAACATCTCTAAACATATAGACTTTTCCTCTTAAGAGATTTTTTTCCCTAACCTCACTTTGTAGGAAGCCCAAAAATTCTTAGGGGGTTGGTATGTTTCAGAAATAGCATGCTGACCAGAAGCATGTGTGTGTGTTTACAGCCTTGTCAATGCTATGTGCTATTTGCTCTTTCAAAGTTATTTCAACATCATCTTGTCAATATTCCCTAGCAGCCAGCCTCTTTATTTAAAGAAGAAACATCTGTCCTTCATTTTCCCACAGGGGAGAGTTCACAGTTTTAATTAGCATGGAAATTCAGAGTGGGTGTATGAAAAGAGGATTCGGGTGGGAAAAGAGCCCTTTAGTCAGGTGTTTCATCTTTATCCCAGTATTCAAAGAGCATCCTGTTTCTCTTCCTTTCCAGTCATTAGGGACCTCATCTGAAATCTGGTACCCAGACCAGAATGTATGCCCCAAATGTCTTTATTTCTCATTGGCTCCCAAAACTAGCTGGGAGTCCCACAGAAGTCCAGATCTTGGTAGCCGACATCCTATTTGTATGTATTCAATGTCATTTATGCCACACCAATCAGAGAGACTGTCCATCTTCTCAGTGTTGTGTTCATGTTGCTATCTCCCACTGCATCTTAGAGTAAGGAAGCAAAGCTACTTTGAATGGATGATATATGAGTATGCGAAAAGCAACACTCCATCACTCATGACAGGAGAGGCCCTGTCTCTAACACAAGGAGTTTTCCCACTTTATCTGAAGTTCACTGTGAACATGTCCTCTGACTTTGCAGATGTAGCCACGTCTCATTGGATCCTCGGCATCCTGATGGAAAAGACTGACTTTTCCTGAGTTTTTTTTTTCCTAAGTATTTATGAGTGCGTTCTGCCCATGGCTTACTTGAAAAAGCTGTCTGTGTGTCGTTATACCTCCTAGTTCCTGTAGTCAATGTGATTCTTCCTTGGCATCACTGAGAAAGCCACTGGACCTTGAGGCCATGGCTCCTTGTGTGACTTTGTGCTCTGAGCTCATCTGTCTCTGAACCAACTTCCCATACTCAACAGCATTTGCATATCATCTTGTCCCTCCTCCGTCACCTCTCTCTTGCTTTATTTTCTATTTCTAAGCATCTATAAAGCTTTTAAAAAGATGTCATTAAGACTTAACCTCAGAAGGCTAGGGATGTGGCTCAGCAGGTTAGAGTGCTTGTGGTATAAGCATGAGGCTCTGAATTCAAATCCCAAGCACCTAGGCAAAACAACTATGAGTAGCTGTGAATGCCTATAACCCTAAATGCTGCCAGCAGCCAAGACGGGATTGCTGGTGCCTTCCAACCATCAGCTTAGGTCTAGGTTCGGTGACACACTTTGCCTCAAGGAAATAAGGCAGAGAGCGATTGATCAGGGCACTCAGCTTTCTCTCCCGGCCTATCTATACACTCGTGGGACATGTGTGTGCATAAATCACATGTATACAACACCTACAGTTCACATACATGTTACAAAAAAGGATTTGCCTTTTATGTGTTTTCTCCTTTAAATCCTTTGAATGTGATTTATGCAGTTGGTTCATTTAAAAAGTCCTATTAAAAGAGCACTGATCTTAAAAATTATTGCTGAATCATTTGTCTTTGAAGCAACATGTATTGCTTCTTTGATGAGAGAACTTAACTACATGCTTAGAATTTCAGCCTGTGGGGGGAGGAGGGGAAATCAGGAAAACACACACTGCCACACTTGCCTCACAACAACCAGTTGAAACTTTCTGATGTTTTTCCTTCTATTTTGAAAATGTATTTTCAAATTTATTTGTGTCTTGTTTCTTTTATAAATTTATATATTTCAAAATAAATTTATATCTTTATTTTGCTTTATATCTTCAATGCCTTTGTGATCATATATTCAGTAGAAAGAGATAGATAGATAGAAAGATAGATAGATAGATAGATATGCCTTAATTTGTGACTTTTTGTTGTTGTTGGAGTTAAGATCCTTCCCCACCAAGGTTTGTAGAGAAAGATTGGATAAATACATTTCCGTAAGGCTCTTAGGAGAGGTGGTTGCTTTTCTTAAAGTATCAAGGTGGCTGCTAGTTCCAAACAATACAAAACTCTTAGTCTTACCTACAGACTAGCTACAGACAGGAGACTTGCCTTGAACTGCCCACATAGCTGGCTTTTACCTCTACTGTGTGTAGAGAGATAGTGAGGTGGGAGGGCAGGTGTTTTTCCACTCAGGTGGACTAGCTCATGATGGGTCTATTTTCCTCAAATGACCTGCCTGCCTGGCACTCAGTAGCTTGAGTCTTGGGAAGGGATGGCTGGAAAGTTCCTGGGTGTGGAATGCTCCTTCCACCTGGAACCGAGGCACAGAAGCACAGGAACCCTGTATCAGCGGAAATAAAAAACGCCTGAATGCAGAAAACAGAAAGGCGCCAGCTGAAGTTTGGGTCAGCTGGCCCGCCGGCCTCTGCCTGGTGCCTGCTGTTCTGCAGTGTGAGAAGCCCAGGGGAGAATCTGAAGGCATTCCTGGCAGCTTTGGGACATGGTTGGGAGTCTGCCTGATGTGCTGAGACAGACCCTAGCCCATGTCGTTCAGATTCAGTTCTGGGACTTCTATCCGGGATGAATCAAATTGGTATGCCCTAGGGAAATAAGAGACCTTATCTCAGAAAAATAAGGGGTACAGCATGACTGAGGAAGACAGTGGACATTGCCATATGACCTGTAGCCACATGGCACACATATGAAAATATACACACAAAACAATACAAAAACCTGACCCAGAAACTCAACTTCTGTGCATAAATCCTAAAACAGCTATTTTAGAAGCCTGGACAGTTGATAAGAATGAAAGTGTCTGTGGTGTGTGTGTGTGTGTGTGTGTGTGTGTGTGTGTGTGTGTGTGTGTGATATGTGCATGTTAAAGGTTAAGAAAGTAAAGCATTCAATGGTGTTCAACCCCAAGTCTTTTGAGCACAGGCCAGTGTGTTCTGATATCTAATTATAAACAGAAGCAGCAGCATCTGCAGCAGCAGCAGCAGCAGCAGCAGCAGCAGCAGCAGCAGCAGCAGCAGCAGAAGCAGCATCCCCTGGGCACACATGGAAATGTGTCTTTTGAAGCAGTAACAATGATAGTAATAGTGAAAACGTGAGAGCCCCTGACATGTTTGTATTGCAAGATAAGCCTTTCAAAGCACCGGGTGATAATGCCATGGCAGAAATGCGATCGATTTAGTGATACTTACAAACTGCTGGTAAAAATGCAAGTTAAAAAAAAAAAAAAAACAGTTTTGGAGTACAATCCTATTTTTTGTTAGGTAAGAGGTAAGTGTGTATCTCTGCATCTACTTTAAACATTTTAAAAATTATTTGCGTGTGCCTGTGCTGCTTGTGCAGTGCCTGTATGTGAAAGCCAGAGGTTGACTTCGAGTGTCTTCCTCCGTGATCTCACCTTGTTTTTTAGGACAGGGCCTTTCACTGTCTGAGGCTCACAGTTTCAGCAAGGCTAACTGTCAAGGAGCCCCACCAGGGATCCACCTGTCTCTGCTCGCCCAGGCCTGGCTTTACTGTTGGTTGCTGTGGTTCCACTCTACGCCTGATGCTTGCACAGCATGTGCTCTACCTGCTGAATCATCTCCACGGCCCTAGCCATGCATCTCTACATGGAAATTACACACTGAGGGAAAGATGGCAGGAAGTAAATGCCGATGAAAGAAGTTCTTCTACCTGCAGAGGCAAAATGGAGGTGATGTTTTTGATTCGCTCCTATAGCTAGCTCCCACATTTTCTGCAATCCAAGTATTAGCTCTGTTACTTTTCAAAGAGCAAGGAGTCGTACAAACCAAAGGAAACATGTCAGCAGTTCTACAACATGCCTGTGTCACTGAGTGTTACAGCCCAGCTGTGAGCTAAGTGGTATGCTTAACTGATTTTCTAGACAGATCTCTGAGCTCAGGTACTGATAGAAATGGAATAGTTTTTAAGGTTCATAGGAACGGAGTGCAAGATTTAGGGCTGCATGGCATAAGGAAAAATGTATCTGAAAAACAAAACCAGGGAGATTATTATAGTTTCATTTAAAAAATAACCCAACGGTTGTCTATATTTCCTTTCAGAGATTTGTATACAAACAGCACCTCTGCGTGGCTTCAGCCTGGTGGTATTCGAGACACTTTCTGGAGTCTGACTTTCTTTCAGGTTATATAGCTACTGCATTTGTTCAGCTCCTCGCCTCTCTTCCTCAGTATAGTCCTATTAACCTTGGACATTTATGCCCGACATCAGCCAAAGCTGCTCTGTGTATGTCGGAAGAGCTCCCACCTACCCTGTGTTTTACGATTGCCTGCTCAATTGGTGTTAAGTGATAAGCCAAAACCTTGAGTTCCGTCTGCATCTCGTCCCTGCACATGGAAAGTTCCTCAACAACGTAATTAGAAAAGTAAAGGACACTTGTGGAAACAGCTGTACACATCAGCAAACCTTGAGTGAGGTCATCAGATATAAAAGTTTTTGGCAGGACTGGGGACACGGTTCGCGGGTAAAGTGCTGCTGTGCAAGCACGGGGATCTATGTTCAGATCTTCAGCATTCACATTAAAGCCCGGTGTGCTGACATGTGTATGTAGCCCCAGAACAGGAAGAACAGAGGTGATAGAATCCTCCAGGATGGTTGAACAGCCAGTGTAAGACGAAGGCCTCCCTGAGAGACCGTCTTTCAAAAAGTCACGGTGGAGAGCAATTATGGGGGGGTGGGGATCCTATATTAAACTCTGATCTTCACATGTGAAAGCACTTATGGGTGAACACACATGCTCACAGACATGCTCACAGACATGCTCATACGTCCCCCCCAACACAAATAAACAAACAAAAAATACTATCAGCAATATTGATAGAATTTATGACTGAGGAGAAATTCTGAGCAGACAGAAGCATTCTTCCCAGAACCTGATAATGGTGTTACTTTGGTCTTTAGAACATTTTCAGAGTTGCTTAAATTCAGCTGGAGGTGAATAGGACTGAAAATGCAGTCTACAAGCAAACAAACGTGAATAACCATGATAAATAAAAAAAAAAAATAGTTGAGCTTCTTAACCAGCGTTCTTCATGACAACAGATACCCCATATCGAGAAAACAAGCTGGAAACTTCCTTACTTGTGCATGCTGCTTGGGGAGAGAAAACATCAGTCATTTTACCCGGCTGTGAAACTTATGAACCATAAAAGCAACCTGTTGGACAAGATGCGCTCTCCTGTTCGTGCAGTGGTGGCGTGAGTGGTGTGGAGGTAACCAACCACTCTACAGGAAATTACAGTGCCATAGCCTGGACCAAAAGCCGTGTTTAAAAGCCATGCCTGCGGAGTTCATGAACCTAAGTGAGAAACTTACTACTGTTTGACTAAATCTCTGTTTATATCCACAAACAAAAGCAACTCTCGGCCTTGTTCGGAGAAACCTCTTGTCAGTGAGTGGTGTGCCCATCATACTGGGAATAAGTGATAACTGAGGGCTAGTCCCCCAACAAGACATTTATGCTATACCTTTTAAGGCCGAGGGAACACTGCAGAAAAGGTTGGAAGTATGTAAGAGCAGGCAGATGGAATGAAGGGCTGTGAATGCCTTCCTCTAGATTCAGTTACAACTGTTATAATCATGAACTCAAAATGCTGCAATTTACCAACACAGAGACTATACAAGACTGGTCCTGTTCATATTCAGCATGGAATGGGAGGGACTCACCAAGCTCTATACCTTATTCATGAACTATTGGCTATTGATAAATTCTGGGAGAGAGAGAGAAAAAAAAACATTGCTTTTAGTTGTGTATCTACTAAGCCCACTAGGATCCAAATTCACATTCACACAGACAACCCTAGTTAAACTCTGTGGGTGACAACAAAACAAAGATACATGAACCTGAGAAAGAGACCTTGCAGGGAATAGAAGGAGGGTGGACAAGAACAGTAGGAGATGAGAAGAATTGGGGAGTGAGAGTGGTCAGTATGCCTTGAGTGCATGTGTGAAATTATCAAAGAAAATTTAAATAGGAAAGAAGGAAAGAGCAAGGAAAGAAGGGAGGAAGGAAGGAAGGAAGGAAGGAAGGAAGGAAGGAAGGAAGGAATGAAGGAAGGAAAAAGGTAAAACAGATAACACCCACTCTGGTAAATTTTATTTTTAACAGAGATCATGGCCCTGGCAAAAGTTGGATCATTTTCAGTTTACATTTCTACCTCCAGATCAGAATGGGCTATTCTTTCCCCTGGCAACAGGTTTTAGTGTGGCCACAAAATAAGCAGTAACTCAGCTGTCAGAGGACTGTCTTGTGGGCGCCCACCACTCATCTGGAAGGCAGGCATTTTGCAAGGTGTCTCTTTGATGGCCTGGTAAAGAGCTGCCTGACCCTTCATCTGCTGTGAGAGCTGTCTTTCTATTGTCTGTGGAATTTGTTCTGCGTGTTGAGGGAGCTGCCAGCCCTGGCAGAGAGCAGGGGAGCTATAAAAGTGTCAGAGTATTATGAACAGCCTGAAGACTGGGGCCCGTTGTTCTGCGCTGGGCAGCGAGGGAGGGCTAATGGCGTGCAGTGTGTAGGCTGTGCAGTGTTACCTCCATCCATCTGTGGAGAGGGGAGGGAGGATATGGCAGACACAAGCAGGCATCAGCCTACAGCTCCAGATGTGTGGTTGTGGGTCCAACCATCCAGAGCAATGGAAGTCTGCAGGGAGTCTAGAGAAAATCAGTGCTAGCATCCCTTGTTTCCATTCCAGAACGAAAGATGCTGGGTTTTGTCTTTTCTGAGTAGTGGTATATATATTTGCTTTCTCCTAGAACAACCTGATTTCTGCAACCAGAAATTGACAATACTCCGCATATTAGTATTAACTTTATTTTTATAGACCTTTTGACTGCACCATTAAGAATTCTGCCCCACCATTTAGTTAAGAGAGAGCCTTATCAATTTACAGGATAGTTGCTTACAGGAAAGCGTTCTTAAAAACACTACTCTGAATCCTCCATTCTTAAGGGGCAAGTATCAATCTCTCAGGGCACCTGCGAATATTTAGCCACCATCTTGTAAATACCTGATAGATGTACATCAGTTTGGGGAACTTGAGGGCAACTCTTCACTTGCGGAGCCAGCCTTAGTTCTTATTTAGTTTTTCTGGAATTAAATTTCAAAGAGTTTTCCTGAGGACTGCACGCACGAGGTGCTAAAGACAAGAGATGTGTTCTCTAGCGCATCAGATTGGCCTTGCCATCTGTCCTTGGCTTAGCTCAGGTGGGCTTCTCCCATGGGATGACATAAAGAGGCAGAAGGAGCTTACCAGATATGTGACCTGTGGACGGACACATGTGTGTCTGTCCAGTGGAGGAGGCCTCAGCTGCAGGGAGTCATCTTGGACTGTCCCACCTGGCTGGGTGGTCTTCAGCCAGGTGAGCAAGACCACTGACCTGAAGAAATTCTGTGATCCCAAGATGCCACAGTGCACAGGGAAATAACCATGGATTGGATCTGGGTCTACAGTTTGCCAAGCTTGGATATACAATGATCTTTCTTGTGCCCAAATGACCTGAAGATGCCCCTTCCACCAAGCTCCTCTTAGAGACTGAAAAAGAATCAGGTAAGAAGACAGCTTCCTCTGCAAAGTGCTTAATGTGCAAGAACGTAGGCCCAAGACTGATTCCTCAAACCCACAGGAAAGATACAGGGTTGGGTGTGCATGCCTACAATCCCAGGGCTGAGAGCATAGATGCAGGATCTCTGAGATTTTCTGACCGGCAAATCTAGCCAAACTGGTGAGCTCTAGGCTCACAGAGAGATCCTGTCACAAAAAATTGAAGAGAGGAGTGACTCAGAAAGACTTTGACCTTTGGCCTCCATCACATGCACACACATGTTCATCCATATATGTGCATACAAACATAGTTCCATAAAACACATAAAAATAATTCTCATAAATATTCTCAGACCATTTTCTGAACTTGGAGATTTCTTTTTAAGAGACAAATAGCCTAGCCCAAATTTCTAAAATTATATTTCAACTTTCATGAACAACCAACCTCAAGTGTTGTCCCTTGGGTACCATGTACCTTGTTTTCTTAAAGATTTTATTTTAATTTGTTAACTTATAGGTATCCATGGTGTCAGTATAAGTATATGCCATGCCATGTATGTGGGTGTCATCAGCTTCCAGGAGAGGGTGTCGGATCCCCCGGAGCTGGAATTGCTGGGGTTGTGAGCTGTCTTGCATGGGTTCTGGGAACCAAACACATGTCTCCTAGGAGAGCAGCAAGTGCTTTTAGCCATTGAGCCGTATGTCTAGCCCCTACAGGGTTTTTCACTGGTCTGGGCTGGCTAAGTTAGCTAGGCTGGCTCTCCATCAAGCCCCAGGGATCCACCTCTCTCAACTTCCCTAGCCTTGGGGTTACATGTGTCCACCACCATGCCCACCTGGCTCTTTCATGAGGGATATGAAGCGCAAACTCAGGTCCTCTTGTTTGCATGCTAAGCACTTTACTGGATGAGCACTCAAATATTGATTTAAAAATTTCACTGGAAAGCAAATTAAAGAGAGGAATGTCATTTTTCTCTCCAGTCACCTGAGTTTTGCCTCTAGTGAAAGGGGATGAAGGGAATACCCAGGCAGGATAGGTACTGTGCACACCTGAGTGAAAAGTCAGGAAGCCAACAGCTCAAGTCTGCAGCTAGCCCACTCTTTGCCAATGAGCTCTTCTGAGGCAGGGCTCTGACATTCTGAGATTTAAGCCCTGTTGGAACCATTGGGTTAGCTGTGCAAAGTTGAGGAGAGGCAAAAGCCACTGTCATGGTTTTCTGACCTGGTTCCTTTGGTAAAACTGGATGTGAGCTCTCTGTACGTTGTGTTTTTAACTGATTATGAGATATAAACCAGAAAGAAGTCCCACTAAAAAAAGCAGTATTAACATCAACGTGGCTGTGGAAATAAAACTGATCCACATAATGGATCCCAAAGCTCTTCTGTTTTAACTGGGCCTTACTTGGAGGAGCTGAGATGACAATGAAACTTCTATTGGAAACATATTCGAATCGAGCTGCTATGTAGTTATCACATTGGTAAACCATGTAAGTGGATTTAGACCTAAGTATGTCTAATGGAATAGGATCAAACATCAATTTTTGCGTTCAAACATTTTAAGAAATGTATCATAGGGCACGGGAGATAGTTAAGTTGGTAAGAATGATTGCCTTGCTGGCATGAGGACATGAGTATGATGCTCAGAACCCGTGATTTAAAAAGAATAGGCAGCCTGGAACAGTGACACACGACTGTAATTCCAGCACTTAGGGAAGCAGAGGCAGGCAGATCGCTGTGAGTTCGAGACCAGCCTGGACTACAAAGCAAGTCCAGGACAGCCAAAGCTACACAGAGAAACCCTTTCTCCAAAAACTGAAGAAAAAAAAAAAAAAAGATGGGAACCATAGAAATGGAGACAGAGGAATCCCCAGCCCAGCACTCTGAGAGAGTCCAGACAAGTGATAGACTCTGTCTCATAAAAAAGTAGATAAGGTTTAAACAATGACACCTGTGATTGCTCTCTGGCCTAAGCATGCATGTGCATACACATGTGTGTACACGCCTACATACATCCACACCTGCACACACATTCACACGTCACAGACCTGCCCATCCTCTCAATTCCTTCACTCAGGAGCAACCACTTTGTCACCAAGGTCCCAGTGGCTGTTTGCAACTGAGCTTGGTTGAAAGCAACATATCTTGTCACCCCTGGATGCCACACACACAGTGCTTTCTCCAGCGACTGCCAATGGTGAGGCTTAATTGTAAGATGCCAGGCAGTGTTAGTTCAGCACAGACCACCCAACTAATTTCCTTCTCACCCTCAGCCAGATTATATACAAAGATTCCAGAGACAACTGGAAAATTAATCTATTAGAAAGGAATAGTTTGGTAATACATATGATAATACAATGTATATGTTCAATATCTTATAAAACAGTTGGCAACCACACAATGGAGTGTTTGTGGTCAGTTTTAAAAGCGTGTCTCATTACATCCTGCAAATAGTTGCAAAATAGTGTGTTATTCATGAACCAACCTGCTTTAATTTACTGTTAGTACATATTTAGTTTTCAAATGCACTGTTAGAGTTGGCTATGAAACCCAACTCCTGAGGTTTCCAGATGATGGTCCCAGGAAAGTGCCACAAGGTGAGAGCCCCAGGCTTGGGAAGGCAGCTAGGAGAAGGAATCGCCTATTCCCTATCATGAAACAGGGCCGGTAGCTTCCGGCTTTGGATCACCCAACAAAGAACTAGCTTCCAGGACTTTCAGCCACAGATACCACTCTGTGCCCAAGCCAGCACAGACATAATGAGGTAAGAATTCATCCATTCTGTTCTCTTTATAATCCCAGCCTTGCAACTTACTTTGCAAAGGATATGAATAAAAGAGCAGGAGCATTGCTAGATGTTCTTATACGCCCAGCATTCACCAGAAGCATGCTTTTTCCTCAGGGAATCAGCAGTCCATAAGGGCCTCCTAGAGGAAACTCAAACCAGAGCCTAAAGATAACTTCATCTGGACCAGTTGACACTCAGTCTACAGACAGATGCATGAGCCATTATAGCAAGTGCAGCTTTCAGCACTGCATTTTGATGTGGTTTGTTACATAGCTAAAGCTAATCAATACACATGTCATATGGGAAAGTCTTTGGAATGCCCCTAGATAATCCTCAAAACGAAGATGTCTGTTTACATGTTTCTCTTTTCTAGAAGGTGTGTGGCTAATGGAAATATCAATTCAAGAGGAAGTCACAAATTAGTTTTTAAAAAGGTGAACCTTGGGTGAAAGTTGTTAGGAAAGCTATTCTAACTGGAAGGCTTGGTTGACATCAAGCTGTTTCCACCTGGAAAAACCTGTTCATGTGTCTGGGGATGAAAGGCAGAAGGACTCTCAATGAGGAATGACAACTTTTCACTTCAGTGTTGGGCATTTTGGGCTCAGCACCCAAATTCCTGATTATGACAGTAGCTATAATATTAGAAATTATGAAGACAGGGATGATAATTTTAGCTCAATTGGTTGAACTTCAGTGCCTAGCACGATGAAGCCCTGGCTTTGATTACTCCAACACACCATGAACTAGGCATGAACTAGTGCTATGCATCTATAATGCTAGCACTCAAGAGGTGGAGACAGGAAGATCAGGAGTTCAAAACCATCCTCAGCTACATAGTGACCTTGAGGTCAGTTAGGGCTACCTAGGTGAGACCCTGTGTAAAAAAATAAAATAAAATAAAATGGAAAGTTATGACACCCACAGAAGTATAATAACTGTATTATCAGCTCCACGAGAAGATGCTTCTTAATGAGTGTTACACCCATCTGCTGACAAGGGAATGGTAGAATCAGGAGCAGAAGGATGGGCATGGTGCATCTGCAGCCTGTACTGCCAGCCAAGCTTTCCCACAAAGCAAACTCTTCCCCTCCATCTCCCAAGACAGCTGAGCATCTCTCAACTGCCCAGCACTGGCTTCCTAGAGTCCCTAGCTTGTCTAAACCTCCATGCTTTGATAGGCTAGCCCCACTGGAGCTTAGCTGGTGGGCCTGGCCTGAACTTCAGACAAGCATCTGGCTTCCAAATGAACTGCCTCTCTACGTGGGCACAGAGGAATGGGTGAGCATCTCAGGCTCTGATGGATCATTCTGAGTGATGTTTGTGCACAAGGTGTACTCCCCCAACCCTGGCAGAAGCTTCCTTTACTTCCATATTCCTCTTTTGAGTGCATGGAGGGTAATTCCTACATATCCATCAAAATCCACAACTCAGTAGATGTCCTCAGGTGATGTTCAAGGGTCAACAAAGCATGTCTACCTCTGGTTCCACTAACCTCTGAATTTGCTCTAGTGTAAGTGACTGTGTTATATGGTTTTATTGGTTCCATCTCTCTGTGTCTCCCACACATCCAAGAATACACAAAACCAAAACCAAAACCAAATCCAAACAAAAACCCGAAGTCCTACACTGATGTTCTTGAGCCCTGGCACACCAGAGTACTTGAATAGAGTTGCCTGGGCCAGCCTCTGAGGTGGAACTAGAGGTCCACATCCTCTTTCTTATCCCTGAGTAGATCTTCTCTTCTCATTTCCTCCAACCCTGTTTTCTAGGCTGCTACAGCACATCAGGAGATTCTCCTGCCCCCTCCCCCTGATGATGCTCAAAGACCAAAACTTTCAACCCTCTTGCCACTGCCTCCCAAGTGCAAAAATTACAGGCAGAAGCCAACATTTCAGGCTGTAGTCTCCTCTGATTTATTTTCTTCTTCTTCTTCTTTTTTTTTCTTCTTCTTTTGTATGAGTACATGTGTGTATTTGGGTGTACCTGTGATCAGAGGTTGATGTCATGTGTCTTCCTGTTACTGCCCTCATACATATATATTTGGTTTTTCAAGATGGTTGTGTGTATGTGTGTATATGTGTAGCCTTTTCTGACCTGGGACTCACTCTGTAGACCAGGCTGGCTTTGAACTCAGAGATCCGCCTGCCTCTGCTTCCTGAGTGCTGGGATTAACAGCCTGCACCACTGTCTGGCCTTCTCCCCCTTATATTTTGAGGAAGGTTATCTCACTGAACCTGGAGCTCACCAATTCAGCTAATCTGGATGGCCAGTGGACCTCAGGAATCCTCCTGTCTCTGCCTCTCCAGGGCAGGGATTCAGGTGTACACTGTCATATCTAGCTTTTTTATTTTTTATTTTTTGGGTGTAGTTCTAGGGATCGAACTCAGGTCCTCATGCTTGCACAGCAAGCATTTTATCTACTGAACCATCACCTCTGCCTTATGTAGCTCCTTCTTATTATGAGATTTAATATATATATATATATATATATATATATATATATATTCCATCCACAGTGCTGTTCACTCTCAGCTCTCCAGGGACAACCTAGGGAGCTTTACAGCCATCCAGAGCTTGAGAGGACATTTCTAATTAAATTCTTTAGTGCTCTACTTGACCCCATTTCAACTGAGCCATAAGCTTTGGGGGGAAAAAAACCCTCAAATTCTAAAATTTTAAGTAATGCTCATGAGTTGCTTTAGAACAGAGGCTCCCCATATTATCAAAATGGTGCAATAGACTTTGATCACCAGGGCGGATCTTGGGACACGGTCAAGGAAAGGACACTGACCATTCCAATTAAAATGTTTTCAGAATCTCTGGATAATAAAGGGAACTTGCCTATAATTACAGATGAAATAATAATTGAAAAGAGCCCTCATGATCCTGGGTGTAGTGTAACAGCTCACGGTTGGTGTCTGTATACCAAGACAAATGCCTCCCTGGGATGGGGAGCCAGTGAAACAATTAAAGAATAAATCCAGGCCTCCCATTAATACCCAGGCTCTATTAGCTGACTTGGTCTTCAGTCACATTAAAGCCCCATGGAGTTTGCTGGTGGCTGGGGAGGAAACCATTTGGGCCCTGCAGAAATGAACATGCATTTCCAGTCGGTAAATCTCTTCTGTAATTGGCTAATAAGCATATTGCTTGGCAAATAGCTGCTGGAAATGGTGGGTTGAATATTTTCTCCATTTTTCTCTCCTGCTTCTCAAAGGTCTTCTAGCTTGAGGGTGCCTCATGAACACATTTCTTGGGCTTTCAAACTCTGGGGACCTGGGAGTTTCAAGTAGGTGAGCTCTGACTCAGAGGCCGCTCATGATAAAGGTTTCCTTTTTAAAACTTTCAGATGCATTTTAGCATCCCTCAGCTCAACACTACCAACTTCCAGGCTGGGTCATTCCTTCTTTGTTTGGCCAAGCATCCTTTATCCTATCGACTGCTGCCATATGCTTGACTTGGACCTCTTGGTTGCCAATAATACCACACCCTGCAGAAACAAACTATGTGCAACCATCAGCAAATGTCCTCTGTAAGGCAAACTGTTTTCAGTCAAGAGTTGATGGTCCAGCCCGAAAGCACCATGACCAATGGTTCCGAGTGTCCCATTATGGTGAGCCAAGAGAGGCCACTTATTCTTTCTTTTTTAACAGACCTGGTTTCTGTTGACTTTGGACCATTATAGAGTTTCCTGCCAATTGTGGAATATACTTGGCTTTCTGGGTTTCTGTGGATTTTGCCATTATCACTCCACTAATGATTTTGCTGAGGACATCTCCTGGGGCTCTTTCTTCTTAGAGTCTCCTGGGACAAGTGACATAAAGAAAGGCCATAGAAGAAACTTTATAGCATTGAGAAGCTCATGAAAGGCAGAATCCTTTATTCTTTATTTCATTCTTTAGCTTCCTTGGTCTGTAAAGTAGCCAAAGGTACTGTCCCTCAACCCTGACTTTTTAAAGATTAGAGGAGCGTTGGTCACCATTCTACAACACTGCCCTCCAGACATGCCATGGCCCTTCACTTTTCACAAATAGTTGCAATCCCTCTGACAAGGTCAGACCCTCAGAAAAGGAGAAAATGTGTGTTGCTAAAATCCGCTGAGGTTTAGCATAAATCTACCCAGTGTAACTCACAAATTTGACTAGACTGCCTGGACAGAAAGCCCAGGGATTTTCCTCTCTCTTCCTCTCCCATCCACATCACCACACTAGGATTTTAATTGGATATTGGGTATCTGAACTCAGGTCTTCATGCATGCACACTAATGCTTTATCCAATGAGCCATCTGCTCAGCCCCCAAAACCATCATCTTAAATAGATCATCCATGGTAGCCCAGGACTCTTCTCCTGTTTGATGAAGATCACCCTGGGTGTAGGCAATTTGGAGGCAGTAGGGAAAAACCTTGAGAGATGGAAAACTATATAGAAACATTGACTTGGAGACACTGAATTGACCTTGAAGCCCAGAAACAGATACAACAATGCTATCTACAGAATTAAAATATGTATAGGAAGGCACATGCCCAGTCTGTCTTGTTGAAATGTGGCACTTCCCTCAGGTGCTCTGTTTTTGTTGTCATCTTTTGTTTTGTTTTGTTTTGTTTCCTGTCCTTTATCTGTACATCTGGTGCCACACTGATAAACTTCCTCTTACATGAATGGGTTTGAGTGCAAGAATTCAATGTATGACCTTTACTCAAGAAAAATCTTCTTAAATAAAGTTACTTTAATTGGAATTTCTTTGTGTCCATTCACCTGCACATCCATGTATTAATCCAGCCACCTAGCTCACTATCCACCCAGCTGGCCATTCATTATTCATTCATCTATTCTGAATACATCTGACCATTCCTCCCTCCATTCTCCATCCATCCATCCATTATTTTTCTATCACTCTGTCCATTATTCATCCATCCATCCATCCATCCATCCATCCATCCATCCATCCATCCACAGATCTAACTACCTAGGCACTTTTTCCCAGCAGCTTTCCATTCACCTTTCAGGCTGCTCTTTAAGGCTCCCAGAAAAGTCTTGCCTAACGAAACTCACATCCTATAATCAGATGACAAAGAAAACACAAGCAATGTGAAACAAGACAATAGGAGATGGTAATAAGCAATATGAAGAAAGTTAAGCTGGGTGCTGTGGTGTGGAAGGCAAGTGATGGGGGAGGGGCTGTTAGAGTAGATGCTCAGGGAAGGCCTCACTGAAATGGGAATATTTCGGCTGTGCTGAGGACCAAGAAGAACAAAGGCAAAGGAAGGGAGAGTCCATCCAAGAGCCCCCAGGTGGTAAGGAGATCCATAGGGTTCAAGATTCAGAAAGCAAGTAAGAAGGAGAATGTTTAAGAACATGAATGCATCGCTGTGAATGGAGGATCAGTAAGAAAGGAAATAAACCAGGTTTGGTGTTCATGTTCTAACAGGCATCAAACCTCTTCCACAGAGACATCCCACCCAACTTCTTTGTTCCCATCCTAGTGGCTCTGTGGGTGCCTTGAGGAAATCTGTCATTTTCCTGCATTGGTGGCTCCCACAGTTGAATGGAGCCTGCTTCAGTACAGCTTCCTTTTGCTGAACCCTGAAATCAGGCCCTTGGAAATCGGACATAGAAGAGGAAAGGAAAGGATTTTGTCCAAACAGTCCAAATATTCCTTGTGTATGATCCCAAGGCACCTCTTCCTCATTAGGGAAAACATGGTGCAGGTCGAGGACATTTGCAGACTGCCACCCATGCTCACTCACCCAACCCTTATTAGCTGCAGCCGAACAAGGACACCTTCCCAGAAGCCTTTGTTGGGGGAAAAACAAACAAAACAAACAAACAAAAAACTAAGAAGAAGAAATTGATCATACATGCCTTCACTAACTTCCCTCATTAAAAGATGGAAGATAGAGACACTGTCCCAGCATACCCAAACCAATGTGAATTGCTAAAATATTATGCTTTGAAAATAGCCACGGCCCATAACGTTCTAGAATGAGCCCAAAACTCCATTTATTTTGTTTCTTTCTAAAACATGCTTAGAATGCCAGCATAGGACACTTTTCCCAAATATGTTTGACTTTGCTTTATATATATATATATATATATATATATATATATATATGTATATATATATATATATATATCTCATACATATAGTAATGTATATTATTATATTAGGTGATTTCCCACTGAAGTTCTAGCCAGGTTCTACTTACTTTTGAGGGCATGTTTCCAGGGTATGTCTGGCATGGCAATATATTATTTTTACAAAACTGGATGTCTCCTGATAAACAGCAATTTTAAAAGATTATTTTATCTTAAATTTTGTGTATGTGCTATGTGCATAGAAGTCCAGGAGGCACATGGGGAAGCCAGAAGTATTGGGTCCCCCAGGAACTGCAATAACAGGCAGTTAGGAGCTGCCTGATGCAGGGACAGGGTTCTTGCAGTGCAAATGCAGTGAGCATGGTAAGCAGGACCTAACGCATGCTGGGCCAACACTTTACCACTGGCTGCATCTCCAGCCCTGGGATTTTTTATCCTTTTTTTTTTTTTTAAGTTCCCTACAAAGAGTTAAGAAGGCCGCGTTGAATTAAATATGCTACCTGATCACAAACGTTGCTTTTTAGAATTCAAAGCAATTTTCTCTTCCTTACGGTCTTGCTAATATGATCCGGCATCTGAAATAATAACTATATTTCCAACAGCCTGAGCTCTCCCACTCCTTTTAGCTCTCTAATTTCTTACATGATTCCCCTGGTTTTACAAGTATTTTTTTTAATAGACCAATGTTCCAGACTTTTCTATGCAGTCAAATCCTTTCCTAATCAGAAGCCTTGTTTTTCCATAGGAATTTAATTCCCTCTGCAGAATTGTAACAGGGCTGGGCTGTTCTGGTTTACATTCTCTGACATGTTTTCCCTCCCCTGAAGATTAACATAACCATCGCGTGGCTCCTTCTCAATCCTTTTCATCTCATTTTCACTTGAGGCCTTCAGCTTCTGCTAGGTCGTCTGTATTGCACACTGCTGGAGATGGGGTTTTCAGACCTGGGCTGTGCGTCCTTGGAAGCTGCCCACTGTTGCTTTTTAAGCTGCAGGTGATGCTCTGAGAGCCTGACATCAGCACCGGGAGCCCAGGACACTTAACAAAAAAAACCTGAATCCCATAGCTGGGTGCATGAACGGCATGTGTCTATGAAGAAGAATCATTCCTGTGGATGATTCGATACATATTTGTCTTTAAAAGTCAGTTATCAATGGGGGACATAGGGTACCAATTCACTAAGAAGTGTTTCTATTAAAGTTTGTACTGGCTCCCTCACCAGGACTTAGCTTAAAAGAACTGTTTGGTTTAAATATTCTTCTTCTTTGGAGGAACTTCCTGCTTCTCTGTAGATCTAGTCTTATTGATCCTTTATTTTTGTCTTTCTCCTTCAACCTTAACACGCCTCCTTCTCTTTCCTTTCTTCTGTCCTCACTGCCTCCCTTTCTCCCTTCCCAGTTTCCTTCTCTCTCTCTCGTGTCATAACAGTATCTGTCACGTGCTCTGCCTTCACCCCCATTCTGAATTCTTCACCTCTGTAACTCCATGTGATTCTGCTCCTTGCCAAACCCTGTACCGTGCCAGACACAAAGCAGGTGCTTAATAAGAGTTTGGTGAATGACTTTTTAAAAATGCAGGCCCAGAGGTGACAGGTCCCCCTCCCTCCCACCCCCAGCTCTCTGGACTGGCCTTCTGTGTGAACTGCATTAGCCCAGTATCTGCACCATCTCATCGCCCTGTTTCCAGTTTGCAATAAATCATCATCACCGTGTACCTGCCAATTTAAAAAACATCATTTTCAGTTCTCTGGCCAGAGGTGGCTGCAAAATCTCCCTCCCCTAGGGATTACGGTGACAATCTAGGCCTCCCCCATGCCTCCTCCTTTGTGCTCAGGCTCCTGCGTCAGGTGCTTTGAGCAAATATTTCTCGGTGCTGCCTTATCCTTGTATAGATGGCCATACAAAGAAGAGAGAGCTCTCCATCAAATCCCACAAGCTGCTCTCAATGCCCCTGACTAAGACAGTTAACACAGAGCTGTAGCCACTTTGAGTGTTCAACAACACTGCTGCCTTCATTCCCTTTAGAGGACGCAGAGAAACACAGCATTTCAGCCCATGCCAGAAGGAGGAAACTGAACTAACCCTAAAGATCCTCTTCCAGTACCTCGTGGCCCGCTTGTCTTTCTGGTGCTTGGTGGGGAGCGGTTCTTTTGAGTGACAGGGAGGGAGTGTGACAACACGTAATTCAACGATGAAGAGCCCATCTCTGAGGCTCCTGAACATTTCCTATCTATTTATAGAGAATCTGGGATCCCATCCAAGCAAGCCTGCCGAGGGCCTCTACCAAATAATAAGCTTGTTTGAAAAATCTGTGATGTGGTGGTTGTACCAACTCAGGTCATCAGCTCACCTCTTACTTGCTGGCTTGAGCTACCTAATGCAAGAGTGACCAACAATCCCTGTTGCTTGCAATGGAGGGGTTCCCCCAAACCAGGGGGGTTCAGGACTAAAGATGAGATAATCCCAACTAAACGGCACCACGGGTGACCCTGGTTGTATTTCACTCTAATAATGCTAAGATTCTAATTGCAAAACCCATCATCACTATTTTCATTGTCGAGACGAGAACTGGGACGATTCCCAACAGCCCTACAGCTGCGAGCCTCAACCTCAATGAGGCTAAATGCGCAGGTCCGATGGGGCAGATTTACACACAATTGATTTTAATAGAGTAGACTAGGGCCAGCAGAGACAGCTCAGTGGGTAAGAACGATTACTGTGCAAGCATGTAGAATCTGAATTTGAATCTCCAGCACAGAAATGAAAAGACAGGTGTGGGTACAAGTGTGCCTGTAATCCCAGAACCGTGTAGGGAGAAGACGAGAGGATCACTTGCCTTGCTGACTTTCAGCTTAGTTCTAGGTTCAGTGAGAGACCCTGTCTCAAAGGAATAAAGTGAAAGCCACAGAGCAGGACACCCAGTGTACTTCTCTGGCCTCTGTGTGTACAAACTTAGGTGTGCAATCCCATCCCCGTGTACACACTAATAACAGATTCTTCTATTCTTTACTGTGCCTAGGCTCAGACATAATCTTCATCATGCGTATTTATTGTCATTCCTAGGAGGAAAAACCTTGGTGTTTAAATCTAAGGGCCATGCTTTCTTCTTTCTTCTCTCCTTCTGTTTCTCTCTCTTTTTCTCCCTTTCTTTGTTTCTCACGCCCCCCCCCTTCCTCCCTCCTTCCCTGGGTGTATTGCTCATGGATCCCTTCAAATGAAATATTCTCTAGATGCCTAACTTTAGAAAACCTTTAAAGCAAGTCACTCCAGTTTACAGAAGAACCAAGAATCCCTTGATAAAATTAGCATCCTTTGAGACTCACTGGTCCATTACACCCCAGCCTGCATACATCTAACAATATTGGAGTGAGACATTCTATAAACTCAGCACGCAGAAGCAAAACAGAGTTGTTCTGTAATGGGATGAACACTGAATGTTTCCGGCTTTGTGTCCCATGTAGTCAATGTCGCAAATGCTTAGTTCTGCCTCCCCGGCAGGAAACACAGACACAGGCTAATGCAAAAGAATGCATAAGCTTGTGTATCACTAACACTTTACCAAGAGACACAAATTGGAATTTCCCATGGCCCTGACTCTAAGGTGAGAAGCTCATTTTAATTTTTTTTTTCTTAAAGCTAGTTACAGAAAATTATTTGACTGGTCTATGACTCAGTTTCCTCCACTGGGCAAGGGTATAAAAATAAAATGCATGAGGGTAGGGTATCTATGGGGACTCTGGTGTTCCCACTGCTTTTGTTGTTCTATAACAGGAAGTCTATTTAAAAAAATGTAAAAACAGTGTTGTTGTGTGTATGACATGTGTGGAGGTATGAAGGCCAGAGGACAACACTGTGGAGCTGTCTCCCCCTTCCACCTTTACATGAGTTGAGGGATTGAACTTGGGTTGTCAGGCATGTGTGGAAAGGACTCGCCCACTGAGCTGTCAGTGGCGCCAGAAAGTCTACTTAACATTCCCACATAGCACATTAATAAGTCTTGCTCTGTGAATTTTGGTAGGGTCTAAATGAGACACTGGAAAGCATCACACACAGTACCAATTGTCTAGTCCCCATGGAAACCCAGGGTGACCTTTGCTTGGTCCATCTTTGGTTACTCTTCAAACATTTTGTGATTGTGCAAGCCACAACACTAAAACCATGAAGACCCTACAACTAGGATCCTGGGCTGTGTTGGCAGCTACAGTTTACCCAGAAGCAGAAAGTTTCAGTTCCTCCCTTCCCCCCACCCTGCCTTCTATGAATGCCTGGAGCTGGCAGAATGCCCGGGCTTCTGTCTGGCTTAAGGCATTATTTGCTTTTCTTCTGCATTTTTTTTCCAAAAATAAGAGTGATGCTCACTTAAGCATCTCTACCAGGCTCCCCAGCCTCTTTGGTCCCAGTGTTTCCATCTCATCTATGTGATTTTTTCCTACAACATGTTTGTCAGTTCCTATGCATCATCCCTTACTGGCATTCTGGAGAGACACGGTGTGTTTGTGTAGTGTGTGTGTGTGTGTGTGTGTGTGTGTGTGAGTGTGTGTGTGTGTGAGACACAGAGAGAGAGAGAGAGAAAGAGAGAGAGAGACAGACAGACAGAGAGGCAGAGACAGAGAGACAAAGAGAGAGACAGACAGAGACAGACAGACAGATGGACAGAGATGAAGAATGGCCATATACCACCCTGATAACATTGTCTTCTTTCTCCTTTGGCTTGACCATACTATCTTCCCTCTATACCTCTTGGCCCTTGACCTTGAGAACAGGAATATTTGCTGCTCCTGGTGGATGGGGGCACTTGTTCTTGTCCATGTCTAACTCACCTCTTCCTGCAAAGCCTGGACTCTGGGCAACCACAACCCTCACTCTGAGGGTTGTTATTTATGTTACCTGTCTATGTCTTAACTTTCCCAAGAGCCCTGTGTGTTCCTTTTCCTTCTTTACTCTCTTGTCTAATTTTCAAGGAATACCTCAACATGGCCCAAATTTATGGTAAACAAGTGTCCCTGAGTAGATTCTCAAGGCAACTCTCCTGATATTGTTAAGCTGTCTTTAAAATATTTCATTCAGACTTAAAAAAAAATCTTTACAATTTGTTTCCTTTATTATCTAAATATAGAACACATTGTGCATATTTATATTACAAAATTATTCCATATGTCTCATTGCAAGCGCAAAACAATGAACAAAAAGGAGAATAATTAACCACGGTCCAAAAATGGTATAAACATAGTCCTGAAATTATGAGCACTCTCTCCTTTTTCTTTCTCCCTTCCTCTTCTCTCACCTCTCTTTTCCTCACTCAATCTTTCTCTCCTCTCTAGCTCTCCTTTCCTCCTCCTTCATCACCTGGCCTCTCTCTCCTTTTCCTCCTGCTCCTCGGTCTCTCTTTCCCTCCTTCTTCTGTAATCCTATATAGCCAGTTAACACAGTAACATCAATATTTGTCTTTGTTATTGCCTTCTTAGTGAACAAATACCACTCTATGACTTCATAATATTCCATCCAAGCATCGTCTTATGTTTTATTTCATCATTTCCATTTTATTGAACATTTGTTTCCAATTTTTACCATTATAAATAATACTCCAAGCAACATCTTTGTGCACAGATGATTTTTATGGTACCTTAAATTACTTATTTATAGCTGAATGCTACAGGTGGAATGACTCTGTGAGCATTTTAGAGATAGCTATATATTTTTAGAGGGAAGATATTGTCAGTGTCTGTGCTGAAGAGATAGAGGGGGTACAGACTCTGTCTTTCTGACTGCCCTAGAATCTTCATCTCCGAATTGCTCTCCTAGAAAGAATAAGCCTTCAGGAACTTTTCTTTCTGCCCATCGCCTTTGTTCTACACTAGCCTCTTTTTCCATTTAGCACATTTGGCTGGTAACTTGCACTGGATCAGGTGCAAGGCTCAACCGTTGGTGGTGGGACACAAGTACCAGCTGGCCCATTTGTCATCCTTCTTGCCCTCTCTGAGTTCCTCAACTTGTCTCTGATATACAGAAGAAACCAAATTCTTTGTTTTAATACAGACTGCAGAAATGGAATCCCTAAGTCAACTATTCATAGTGGTGACACAATGAAAGCCTATAGTTGTTAGTTAAGGAAAGTCATCAGGAGATCACACAGCTGGCTCCTTGTCACCTGCTACCCTCAGATGCAAATTGTACCTCTAAGGCTAATGTGTCTCCCTGTATCCAGTTGGATGATCTGCATAGCTCTACCATTCTTTCTAAGGACATTTATACTGCCTTGTGACACACTACACATACACACACACACACACACACACACAATTGTCTAGCAACTTCCTTTAAAATTAAACATGCTCATTAAGACACAGGAACTAATTAAAATTTAGAAGTATCAGGAAGTTCCTGAAACAAAGAACAAGATCCACAAGGCCTCACCCCAAGATCATAGGAGCAGTAACAACTGGTGTGTGTGAGATGTGGCTCTCCAACATATTGAGCTGCTTTCAAGTGTGCAGAGAGTTACAAAAGTGCAGCTTTTGAGTCCTCACCCATGCTGGGGTCAGCTTTTTGACAACACAGCTGCCTTTGAGACATTCATGCTCTTGTAAATAACCCCTCCCTCATACTCCTGTGTGTAATCCCGATGAATTCACCAGCTCACTAAGCTAGACTGGTTTGTCACTGCTCTCTCTCTGAAGTAAATAGACATTTGTTTCTGTCTACCCAGGAGAAATCACACACACACACACACACACACACACACACACACACTTCTAAAAGCCTCCTTGAACAGAAATGGGTGATTTCAGTGTACTAATGTTTCATTTTGTCTTTTCTCAGCATCAGTGACCAGCTAATCTTGTACCAGTGTCTTCAGGGACAGGCTCAGGATGCATATCAGAAGTGACTAGGAGACTTCACTCCTCCTTTTGGGAGACAGTATCCTCCCATATGGAGTGACAGCTTGGAAATTCACTCCCTGCCTTCTATTCAGAATGAATCAAACCAGCTCCATCCAAAACTGCATTTGGAAGTGATCGCCACACATTTATATGTTAGCGTTCTCCTCAGAGCAATCTGATCTGTCTGACTGCCAGGGGGACCCGGGAACATTTGAGAGCATGTTTGAGATTTTAGCTGAGAGTCACAGACGCCGACCTCTAAATTCCTCCTTCTGGGTCATCCTTGGCCTGGGAAGACTTTCTCTTCTCTATCTGTCCAGAATTTGAAGAGAGAGACCGAAAGGTAAAGAAGCCAACATTATGTGTCTAGGCTCACAGGCCTACTCTCCAGTTGTTTGGAAATGATGGCAGCTCATTTTAGTTTTCATTTTCTCTCTCTTTGAGTAGAAATACCAACAAGTTGCCAGAGCCCTTCTTGGAAAGGGAGAGGCACAAATCAGAACTTTTTATGGACATAGCATGAGTGGCAATCAGTACTAAAGGCTGTAATTGTAAGCTACAGAGGCCCCATGAGCACCAGTGACCGGGAAATGGATAAAGCCTAGATTCATGAATCTGTCTTCCCAGATAATGGGAGGCTGTGGCAGGAGGACCACAAATTCAAGTTGCCTGGATTGCAGAGTGACGGTGAGGCTAGTCTGGAAAAGTTAGTGACAAACTGTCTTATAACAGTTTGAGAAAGAGGGCTACAGGTATAATAAAGGCAAAACATTTGACTAGCATGTGCAAGGTCCTAGGCTCAAATCCCAGTACTGAAAAAAATTAACAAACTAAGCATGTAGGCAGATCTACCTCTTGCACATGTCACCCCTGTGCCTTGCAAGCAAATAGAGTGATCTTAAGATCAGGCCACGGGTTTGCTAAAGGTGTAGGAAAGGTGTACACTTAACTCCTTTGATTCTCTGCCTGGTACTCGTTCTGCTCCTTCATTTGGCCACCCAAAACATCATGTAAAATCTGCCTCATGAGTAGACAGTAAGATACTTAACAACACATGCACACAGCATGAAGCTTTAGCCACCCCCATAGACCCTTACTCTAGTACATTTGGGCTGCCAAGGAGCCGTTTCTTTTTCCTGAAATCTAGACCTGTCTTCCAGCACCCTGGGTATAACCAGTACATGGGGGGTGGGATTCTCAGCTACCTGCCTCAAGGAAATATATATATATAATTTATATATTATTTATATATATAAATAATTATATATAATAAAATTATATATAGTATATATTTGTGGTGTTTTCAATGAGAATGGCCTCCATTGGCACATATATATGAATGCTTAGTCACAAAGAGAGTGAGACAATTTGAAAGGATTAGAAGGATCAGGAAGTATGGCTTTGAAGAAGGTGTCACTAGGGGTGGAATTTGAAGTTTCAAAATCCCACTCTAGACGAAGACACACACAGACACACAGTCTCTCTCTCTCTCTCTCTCTCTCTCTCTCTCTCTCTCTCTCTCTCTTTCTGTTCTACATGTGGATCAGGATGAACAGCTCTCAGCTCCATGGCCAGGCTTGCTCTCCATGTTTCTGCCATGATGATTATGGACTAAGCCTCTAAAACTTCAAGGAACTCCCAATTAAATGTTTTTCTTTACAAGAACTGACTTTGTCATGGTGTCTCTTCACAGCAATAGAACAGTTACTGAGACAGTATCCCTTGGTCACTTCATACACAAATATAATGTATTTAGATAATGTCCATCCCTCCTTCCCAATTCCTAGTCCTCATTGGTCTCTCCCTCCATCCTCCTCCCACTTAATTTCTTCTTATTATTCTTTGTTTAAATGACCCACTAAGTTCAATTAATAATACCACTATTTGCACGGGCACAAGGCCATCCACTTGAGCATGGGAAACCTATCATTGGTCACAATACTGAAGAGAACTATCTTTTCTTTAGTGGCTCCCCATTGCCATTAAGGCTCTCAGATAGGTGTGGAAACTAAATTCACAAGCTCCCTTCATATCCATGTTGGTGTGTTGATAGCTTGATCTTATACAGGTCTTATGCAGACAGTCACAGCTGCTATGCATTCATGAGCATAATTGTCCTGTCATGTCTAGAAGATACTATTTCACTGCAGTCCTCTCCAACCTCTGGCTCCAAACCAGCTTTCCATTTCCATTTCAGTGATGTTCCCTGGTCCTGGGGATGCAGGCAAGATGTGGATGTCCTATTTATGGTTGAACACTCCACAGTCATGGACTGCACTTTGACCAGTCGTGGGTCTTGGTATTGATCACATACCATGCATAGTCTTCTGGGTGGGGCTTCTTACTTGTGAAGAAACAATACAGAATAACACAAAGGACATTAAAAAAGTGTGTGTGTATGTGTTTGTGTGTGTGTGTGTACCACCTGATAAAACTGAAATTCTTGTCTTTTGGCTGATTTCACTGTCCTAATGTCGGCTTCATGACTCTGCTCATATACTTTGGTTACATAAAGTATCAGTGCAGGGAGCTGAGACATTTCTGTGCTATTTTTGTACTTCTCCTGACTCTAAAATTATTTTGACATAAAATTATAAATCCTATGCTGTCCTTCTTCCAGAAAATTATCCCAAGGAAGTAAAGACATATCCAGATAACATTGGAGTGTCTACCTCAGGAGGTTTTCAAGGAATCTTTATCCAGATGTCCAAATGAGGTACTACATATACATTCCTCTGGGCTGAGGGCAGTGGGTCACAGTGAAGGATAAAGGCCAGCCTGCTATGAGAGCTGGTCCCGTTGCACTTGTCCAACCTCATTAAACTTTTTGGTGCCACTGTACTTCAGTATTTCATGTGGAAAACATGTGTGCTGTTAGAATGCCAGCCTGCTGCACTGCTGGTATCGGGTCTGAGTCTGTCCGTGGGGTGCCTGCATAGGCTAGACCAGGTACTGTATACATGCCCAATAAAGAAACACTCCAGTAAGTTTAAGAACAGTGATGGGTGAAGCAGAGGCTTAGTCAGTTATGTGATGGCTATGAAAGCATGAGGACCTGAGCTCAGAGCCCTAGTCCCCATGCAGTAAGCTGGTCATAGCAGCCCGTGCTTGTCTATAGTCCTAGTGCTGGGAAGGCAGATATAGGGTTCCCTGAGGTTTCCTAGCCAGATAATATAGGTAAATATATGAGGTCAGAGGTCAGTAAGAGACTGTGTCTAAAAACAAAATAAGTGAAGAACAATTGAGGAACCTATTATCAACCTCTGGCTTCTATACACATGAACACACACACACACACACACACACACACACACACACACGAGAACCAGTGGGGCCAGAAAGACAGCTCATCAATTAAAGCACTTGTGTCACAGCATGAGGACCGGAATAGGGTCCCAGGAGACCCCTATCAATGCCAGATGAGCATGACAGCCTTCTTGCAATTCCAGCCCTGGAAGGCAGCGTTGGGAGATTCCCGGAACAAGCTGACTACCAGGACCAGCCATCGTGACAAGCTCTAGGTTTGACTGAGAGACCCTGCCTCAATTAATAAGGTGAAGAAGTCATTATGGGTGACTGGTGACGCCAACTTCAGACCTCCCCATGGGCACATGCCACCCATACACATTAAAAATGTGCACAAACACACAGAAGTGGGAAAAGAAAGAGAACAACAACAACAAAGAGCAACCACTAATAGTGTGGGAAAATGCTTTCGGTTGGGAAAAATTGGAGGCTATAAAATCATATTCACACCGTTGGTGCCGGTTCTTAAAGGTTTACAGATACATAATGTAGTCAGTGGGAGGTTTAGCCACAGCATTATTAGTAATGAGCACCTTGTGTTTTCCACTCTAAATTCTGCTCTGGTTACGAATGCTAAGTCAATGGGCATCACTGCTCTGCAATCTTCAGTAGAGAATGAAGTGTCATCTATGGGTGAAAGTGAATGCACCACCCCCCCCCGCCCCAACAGCTCTGCTTGGTTAAGCTCAGTCTCTGCCATCACAAGCCACAGAACGTCTCTGCCATGTGTGCATTGTTCCTAAGGAAAGGGGAGTATTGCTGAGAATCCTGGGGTGTGTGGCTATTTGCTCTTGTTGATATTGGGATGTCTGGGAACTCTGGGGTCCCTGTGCATACATCTACCCATCAAGCATATAACATACTCCAGCAGTCTGCCCCACCCCCAACTCCTGGATACGTTGGAGGCCACAATCCTCCAGACTTCACATTCCCGACCTCAGACAAGGGTCCGCAGGAAAACAAATGGCTTTGCACTTAGCACCACTCCAAAGTTATATAGGAGCAGTACTTGGAAGTGTAATGTTCAAGGGAAGGAGTGGTCTTTACAGGATGAGGACTGTGACTTTATGAATGGAATAATCTGCTAGTGCATTGCTGGGCTAGTGGTGGCTTTGTTTTAAGTGCAAGGTTTCTCCAGCTTCCTCACTGACGCATGGGGTGGTACCCTGTGCCTGGCCATGCCCTGCTGAAAGGCCCTAACCAGAGGCTGAGCAGAAGTTGGCACCAAGTTCTTAGAACTTCCAAACTTTCCTTCTTTACAAATTACCCACCCGTGGCTTTTAATTACCACAAAGGAAATGGTCTAAGGCCATTTTCTTGATTATTGTTTTCATTTGCGCTCCTGGAAAGTTGGCCCAGTGTGTTCTGAACTGGGCAGTCCATGCAGTAGGTAGCCACTAAACCATCTCTGGATGCTGGGTTAATGGGATGAGGCAAAAATGCAGCTGTTACTTCCCAGACCAGAGGTCCATCACTGCACATGCAAACTTGCTTTCCCAGAGAAAGGGTGACATTGCTGATGTATTAGGGCTGGGGGTTGCAGTATGGGCCCTTTCCACTCTGGAAACTGGATGACAGCATGGAGGATCACATTGATGGGATGCGGCCCTTTGGCATATATGATGTCTCTCTCAGATCTCCCTTCAGGCTCTGAGCATCTCAACGCCCAGGTGAGAGGAGATGAGCCCAGCACTGAGGCAGTGACTCCACCAAATGCACCTGTATGATGGCATCTAGTATTGGAGTTTCTCCACAGGATGGTGGGTTTATGAGTAGATATGAAAGAAGCCAGACAAAACAGATTCCTCAGCCCAGCCATGGTATGCTGCTTCGAGTTGGTTAACATGAGCAGATTCTGGAATGAAAGGTTACATGTATGGATCACATCAGTGTCTCTGAACAGTAAGAAAAGGTTTCCCAGAGACCTTTCTGTGCATTTTCTGTAACCTGGGGGAATGACTAGGGAGAAGCATGTTCTTTCTAAAAGACTGTGTATGTAGAATTATTCATTTCTATCTTCTTGGAGATGCTGTTGCTGTTCAAAAGATATGAAGGTGATAATGGGCAGGAGTCAGGCATCCTGCTGACCCCAACAGGCATCATGCACTCTGGGTGCTAGTGCAGAGGCTGCAGAAATTTGGCAGGTTCTGAGGGACACTGTGGTCCAATCTCTTATACCCAGGCTACCAAGCATAAAATGCAAGCGCCAATGCAGGGTAGCATCACATTAGCCCCAAAGAATACAACTAGATGGACAGACACAAGACAATGGAAGGGTGATAGTGACAGAGGTCAACTACAGATATGGCCCAAGGTACCCAAAGAAGACTGGGTTGGCTCAAATAGGCTTGGGATCAGGGAGCTATAGCAAGTAATGCTGATAGACTTGCAAGAGTACAGGTGGACTGGAGAGATGGTACAGTGGATAAATGCAATTGCAACCAACCTCACCACTTGAGTCATTTCCTGGGACCAATGCGGTATAAGGAGAGAACCAACTCCCACAAATTGTCCTCTTAACTCTACACATGTACACACACACACACACACATACACACACACACACACACACATACACACAGATGACAGGCAGAAGCATGTTCGAGAAAGGAGGAGGAAAACGTTTCTGATCAAAGTTAGAAGATGTGAACCTGCGCAGTGCATGGTGGGACTGCTCTGTGAAAAGTCGGAGTGTGGGGTGAGACAGCTGGCTGCAGAGGAGGTAGGAATCTACCTACTATAATGGAGTTGACAGGAAGTTTCCTGTCTCCTTTTTCTTTTTTCATTCTTTTTTGTTCTCTTTATGACATGCTATCAAAAGCAGGTTACATAAACTTGACTCACCTATCTTTTTTTTTTTTCATTGTCACATTACCACTAAAGTAAGTAGATGAGAACAGTTGAAGACAGACATTCAGCATATAGTAGTCATCCAGTGAAAACACTCTTGAAAACACTCTTGGTCAGTGCATGCTGACCACTTGACACAACCAATGAGCTTTCTACAGGCTGGACAGTGTATGCGTTTGTTCATCATCTTAACGGCAATGTTCAAGAATGCAATATGTATCTCACTGGCACTCCTGGCTCCTAGAGCAAAGTCTAGAGCCCAGGCAGAAACACCAAAGAGCAACATGACCAGACAGACCTTCTGGAAAGATACCTGTGGTGGTGCTGACAGTCCAAAGGGAGGACGCTGAGCTTGAGGTAAGGGACTTGGGGGTGGGGGAGGAGCTTGAAGCTGTCGGATGGAGGGAGCCGTTGTAGGCTGAGCAGCTGTGCAAGCTGTTGAGGAAGCCCTTCTTTATACAAGGCGCAGCACGGGGCATTGTACGTCAGTAAATATTGCATCTGGAAATAAGTGTGTGTGTGTGTGTGTGTGTGTGTGTGTGTGTGTGTGTGACCAAATCTACACTGTCATCTTTATGTTCCTGGGCGCTTCTTCCGTACTATCTCAGGGGGTATGAAAGGGACACTGTAGAGCAGGTGTTGTTGTTTGAATGGGAAATACCCCTCCCCCCATAGTCATATGTATTTGGACATTTCTTCCCCATTTGGGGGCACAGTTTGGGGAGGTTATAGAGCCATTATGAGGCAGAATCTTGCTGGAGGAAGGCCATCACCAGGGGCAGGGTTTGAGGGTTTATGGCCTCACTGAACTTCCAGTTTACTCTCTTGCTTCCTGTGTGATGAAATGTGATTAGCTGTCTTCCTGCTCTGGCTACCTGCTAACATCCCTACTTTGTCATTATGGACTACCTCTCTGGAACCATAAGCCAAAATCAACTGTCTTCCATAAGTTGCATTGATCATGATCTTTTATCACAGTCATAAAAAGTAACTAATGCAGTTGGCCTCCAGAGAACCCATCAGAACAATGAGCCCACCTGCTCAGGCTGGACACAGGGAGCCCACTTTTGGCCACTCTTTAGCAGTAGTGTAGAATGGATACATTCCTAGAACTCATGGGAGGATGGTGGGGCCTGGGCTGAAAGACATTTTTGGACCTTCCTGTTAATCACCATCAGCCTTTAGGCCTGTTGGTGGGAGGTCATTGTAGGGGTGCAGAGAGCTTCACACAGCCTTGGTCCCAGAAGGGGAGTCAGCAAAGGGTACAGGCTCTCCTGAAGTTGTCTGTTTGGGCTTCCTGGAGCTGCTCAGTGTGTCTGGCAGCAGGAGGCCTCTTGACGGAATGTGAGTGATTGACCTGGCCCACCACAGCAGGACCGAGGCCAGCTCAGTGGATACCTCCTCAGACAGGAAATGTGTTCTCACTCCAGGCTGTCACACTAAGAACAAAATGGCTAGGCCAGGGAATGGTGAACATATGAAGAACCCCTATTATGTGCCAGGAATTTTGCCTATGTCTCTTGATGTTGCTGCCATTGAAGCCATACAGGATGAGCACCTCTCCAGATGAGACATGTCTGGGAACTGAGTCCCTCACCCTGAGACACAGCACCCTGTGACTCCAATTCCCTGGCCAGATTTATCCATATTTGAAACTCATATTCCAACAGCCACAGCCTTGCATTTTATCGAAAATAGACCTCTGGGCTCTGTGCCTAAAGTAATAGGAAATGTAGACTAAGGGCATGAGACTGGGAAGAAAAATATTTTGGGACTTTTTGTGGCTAAAAGCTCTGGGCCTGGTGAGAGGGCCCCAAGACAAAATCTGGTAGGTCAAGGGCCCCAGGCAGAAATCTGTGATTCAACCCACAGGAAGGGTACTCCAGGCAGACGGATGGGAGTGTGTAAAGCTGCCATAGGAGGCTGGTGACTGCTTTACTAGCAGGAGGCAGAGCCTAAAAAGGAGGCAGAGCTCGCAGATTAAGTAGGACGAGGTGCTTGTCCACTAAGAAGGCTGAAAGTGGGACCACAACTGTCTCATTGTTTTCTTGTGTAGAATCTGCTGGTATCTCAGCAGTTTGCCTGAATGCCCTAAGAAGAAGTATCACCCAGAATTTCTTTGTGGGGACAAGCCTCAGCCCATGCCTCTCTCAGAGTGAGGCCCCTGTGAATATCAGGGGATGGTTTTCTTTCTTCATTGTTGGTGAAGGGACTACATCAGGAGGAGAAGAAATGTAATCATGCCCTCTTCTGAAGACCAGAGAAGTGTAGGTGCTGGTTTTCAAATGCTACTTTATTTGGGGGTTTCTTAAAGCTTATACCAACCTTCGAACCCCTCAACCCCAGGTATGGGAAAAAGAAGATTGTAAGGAAAAGGGGATGTAGCCCCCTCTACTTCTTCCTGCTGTGTAGGGTGATAGGATTCTTTTGGAGGCAATACTAATGTCCGTTATCAGGATATCCAGAAGTCCAGGTAACCAGCAAAGCAGCAATACAGCAAGCCAGCAAACAGTCCTTCTCTGCCTCCTCCAAGCTGCTGCTACTTCTTTCTCTGGGCTTTCATATTTGTACCCCTAAAAGTCCTCAGAATTCAACTAATTCCAGATGTCAAAGAGCCCTCACTGAGCCTGCACAAAGCAAATAGCCTGCTGCTGTGGACAATCTGAATCAGTCCCTTATCCCATACCTGGGATGAAAATGAAACCGTGTTTAAAGCTGGAACAGAGAAGGGCATCTTGTTCTCACTTAATGTGCATTTTCATGACATACTGAAGAACAAACTGAAAACCCATGAGCAGGTTCCATCAAGGACAACGGATGGTGACTCTGAGATGGCCAGGAACCCTCAGGACACAACTAATGTTTTCTGTTTTCTTGTACTATGACCATTGTTCAAGCAAATTATTCAACATGTACTTATGTCTTATGCCCCCCCGCCCCCAATTCCTGGTCCATTCTGATGTGAACAGCCTACTTCACATACTTTCACCAACATAATATGCACCAGCATGCCTTCCTCAACATGGCAGACTAAAACTCTGAAGTCATGAGCTATTAAGGAAATCTTTATTCCCTGTTACTATCAGATACTTTGGTCAAAGCAATGGAAAAAGGTCCCCAGCGAGCTCATAGCCCAGTGTACATAGAGAGGTCCAGGAGCAGATAATTAAGTACACAGTCATACCTCATATCCATGACTGAGTCATTAAACTGTCTCATCATAGTCTTTTTGTTTGCAAACAGAGAAATTTTGTGAGTGAACTCAAGGCAGGGATAAGGATGACTACATACAGGACGGAGGATGCTGCTTAGGTGATAAAGCACTTGTATATTATGTGGAAGGCCATGGCTTTAATCTCCAGCACCTCCAAACCAAACAAATGAGCAGCAACTTATAGTTAGAAACAGTAACACAGCAGAAGATACAATTTCCTTCCCATATCTATGTATTTTTGTATGTGTGTATGTGATGATGGTTTTTGAGTGTATATGTGCAGACACATGCAAAGATGTGCATGTGTGGAGGTCAGAAGTTGATGTAAGGTGTCTTCATTAACTGCTCTCCATGTTATTTTTGTTGTTGTTGTTTTGTTTTTCAAGATATGATCTCTCACTGAACCTGGAGTTCACCAGTTCAGCAAAACTCTTCATGTGCATGCTGGGAATTTGAACTCAGGTCCTCATGCTTGCTCACTAAGCCATGTCTCCAGCCCCATGTCTGGCTTTTTCAAAAAGACATTATTTCTTCATATTCTCTTCTTCAAAAGCTCTAGGCATATTTAGAGCTTTTGAAGACCAGAACCTTCCTTTCTACATGGACAGGGCTTAGACAATGAAGTTCTGAAATCAAACTTTGTTGCTCTGTGCCAAAAAATGTTCTTTTGTGGGCCTGGTGGCTTCCTTACCCTTTATTCTGTTAGGGTAAGGGTTTTTTTTGTTTGTTTGTTTTGTTTTTTTGTTGTTGTTGCTTTGTTTTGTTTTGTTTTTTTCTTCATCTTCCTTAAGCTAATCTTGGTCAATGTGTCTGTGCTACACTTTAACCACAGTGCTTTGGGCCACAGTTGTTCTGTGTCGGGCTGTGGAAAGGATCAGAACACATAGTTTTAGCTCATTTTCCCTTAAGCTTAGTGTGTCGCTTCCTGGGGGTTCATTGCCAGGCAACTAGACCCTTGTGTCTGATCTCTCTGATAATATGCAAAACAGGCAGCAGGTGATTTCATCTGAACACAGCTTGGGGCACTAGCGTTGTTTCTAGGTGCCGCCATCTCTTTTAATCCATCTGGCCTCCTGAATGATGAATTCTGGTATCTCCGTATATGGCAGTGGCAGAGGAACAAACAACAACCACTCGCTCTAAAACATCCAGGTAGACTCAGAGACAGAGCTGAGCCCTTTGTAGGTGTTCTGCTCTTTAATCCATATAGTGACTAAACCTTTCAAGCAATGTCCTTTATTTGTGTGTGCAGCTGTACATGTGTGTGTTCACGCATCTGCAGGTACATGCGTAAATGCTGGTGCTCATGTATATGTGTAGAGGTGAAAGGTCAATCTCAGGCATCATCTCTCAGGAGACGTCCACAGCATTTCTTTGAGGCAGGATCCCTCACTGGTATTGAACTTGTTAATGAGGACAGCAAGTTCTGTTCCCAAGAATCTGCCTGCCTCCCTTTCCCAATGTTGAGATTATGAGTGTTGGCTGCCATGCCTGTCATTTATCTAGAGATAAAACTCAGTTCCTTGAACTTTCAAGACAAACACTTTAGCAACTGAATCGTCGTTCTCCCCAGTTCATGGTCATTTCAGGAAGACCATCCACTAGAAACATGCCTTAAATTATTTTGAAGACAGGGCCTATTTCTTCATTCATGTTTTGATCACCTTCCCTCCTATACTTTCACATGCCTACAGAATCAATGGGGTAAACTTTGAGGAAGGAAAGTTGTGGAAATGAGAATTTGCCTATGAATAATCTTTGATCTTCCATTGAAATTGACTCTTCAGGAAACTCTTTCAAAAGCTCAACTCTAAAATCAAGTTTGTCTTTTTCTACTTCAGTGAGTTTCCCAGTGTGCCACCGAGAACAAGGCAGTCAAAGGGTTTAGTGGCATGTGAATAATGATGAGTGTCACTAGAATTTTCTAAAAAAACAATCTCCATTTGTGAAATAAATAAGATTCTAGCTCTTTAACATGAAGTGGCAAAATGTATAGTGGTTGTCAAAAGTCAGAATTTACTTCTGAGTATCAGCTTCCTGTGCATACATTAATTCTCCCTCCCTCCCCCCCCCGTGAAGTATTGTGGTGTTTTCGCCTGGATCTTGCATCTCTGCACTTGGACATAAAAATGACTGAGTTTTCAGTCTCTCCTATCTTCAGTCATCCGGATCTCTAATCTTGACCCATCAGTTCAGTGACCCCGAGGGAGAGATGTTGTCAATGTGCCTAGAATAAGCAGTTTTATAGAGGTGAGATGAGGACTTGAAAACCAGAGACATGAATGAGTACCCAAAAGAGGCCAGAGACGTGTCTTTGGTGACAGTGCAGCAGCAGAGGGTTGGGGGTGGGAGACAGAGAGAAGGGTAGTTTGTGAAGGACATGGACTAGGGTTGTTCCCTTTGAAAAAAATCTTCCCCTCACCTATGATGCTGCACTTTCATTAGGCATATAATTATTAATTTCCAACTTCATATACTAACCTAAAGAATGAATAAAAATAACGGCAAAAACTGAAGATCCAAAAAAAATCCCCAAAATAATTAAGATTATAGATTTCAAACAAATTCTTCACTTCAGGCAATAAGCACAGTGTGGTTGGGTGAGTGTATTAATCAGGGTTCTTTAGAGGAACACAACTCTCCATCTATCTATCTATCTATCTATCTATCTATCTATCTACCCATCATCTGCCTATTGTCTATGTTTATCTATTCTTTCTCTTTCTCTCTCTCTGAGTGCCTTACAGGCTGTGGTGTAATTAGTTCAACAATGGCTGTCTACCAACAGAAAGTCCAAGAAGTCAGTAGTTGTAGAGTCTCTGAGGCTGGTTGTCTCAGATGGTTTTCAGCACATGCCAGAAGCCTAAAGTAGGTTTTAGTGCTAGAGAAGGAATGACCTTGCCAGTAAGAGTAAGGGCAAGCGGGCAAAGAGCAACAGCTTTCCTCTTCCATGTCCTTTATGTAGGCCACCACCAGACAGTATGGTCCAGATTAAAAGTGGATCTTTCCACCTCCAAAGATGTGGATTAAAGGTGGGTCTTCCCACTTCAAATGATTTAATTAAGAAGAATTTCTCACAGGTGCACCCGACCTCTTCCAAATGTAGTCAAGTTGACAACCAAGTATAGCCATCACAGTTGGGGAGTTAACAAAATGAATTTATTTATACATTAGGTCACTGAAGAAATACTTATTATACAACTACTATTGGAATCAGGAGTTAGTAGGCATGAGGCTGAATCTGATCTGGTCTCTGCTTTTGTGAATATGGTACAAGCTAGTGATGCTTATAAAGGTGTTGTAGGGGAGGGAGGAATGGAAATGTGCACAGGAAATTGCAAGGATGGCACATCTTCTTTTTGGTCCCTGAAGAGGGATACATCTCCGGATTAGAGCACAAGAGAGAGAATTTGTTGGCACTGAGTGGAAGTGGATGCTACACTTGTGATGTACACTTGTGATGTGATGTGAACGGTCATCACTCTGTCTCTACAACTACATGCTGAATCCCCCATAAAAAGACCTCATCAGTGTAACTCACTGCATTGTCAGGATGGACCAGTAGATCCTCTGCATCTCAGGAGCTTAAAGAGCAAAGATGTATTTCACTCAACTTACAGGCCGTCAGGCATGATCTGAAAGGTCTACTCAAGAAGATGCAACTGGTCAAGCAGCTGCCATTAATTGCAGGGACACCAGCTAAACCCACCATGACAGTGGTGTTCTGGAGATCCAGCTGGCTTGATTTGTCAACTGCATTGACAAGAAGATATATGAGCCTGGGTATGGTCATAGTGTTCCTGGCATGACACACTGGCCAGAATAAGGAGGCACCATTTAAGATTTGAGTTCTCTAGATGTGTGAGGAATGGGTGGGCAGTGAATGGAGAGAGTGTTTCCAAAAAGAGACTAAGAAGCATCTCCTTTGCACGCTCTTTCTAGATTGTCCTTGGTGGGGCAAGCACCAAGGGTGACAATCCCCACAGGGACACAAGGACAGCTTAGCACATGTCCAATCAGCCATTTAGATAGGGGAAGATCAGACACACTGCTGTCCCTGTACTATAATATGGAGGCATCTGGAATCTCCTTAAGTTTTGTGCGGCTCTGCTTTCCCTCCTAGCAAGTGGGATTAAAGGGTCCCCTCCTTCCTTCATCTGTGTTGTGCTGAGATGTAAGGAGGAAGATTCCTCATGGAGTGTAGTTGTCTGAAGGTGTGGTGAGGAGTTCAAGAGCACAGTGGTCTGGAGAGGCTCCCAAATGACTGTTAGGACAAGGTCAGGTGAATGATACTATCTCACTTGCCCATTCTCAGGAATGTGGAGTGTGGGCAGGGTGGCTCTTGAGTTTATGAAAATTTCTAGATGGTGCCTTCATTACCCATCATGCTGTTCTGCTGGCAATGAGCCACAGCGGTCTCTCTTTGAGAAGAATTGGGTCTCTTAATTCTCATCTGACATCTTGAGTATTTTCACCCAGACAATATATCCCAAAGAAAACAGAGTGGCTGATGTGGGTCCACCTAGCATTGCTGGCTTTTTTGAGGACTGTGGAGTGTGGACAGGAGCTGCTCAGGAAAAGCAGAAAATAAGTCCCTTCACTCTGGGAATTATGGGTTTCTTTTCCATGTCAGGGGGTGGGGGAGGTGACTGTCTGGGACTGGGGTTGGAGCCTGAGCTTAAAAGAAACTTTTCTCTGATTCGGAATCTTCCACAATCTATTGCATGATTCTGTGGCTTTCATGTCCTCCTCAGCCTCAAGCTTATCATCTGTGGCATGGAAATAACAGCAAGGGCACCAGCCCCACCGTATAATTCTGAAAGCAAATACATCTAGATAACATAGAAAAACTGTGCTGCACAGGGCTGGAAGCGACGCCTATCAGCAAGTGGCCAGCACCTTGTCTGTCCAGGTAGCATCGGATCAAGCATAGAGATGAGTCAATTAAAGATGGGAGAACAATATGGTGGGTGAACAAAGACACCTGGGGTGGTAAAATGACCTGTTCTTTAGGCTGAAGGAGAGCAAGCTACACAAGAGCATTGGCAATAAGGAGCCCAGTGGGTGGAGGCATGGACCTCTGTGGATTTCAAAGCAGAACCAGTAGGAGAAACGAATCCCCAATATGTTGTTAATCCCTGAGATAGTCTCTCTTTCTTCCCACCCCTCCTCCAAATACAAGGCATAATCAGACTTCTCTAGGCTGGAGTTTGTTCTCTGTTACAAAACAGTGGAGTGTTCGTGGATGAACTTCACCCTGTCCACCTCTTTCTCTTCCTAATAAGTAAGAGCCGCCTAAGACTTCTGAGGACTGTGAGACTTAGAGAAAATAAAAAGCCCTTGAAGCACTTGGTTAATACACTATTTTCCTATGTTTCTTTTCTTCCCCAAAACTTTATAAAAAGTCTTTTTTAATTTCCTCTCATTGTGGGGTCTGTAACTATTTTGGGTTCTTAGTGCCTGTAATCAAGGCTCACTGCCCAAGTTGTCTGGGTGCTTGCCTTACAGTACTCAGAATGAGAGCTCAGCATGAAATGGGAGATAGGGGCAGGGATGACGGGGGTGGGGGCTGTCTGCTAATGGAATGACTTCTAGCTTTGGTAGCCCAGTGATTCTGGGCACCTGAGGGAGTCTTAGCTCTTCCTTCTCTCTCTCCCTATACTCAGTTGCTCATACCTGATTGTATTCTGTGTTTCAGATGGGTTGCTATGGCACAGAGCCTTTCTGAAGGACCCCTGGCAGCTTCAGGAGGAGTCTCGTTTCCCATCTGTCTCTCTCTCCATGTTAAGTGGCAATGAAAGCAGGAGGTGAGGGTGTGGCCTTGAACCCAGCTACCACCTCAAAAGAGCCAATATCCTACTTTGGTTACTAGTCTCTTCTTTTTTTTCTCCCCTTCCTCAATCTAATATCAAGCTGTGATGAGTGACATCCTGAGGTTCCCCCATGCAGAAATAAGGTCATGGGGGAGAATGTGGCCATTTTGAAACCCCAGTGAACTTCAGGGGCCAGAATGGAATGAGAATCACTCTAGTTTTGCCTCATCTTCCTTCTCTGTGGCTGGAGACTTGAAGGCTAGGGGCTGTCCCTGCCTCTCAGACTTCCTTTCATGCAAATTGCCCCTGTAGGGTGTGGGGCAGCCACATAAGAAGGGAAGTGGAGAGATGTGACCACCTCAGACCTCCACGGACCTACCTTCTATTTTGTAAGGCAACCTCTGAGGAAGCTCTGCCTGAGCTGGCGGCTGCACACAGGCTTGCCGGCTTCCAGGACAATCTTAAATTCAGAAATGGGAGCTGGGAGATAAACCCAACCTCATCAATTTTCCTAAGGACAGAGTAAAGGCACAACCCCCGAGAGTCTCATGTTCACATACAGGAGCGCACGTTTCTAGGGCACAGCCCTCCAGTACTGTGTAGTTATTGGAGACTCAAAGTCACAGAAATGTGGAGGCCCAGCGATCACTGAGAAGTCAGGAGAGAACGGCTTGAGGAAGGCCTGGACAAGAAGGACTCTTCCTGAGCCAGCTCACACTGTGTACTCTTGAGGGCTACAAGGGACCTTTTCCTGTGTCCTGTGTCGATCTGAGTTCGAGAGAAAGGCTGTATGTGACATAGTTCCTGAGAGCAAGGAGTACCAGGGCAGGCCTTCCAGCCAGGAGATCTCCCCAGGGCAAAGAAAAAAATACAGGATAGAACAGGAACAGAGGAGGAGCCAGAAGCCCTGCTCTGAGTCCTAAGGCTGTGGGGGCATCCAGTACCCACCCTAGGGTTTTAGTTTTCTTTTCTGAAAACAAGGGACCTGGGAATTTATCACCACCCTTGCCCTTCTGTTTTGTAGGGAAGACCCAGAGGGAAGAGCTTGATTACAGCCCATCCATTGTCTCAGGCAGGAGTTTGTTTCTTCTTTGGCACAATTCCAAATTTAGGAGCAGGGGCTCCACAGCTCAACCAGCTCTCAAGAATCAGTGCATTGGTGATAGAGGAAAGAGAAACATGAAAAAAGTGCTCAGTGGCATGGAAGGAGAGCTTCTGCCATTCATTAGTGACCCCAAAGAGTGTGACTTGGAAGGTTTTAGAACAGTCTTACCCCTAGCAGCTCCCCCCTTACACACACACACACACACACACACACACACACACACACACAGGCATAGGAGCTAGGCAATAAAGTGAAAAATCCTATCAGAAGCCCCTTGCTTCTCCACTTAGAAATATGGGCTTAGAGACCTCAGAAGACCTACAGTCTCAATAGCAACTGTTCCATGATATTTCTAAGGCACATAAATACCTTAAATCTCAGAGTATATAAGCAAGACATATATTTATAAGTATATGAGACAAAAGAAGTGTCCAGTAATACTCAATATGTCAGCAAGCAAATCCCTGAGTTGCAAAATATGAAAATTAAATTGCAATGGTCACAGCCTGAATAACTACAGCATGAAAATGATATTCATTTGTGGGTTTTCTTGCTCACACATTGGTCTGCTGATATTGATCAAAACGCATCACTAATATTGGTAAAGAACCATCAATAAATATAACCCTGCTGGTTAAGGTCAGTAAGTCATTCTTAATCACGCAACTGAAGCTGATGGGACATCTCTGGGGAACTTTCTTGAGATACCTAGCCGGTATTCTTCCTTTTTAAACCAACGGGACCAAGTGTTTTCTTTCGTAATATTGCCCATGAAGGGGTTAAGGCACTTTCAAGGTGACCCAGGGAGGAAAACAAAAATGGCCAGACACAGAACGTCCTCTGTTTTGTAGGCAAGTTCCAGGAGGCAACCAGGCTGCCACCATCATCTGTGGGATGAAGAGACACTGACTGCAAGGGCAAAAGAAAGGTCCACATGGGATGTGAAATCAAGGAGAGATTTTTCTGCCCTGCAGCAGCCTCCTGATTCCCCAAACAGGTCTTTTCAGTCAAACAAGGGTGGCTTGTTCTCCCAGACAGGGAACACGTGTGAGCCAGTGTTGGAAAGGGTGTTTAATGGGGGTGAAAGAAACCCTTTTTGACTGAGCAGCAGGCAGGGCCCCACCGGGGCGTCTCTGATGACAGAGGTTCATCTTGATGTGGCCCGCGGGGCTCTTCTGAACTCACCCAGGGGCAGAGGCGTTGAGCAGTACAGTGTGCTCTTGTAGGTGTTCCTCTACAGCAAACACCAGGCGGGAAGCAGAAAAGCCCAAACCACTTCAAGTGGATTCCGATTCTAAAAGGTGCCACATGAAACAGGGCAGAAACCTAAGTCCCCTTGAGTCTCAGCCCAAGAGTAACAGACAGAGAATGGGAGTGTCACCTGGCTCCCTGCAACCCACCAGTCCCTGAGGCCAAGTGAATCTGTGGAGGAAGGGGCTTAGCACTCCACCTCGATAAGGACCAGACCACAGCACTGTTCCAAGCAGGACATTTGTCATTTGTTACCAGGTACCCTCACCTACCACAGAACTTCTAGAGTTTGGGGAAGACATGGGAAGATTACAGTGCCAGGGATGTTCTGCAGCAAATACACCAAAACCTATGGCTTAGAGTTAAATCATTCATTCATTACTCCAAACAGTGTATCATTTATTCACACATTAATTTTCTTATTGTTGTTTGAAACAGGGTTTTTCTCTATAACTGGCCTGGCTTTCCTGGAACTTGCTTTGTAGATCAGGCTGGCCTTGAACTCATAGAGATCTGCCTGCCTCTGCCTCCCTAATGTTGGGAGTAAAGGTGTACACTACCACGTCTGGATCACACTATAATTTTTTACCTCTTAATTGTTCATCTGTGTATCTTTCTCATTTAATTTGTATGTGTGTGTGTGTGTACACGTGTGTGTTTTCATGTGTCTCTGTGAGTATGTTCATGTCTCTGAGTCTGTGGGTCGCCTGGGATGTGTCCATGAATGCATGCAGAAGTGAATGCCATCTCACTTTTTTTTGAAGCAGGATCTCTCCCTGAACCTAATGCTCACCATTGTCTAGCCTGGCCACTGAGCACTGGGAATCCAGGTCTTTCAGTCCTTCTCCTGTGGTAGAGTGACAGCCACCATACCCAGACTTTTACATGGATTTTGGCGAATCTAAACTTAGTTCTTCATGCTAGTGCAAAAAGCATTTTACACACTGAGCCACCTTCTCACTCCTAATATGTATATGCCAGAGCTCCAACTAAGTGTCCCCGGACTTAAACTGATGTGTGAGAAGCATTCCTTCCCTTTGTACCTTTGTATCCCAGCTGTAGCACCACCCTTGTCCCCTCTCAATCCCACCCTCCCTTACTCCCTCCCTCATCTCCTCCCATGCCCCTTCCTTTTCTGCTTTTTTTTATTTTTAATTTTTTTATTTGGGAGATATGGTCAATGAACACATAGGCTGATTTTTTTAATTTCCACCTTCCATTGGAAGACAAAGGGGCCACCATGGTGAAGAATCAAGACACCAGCCAGTTTGGAAGCCCTGTCTTTGTCAAAAGAAAAAAAATTGAAATCAGCCACAAACCGGTTTTGGAATATCTGTGCCAACTTGCAAGTCCCATCACCAGTGTGCATTTAGGGACTTTTTTATATAGCAGGTCCTTGACCTTTTGGACTAATCTAAACAAATGTTTGAAGCAGGCCTCCTTGGGGTTTGGGAAGTCTGACCACAGATTCGTCATCTGAGAAAGCAAGGTTATGAAAGGAGCTAATGTTTACCCACTGTTCTGGGGCCACCATTTTTCCATCTTTCTGTCTCTTAAAATATTTCCCAGGAGAGAAGTCTCCATTACACAGGCTGGAGGAAGCTTGGGAAAGCATCAAAAAGCACAAATGTGGTGTACTGTAAGAGAATCTTTTTAAAAGTCTGGATGGAACCCAAACCAGTCAATGGTGGGTATGTCCAAGTGGAGGGCATGGTTGCTAGCAGAACTCTTCCTGGCTTGCCTATCCATTCCAGCAGAGGGTGCTCTCTGTGGCACCCACCCTAGAACCCAATCTAGAGCTCTGTGGTGACAATAAGACTCTGGTAAAAAGGGCTAAAGTTTCTTAACATTTTTCTAGGGTCTCCTCAGTAAATGAGCACAAACAGGGGAGTTAAAAAATATTAGGAATTTATTTGTTCACATTTCTGATGCCATATATCTGAACTCAAGGAGACTCCAATAGAGAATCCATCTTTCAGTCTCTTCAGGCTTGTGGTAGTGGCCAGTGGTCCTCAGAACGCCTTGGCTTTTGGTTGAATTACCTGAGAAGTGAACCTCACGTGTCCTTTTACCCTTTACAATCGGTGCTGCTATTCTTGTCTCCACTAATACAGGAGGAAAGAGCAGGCACCTATACTTTCTAGGCAGATAAACAGTGATAGTTATAGAAACTGTACAGGCAAGACTGAATCAATTGGTCTCTGCTGTGTGACCAGATGGGAACAACCTAACACCTTACACCTCCTTGTCTCCACCTGTGAAACTGGAGGTGACATTCTTGTAACTTGACAGAAGCACATAAGCATGCCCGTTACTCAATCCAACAATTAGGGGATGGGCTGGATAAGACATCCGGCCCACAGGAGGCACCGCGTTTGTGTGGTAAGAGGGAGAGAACACTTGTGGATCACCTGGGAGTGGAAGTTGTTAGAAATGCAGGCCCCTGAGCTCTGTCCCCTGGCTGGCCCCAGAGAAATAGATTTTCATGCCGCTCTTGAATGCAGCCTGGGCTTGTAAGCCCTGGGAAGCTGCAGCCCCAAGCTAAGGAAAGTCCCCTTTCCATTCAGAGGAAAGGAGAGGGCTAACTAGGACCAGGCAGAGCTGGCCTGATGCTGCCCACTTCAAGTTCCGAGGCAAAAGTGAGAAACGAGGGTACCAGCTGATAGCCATTCTTGGTAAAGAGGGGCCAGGTGTAGCTATGCCTCTCATCATGGGGACAGGGGATATTCACCCACCTTTTAGGCACATATTTGTGATCCTTCTGTTAGTTACCTGAAACTAAATAACGTGTTCAAAACTGCAGGATTTTTTTTTTTAAATCAATGTTACCTTCCTTCAGGAAGTGAAACCTTTGTGCTTTGCTGGGGGAGAAAAACTTCTTTCCCAGATTTTTCTCTGGCTTGAGTGAGTTTCCACCAACCCATTCTTTCCTGTGAGCAACATCGTAGATTAGGCTGACTTCCACCAGGCAGCTGTTCTCTTGTCTCTGCCTCCTAAGTGCTGAGATTAGAGGAGTGTGCCACCATGCCTGGTCTGGTTAGAGCAGCCTCTTGGAGGCAGGAGCCACCAAGTATGAAGAAACTGGTAGATTCAGGACTGCTTTCTCTCACTCTCCTCATGCACACTCTTATATCCATAGGCAGGGTCCTGTTTACCTTTCCTTTCTTTCTTTTCTTTTTTTTTATTCTTTTGTCTATATTACTGTGTCTCCTTGAGCCCCAACATCCTTTTGAGAGATTCAAGAACGAAAGAAATGCTCACCTTGGGTAGGAGGAAATTGGACTATCACTTCAAAATGGCCCCTTCTCTGGAGAGGAGCATGTGTAGAATGGTATCTCTTCTATGAACACATTCTGGAGATCTGCTTTTTGAGTCACTGAGGGGAGTAGGGACAGGGGTCAGAGGCAATGTAGGTACCCACTGTAGGTGGAGCCTTGGGGTGTGGGGCATGAGAGAGGAACGTTCCAGGAGGGACACCTTACTGCAGCTCAGCGCTAGCTCTCTAAGGCCAGGTCAGGCAGGCTCCGTCACTCCTCTCCCCAGCACTGCCTCTTTGGGATTCACCACCATCATCTCTGTCTCTGACATTAGCATTATGTGGCTGTCTCAGTCTCTCTGTTCTTAAAAGGACTCTGGTCATTTTGTACCCAGAAACCATAGGAAGACCTGTGTTTTTTTGAGCAGGGTTTGGGACAATGTGGGGGAATTCCAGCTCATTCTTCATGTGAAGGCCACCTAAGTCATGCTGATTTGGAAAAACGTTGTAAAGGAAAGGCTCACTCAGGCCCCAGGAGTGGCAGAGACTGGGCTGTGAAGCGTGGGTGCTGTGGACCTGTTGCCCATTGCCTTTCCATGTGAAGATGATGAGGTGATGCCGCCAGTTAATGAGGCGACAGGAAGACCCTGAGCATGTCTTAAGCTCCTCTGCTAACCCACAGTGATTTTCGGCTTTTATTGATAAGGGAAAAATGATGCTGAAGAAAATCCAGAAAAATTTGAGGTACGTGACTAGGCCTGTTCAACCTTCCCCCCTGCAAGTCAGTCACTCCATAAATTATATTTCCATTTGTTTTTAAGCTGCATATTTTAATTTTCTATCAGGACAATTTTATCCATTTATATTATTGTATTTTTTCCTGCATTTACTTCCTGTTACCTCCATATGTATGGAGATATATTATATATGTTATAATATAATAATACATATATCCTAATATAGATAGGTAGATAGACAGAGGGATAGATAGATATATAGATTGATTGATTGATTGACTGTAATACAGGATTGTCTCATGATTCAAGCAATTATGACCTTCAGGAATTCAGCTGGGCCTGTTCAAAAGAAATAATCAGAGCTTGACTTAATAACTGTTGATGTCCCCTCTTAGGAGAAAGGACCGGGAAGATCTTGAGACCCTCCTCTGAGTATCCAGCCACTCCTTCCAGCCAGCTTTATGCAATTCTTCCCTAACTGTACGAAATCTCCCGGAGAAGCTAACCGTTTAGGCTGGGAAGACTGAAGGGAGGGTGCTCCACTGACATAGCCACGGGAAAGCCATGCTGGGTGCAGACCTTCCAGTGAGAATGCTTTAGGTCACCCCTACATCTGCCTCTATCCCCTGCACCATGCTCTGTAAGCATAATAAACTAATAAACCCTAATAAACTCATTGGTTCCCCATTGTGACCTTTGGTGGAATGGAACTTTGGTTTGTTATTGGGACCTTATGAGAAACATAAGGTACCTGTCTCTTTCGTTTCTTACTTTCCCCTCCTCTCCCCTTCTTATTAGCCTCCTTCCTCTCCCTGAAGAGTTTCCCTACTATTTTTATTTAAGCCTAGATTCCAAATGTGAGAAATAAAAGGGGAATACTAGTCTTTCTGAATCTGGCTTTAAGTGAGAAAGCCTCAATTGGAGTCGTCCTGAAGGAAAGGTCTACGGCAGCCTCAGGGGTCAGGAGGACTCTGCAATCTAGGTTCATAAAAGTTCCACATCAAAGGAAGAAACTATTAAGAACAACAGCCTTGGCAGCAAATATATTCACAAAAATCTGAGAGGCAGGCTCGAATTCTAAATGTTTTGGTATCTCTGAGGTTTTATGAACAAATCAAGAAACATGGTCCAGCTTGGGACCAGTTAGCACCCATCTTAGTTGTTTTCCTATTGCTGGGATAAGGCACTGGTAATTGGCCAGACAATGGTAACTTATAAAAGAAAGCATTTATTTAGGGTTTTCAGGTTCAGGGTGTTAGCATCCATGACCATCATGGCAGGGAGCATGGCGGCAGGCAGGCAGGTGTGGAGATGAAGCAGTAGCTGATAGCTTACATCTTTTTTTTTTAATTTTTATTTTTTAATATTAGTTACAGTTTGTTAACTTTGTATCCCTGCTGTATCCCACTCCCTCTTTCCTTCCCAATCCCACCCTCCCACCCTCATCTCCTCCCTGCCCCTTTCCAAGTCCACTGATAAGGGAGAACCTCCTTTCCTTACATCTGATACTGGTTTATCAGGTGTCTTCAGGACTGGCTGCAAAGTCCTCCTCTGTGGCCTAGCAAGGCTGCTCCTCCCTGGGGGGTGGGGGGAGGTCAAAGAACCCGCCATCGAGTCCATGTCAGAAACAGTCCCCGTTCCCCTTATTAGGGTACCCACTTGGATACTGGATAGCTTTACATCTTGATCCACAAGCGCAGAGCAGAGTGAGCTAGCTGGGAATGGTGTGGACTTTTGAAACCCCAAAGCCCACCCTTAATGATCCACCTCTTCCATTCAGACCATATCTCCTAATCCTTCCCTAGTAATTCCACCAACTGAGGATCAGACATCCAAATCTATGTGCCTATGGAGGCCGTTCTCAAACTTCCATACTACCTAAATCCATTCTTCCCCTACAAGGGGTGTCATGGTTGATCTTCATTGTCAGTTTGACTAGATTTTGGGTTACTTCTGGTTCCAGCAAGGTTTAACTGAAGAAGGGTGATCCATCCTAACTGTGGGAATTACCACCTCACTGGCTGCCATCAATAAAAGGGGGGAAGTGAGCTTAGCCTCAGCTTCCTCTAGTCACTCGTTCTAACTATGGCCCATTCTGTGTTTCTGAGTGGATGTGAATTTGCAGGGACCATCTTTAACCCCCAAGACATGACACCATTCCAGTTTGAATGTCCAGCTTTGTCCATTAAAAAGTCTCCCTGCTGGAGACTCTGGCCCATGGCCACCCATCAGCCTGTGTACATACTGCAGGCAGGATCTTCTCATAGCTGACATGGGAAAGAGAAAATCAAATTTCTGGCTACCCAAAGCACAGCCTAGAAGATCTGGTTAGTTATGTCTTAGTGGAGCGGTTCTCAACCTGTGGGTCACAACCCCTTTTATGGATCACATATCAGATATCCTACATATCAGTTATTTACATTATGATTCATAATAGTAGCAACAAAAGATAATTTTATGGTTGGGGATCAACATAACACAAGGAACTGTATTAAAGGTCGCAGCAGTAGGAGTATTGAGAACCCTGGTCTTCAGTGGCTCCATGGAGCACTGAGCAGAAAAAAGTTAGAGATAGAGATCCCTTGAGATGAGGCATTTGGGACAGGGGGATGACATCAAAAGTGGACCAGGGAATAGAGATAACCAAGGAAGAAAGGGTAAAAACAGTCCTCAGTGATAAAGCATTAAAAGCAAGCAAACAACATAGAAAAGAGAAAAAAATGAATGGGATGTTTCTGTCTTACAAATAAACTGTTAACATGGTCAATAGGTATAGTGGGCAGTATCCTGAGGCAGCCCACAGGTATCTTCTTGATTTGCAGTGCAGCTGGAATGGGGACATGAGTGATGACAGGAGGGAAAGTTAATGGAAATAAACACAGCAAGATTGGAAGGACAGCGAAAGAGGAGCTCTTCCTTTCTAGTATTAAATTAGTGTTTGGGGGATTTGGAATCGGGACCCCAATACTTCTGCATGAGGCTTTGAAAGGATGTGCACCTCTGAGCTGTTGGTGAAGCCCTGGGCTCTCTTTTCCCAGCAGGCTCACCCAACCTCCTCGTAGGGTGCAGCTGCTCTAGGGAATGAGAGGATGCCCTCTATTCCTGGGCAAGGTAGCTCTGGGTGTTGATCATACCCTGGAGTCCCCTAGGACATGTGGCTATGCTTCAGAGGAACCCACCTGCCCATCTAGTTCCTTTCCTAACTCAGCCTGCCTCTGCCTCACCTAACTGTACCACTTACCTATAATCCAGTTCACAGGGGACTTCCCTGATACTGGGAGTCTGCTTCCTGGGCATTGATGTTGAACAGTGTTGGGTACTAATTCAATCAGAAATAAGTTTACAAAAACAAAACATAGTATCTCCTGTATCCAAGTCTGGCCTTCAAATCACTCTATAACTAAGGATGAATTTGGCCTTTTGATCTTCTTGCCTCTACCATCTTAGTGCTGGGATTATAGGCATGAGTCACCACAACTGGTTTTATGTGGTGCCTGGTTTGAATCCAGAGTTCAATGCATGCATTCTATCAACTAAACTACATGACCAAGCCATAGGCTGAAATAGTCCGTGATTCCTGTCTCTCATGAGCCACTGTCAGGCCAGTCCAACTATCCTCACCTTGCCATTAAAAACAACAACAAAACAAAACAAAACAAAAACCCCACAGTATGTATGTCCCAAATAGCATAAGGAAGAGAGCAAAACGGAAGAATATGGGATGAAAGAGAAGGGGAAAAGAGAATAAAGGGTAGGGCTGCATGAAGGAAGAGCGGTGAGGTGAGTGTTGTCCAGACTGTGGAAAAGAAGAACTGGGAGATGCAGGAGGGAGCTGCCAGGATGTGTGTGCACATGTTTACATGTAGTTTGGAAGTTGAAAGCAAAGAGAGAAGGGGGGCTGCTAAGCAAAGGGTATTAGGTAAAAGTGGCCACTAATCCCAGTGCAAAGTGCTGATGAGATTCTGGAGAAGATGAAAGGAAGCCCTTGAAGAGAAATGAAAATACAATCCAAGGTTTAATGGGAAGCAGGCGGGGTATCGCAAATAAAGAGAGCCACGGGACGCTTAACCCTGACTCTTCATGGTAATCCTTGCTTTATACAACTAACCGTATCCTCAAAAAGAGTTTTGAGCACCATTGTTTATACATCAAATCCCACCGTAAGCACACTGAGAAGCCAGTTCAATGGAAAAAAAAAGTGTCTTAGGAAAAACCATTGCCATCCTTTGTACTGAAGGCACACACTTGGTCCCAGTGTGCTCAGTAGAGCTTTGTGCTTTTCTGTCTATGACAAGCAAGGACCAAACCCAGGAAGCTAATCAGCAATCGCCCTTCAGGACAGCTGCATATGACATAAACCAAGAGAAGTCATGCAGCTAAGGGATCTTCTGATATAAAGCAAGCACACATACACACACACACACAGAGAAAATGGAGACAACGCCTTCTTGAAATACTGGGATTGGTATACGCCAAAAATCAAGGGCGACAACTCTTCCCGTTCATTGAATTCAACAAGTCTGTGCCTGGGGACATCTGTCTTTTCTACATGGTGAAGAGATGGTGGGTGAGCTTTGTAAATACCACAGCCTTGACATTGGGCAATGCCACCTAGAGGTTATGAAACCGAGAGGAGCCTGGAAGACTGCTTGCTCTTAACTTTGACATTAGAGAAAAATTACGACTCTGTTGGATTGTCATGGAGAATCCAGGCCTTGGTCCCCAGTGTCTGTCCCTCCAGCAGCTCATTAATGATGTCACCAAAGGACATACGAGCTGAGAGGAATTTGGACGTGAAGGTTCAGCCACCAAATATTTGGAATTGCTCCAAAATTAAACTTCAGAGGCCATGGCAACAGGATAAAATTACTCTCTTTAGTAAACGAAGACCTTTGCTGTGATTGAGAAGCCTGTTGGGAACTTCACAGCTTCAGTCGCTTTCTCATCTCATCCTTCCCCTTGAAATTTTAAGTGGGGCAGCGGCTTACAGAGCCACAGACAAACAGCTTTAATAAGTCTGCCCCGCTTTTTTTTTTCTGGATTACGCAGAAAAAAACATAACTTTTCCTTTTCTCTTTTCTAAGCATGCTTTTTTTTTAAGCACTTGGAGCTTCACACACACACCCTCTCTGATTCTCTCCTCCTCATCATGTGACTATTTGTCCAACATGTGGCTGACCTCGATGCCAGCTTAAATTCTCAAAGTACAACTGACAGGTGTTTTGTGCGGGGAGAGGAGGGTGTGCTACTGTATCCTGCAGGAGCGGAATTTTATCCTCCAAGAAGAGAGATGGAATATAGAATCACAATGTTGGTTTCTGGGCAGACACTGGGCTGGCTGTCAGCTAAGCTTACTAATACAGTCAGAGATTTCTTCTTGCTTTTAGTTTCATTGAGGGCATTTTCTATATCCATGCAGCAATGGGAATAACAGGCTATGAAGTCACAGGATTGCTCCCTAATAGTCCAAATTTCCCAATTCTAAATCGGTACCTGCCGAGGCTCTGTTGCATAAGGTCCTGAGCACCTGGATGAAAGAGAATCGGGGCCGATTCTGACTCATTTCTGACAATCAGCAGAATGGTGACAGGCTAAACTGCAAATACCTCGCACACATTATCGACTGAGTGTGTGCATTCGTTGAGGAATGATAGAAGGGTGGCTGGGTAGACAGATGGGTAGATAGAAAGACGGGTGATAGACGGAAGGGTGAATGTATGTGTATAGATGTGTGTGTATCTATGTATGTATGGGTAGGTGGGGGCAGATAGTTGGATGGATACATGGGTGGATGGGGTAGGTAGACAGGTGGGTGGGTGATAGATATATTGGCAAATGGATGGATGAAGGGATATATAGCAGCACATTGGATGGATGAATGCATAAATGAACTCATGGCTAGCTGGCTGGATAAGTGTATGGACAGAAGGCGCTCTATGGGTGAATGCGGTTTATGTAAAATACCATCTACTAATTCTTTTGAAGTCATTGGTGTGAAAACAAATGTCTTTCTTGGGAAGCACATCATATTACACTAGGCATAAGAGATTTCCACGCAGTTCATAAGAAACACACATAGAATGTATTGCACATGGCCCAAGAGTTTGCAGTATATTCTTTTAAAAGCTCTTTGATGATTTAAAAAAAAAAAAAAGCCTCTTCTGTTTCTAGATTACTGTAAGCATAAATCACTACACTTTACAAAAAACCCTTGGAGGGGCACAGTGCGCAACACCTGAATCCTAGGATTTAAGAAGCAGAAACAGAAGGGTCACTACTTGAAGGTCAGCCTGGGCTACACAAGGAGACTTAGGCTTAAAAACAAAACAGAGCAACCCAAAAGCTTATAGCCCCAAAGTTGTGCCCGTGCCCCCTTCAGCTTAGTTTGTGTTTTCCAAATTACTGATAGAAAGGGAAGCATGGACTTTTCTTTCTTAGGAAAAAAAAAAAAAAAGGTTGAAACTCTCGCCTTTAAAAACACATTCTCAAAGTCTTCAGAGCTGTCACAAAAATCTTTGTAGTTTCTGAAAATTGTCCAAATATGGTAGCATTGCCACAACCAATTGCTCAGCAATTGCCACAGACTCACTGCCTGACAAAGGACTAATATTCTGAAAACGAAAGCATCTGAGAGCCACACACAGACATACCCCAGAGCTCGAGACGCCTTGCACCTGCGCTTGGCTGCTGCTAGACCTTGAGCAGACACACCAGCATTTTCACCAGATTGTTCTATGATGTCACTGCACAAGTGAGCCTTTCTCCCAGCCAGAGGAAGGGTCCTTTGAGCGCTACTTCATGCTGACCATGCTCCTATGAGGCAATGTCTATGTGTGGTGGGTCAACATTGGGTGTCTCCCGCTATTGCTATACAACTATCTTTTGGGACAGGGTCTCTGACTCAAACTTTGCCTAGACCCACCTAGCACACGAGCCTCTAGACGCCCCCTGTGAGGGAGCACCCGGATTAAGTTACCCTCTGGGGAGGAATGTGGGGCGGGGATTTGTCTAGGTTAGCTTAACTGAAGCCTCACCCTGCCTGTGAGTACCACCATCCCACAGGCTGGGGTCCTAATTGAGCAAAGAGGAGAACGAGAGTGGAACCACAGCCTCTGCTTCCTGGTGTGCACACAGTGTGACCAGCAGGCTCCTACAGCCATGGTGGCCCTGTTGTGACAGAGTCTACCTCCTGGATCTGGGAGCCCAAATAAACCCTTTTTGTCTTAGTTGCTCTTGCCAGCTTTTTTGTTACAGCCATGAGCCGAGTAATGAATTCACTGGCTGAGCCATCTCCCCAGTCCTAGGAGTTCTTTTCATAAAAAAAAAAAAAAAAAAAAAAGCCTTATATGTATGGCAAATCTTCATCTGGAAATGGCTGCTATCAAGTAATCATTTAGCATACCTTCTACAATTTTTCAACCAGTGAGCGAAAGACACTTACAAACTGCCACCATACCGTTTATGACGGAAAAAGGGCTCCCTGCCCTGTACAAGGTCACTGCAATGGATGCTTTTCTCTCCCTCTGCCATATGCATTCTGAAAACAGAAAAAGTCCAAGGAAATTTACTGTTGCCTAATAACTTGAAGGCAAATGTCAAGTTCCTGGGCAAATCATGCCTCTGAGGAGCCCATTGTACAACCATAAAATACCCACATGGTAGTTATATGCATAACCTGAAACAAAGCATTAAGAAATTTACCCCAAACCCTTAAACTGTAAGTCATAGCTGACGCCTCAAATAAAAGGAGACCTAAGCAGAAGGCAGAAATTTCTAGTTCTGCGATGTTTGTCAAGGGCTCACCCTCATCTCAGTGTTGGAGATCAGATTCACAGTGACATAATAAGTTAATAATGATGGCAGTGGCTTTCTAAGAAAGGTTAGGAAGTGGTGTGCAAGCCTGGCGTCACAGAAAATGTCAAACTTTCCACTTGAACTCCCATCTCTCAAGGACAGCACTTTGCTTCGGGGAAGATCTTCGTTTTATGAGGGCTCAACCTGAGAACAGAGTCCTGCCCGCACGCACCCCCTCTCCCTTTCTGCTGAGCTCTCAGCTCTCACCTGGACTTGTTAATGTAGAGAACTCCCAATCCAGCCCCACAGAAAATCAGCTCTTTCCAGCCAACAGTCTGAGCCTGGCTCTCCACGAGGGGCACGAAGCTCTCTTTGCAGATTGCAGATTTGCATGGTAAAAATAGAAACTCAGAGCATCACATGTCTATGCAAATTTTGTCAACCAAACCCGGTGCTGAAAATAGTTATTTACTAGTTTGCTTGCATATTGGCCCAGAAAACCTTCTATACCTATTTCATGCTCATTTAAATTCTTTAAGAGTCCCTGACCCATTTACATTTCCTGAGGGATGCCTGGCTTCCCGTGGACATTTGTTTTCGCCTCTTCTAGTGGTACTTAAAGATATATCACTTGTCATTGCAGATCAGGTCCTGGAGAACTGCATAGGCCCCACTTTCTGAAGGTCCTGGCTGGACCTTGCTTGGCAAGTACAGCTGTGACCTTAGAGTCACAGTTTCCTTTGCATGGTGTATGTATTCACTTGTTGCGTATACATTGGTGAGTTCAAGTGGAAGCAAAAGGATGACCTTAGTGTAGCTCCTTGGGTGCTGGCCAACTCTTTTAAGACGAAGTCTCTGCCTGGCCTGGAGTGGACCAGTTTGGAGAGGCTGGCTGGCCCGTAAGCTCCGGGGAGCTTACTTCCTGTTTCTGCTTCTCCCAGTGCTGGGATTTTAGGAGCAATCCACCCTGTCTGTATTCTTTGTTTTTGCATAGGTTCTTGAGATTAAACTTAGGTCCTCACGCTTGCACGACGAATACGTTACCCATGAAGCCATCTCCTAGACATGGCCTCCTCTAGTTCAGTCCTTCAGATACAGTGGAAAGGGAGCCTAGGTTCAAATACTTGGATAACTGGAGAACAGGTCCCCCTAACCTGGCCCTTGGAAATGTACATTGCAGCCAGTTGGGTGTGAAATGGAAAGTGGAAGAAGGTTTGTAAAGAATGGAAGCTCTTGGCCACTAAATCTGAGTGTCTGGGGGGTGGGCCATGGACTTTGCTGTTTTAAGAAGCTTATCACAGTGACCGCAGTGGCCTCCAAACCAAGATAGCTACCCTCACCTGACAATGCGATGTTTAGAATCCAAAGTCTGCTGGAGTCTGGGTAAGGTCAGAGGGTACCATGGGACTTAATAACAAGTAAGGTCACAGATATCCTTTAGGAAGGTGTGAGATGCAAAAACAACTTTGCAAAATTTGCTGCTACATTTGGATGCATGCCCTTGGCAATTCTTTCAGGAGCCATTCTGTGGCTCACTGAATGAGTTTCCACTCTTTTCCTGGCACATCTAATTGTTTCTCGTTGCCCACTAGCCCCACAAAAGAGATTCTTCACCATCCCAGTACTTAAGGACATGGTGGAATTTGTATAGGTATTGCAAAGAAGCTGGGCTGTACCAGCCAGAGAGCAACTCCAAGGAGACCTCAGAAGTCCTTCCAGATCAATAATCATGGCAAGTTTGGATGCCAAGTAAAGTGTGGAGACGCTGCTTGATTGTGCTCGCTGAAGGGAGAAAACAATGTGACGTCATTTCTAAGGCACCGGTACCGTCTAGTAGCAGGGGTCTCCCAGTCAGTGTCAACCACTTAGGAGGTCTTCTTTTGTCTCAGCACATAAATATATTTGTCAAACTTTTATCCTTACCTTCGCAAACCACACAACCTCCCCACTCCCCAAATAGTTCTCTTACGCCCATTCAAATGGATCCACACACTCCTGTACAGGAAACAGCGCATTGAGGGAGATAGTGATCACATGCAGATGTGCTAGTGTATTTTCAAGGAGCCGAGTAATGCTTAGAGCTGCCCACAATAGATTGCCACAAGCCAGCAATCATGACGACAAGAGTTCAATCCCTGAATCCCACACAGTCTCCAGCAAGTCAACCTCTGACTTCCACCTGCATGATGTTAGCATTCCCCCACCAACAAATTCATAAATGTAAAAAATATGTTTAAATAAAAAAGAAAGAAATGCCTGAAACACATTCCCATTTAATATGCATTGCAAAGTTGCTGAGACTATGGCACAAACCTAAGCTTGACGGGAGTAGGGTAGGGGTGGGTATCGAGACTTTGAAAACCTACTAAAAACTAAACCCAGGAGTGATCACTCTCTCTCTGCACTGTGTCAGCAGGATACAGGATAAGGGAGCAGGATCCCGGGGGTGGAAGCACAAACACATTCCAGAAACGGCTTTGTTGTCCTCCGTGTACTCTGCCCTCTTCTTCCCCTCCCGCAACAACAGAAATCTGTGCAATGACTGAGGGTGGTTAATTAAGCATTGCCGCCCATAGTCCACTGCAGTTTCAATTGGATATGGTGTTCTCTCTCACTTCCTGTTATGCAGGATTGCTGAGGGCTGTTAGACACCTGCCATGCTCAGGCCCAGCTGCTGTGCTGTTCTGCAGCAGGCAGAGAGGAAGCACTCCCGGGCCCTCGGCCTTGAGAGGGTTCAACGCTGCACACAGCCCCTTCCCTGAGAGGCAGGAGGGCCTGGGCGGGCACAGCTGATGTGAGGACCAGCAGCTGGCAGTGAAGACCTTGTTCTATTGTGAGGATGGTGGCATGAGGCCAACTGCTGTCTCTCGCTCCCTCATTCCCCAGAGTCCTGCCATGACCTGTGGATAATGAAGGTGGGTGCATCTACCCAGACAGGAATCAGACATCAGTCTGCGGTTTCCCTGTATTCCAAATCACTGGAAAGAGTTCCCATGCAGAAGAGGCGTTGAGTTAAATATTGAGTTATTTTGTTCACTCAGTCGCTCGGTCACTCACTGGTTTGCCTCCTTGTGAAACCTTCTCATGGGTTAGGCACTCTGTGCTAGGCAGTGGCGAAAGACAAGTTGCAATTTGACAAGCTCCACTTTAATGTGGCTAGCTAGCCCTCCTCGCCAAGGTGCCACTTTAGTGAGAATCTACTATGTGCTAAATAGCATACCCAAAGCAGAGAAGAGAACCTCTGAGATTGAAGAACGTCAAGGTTTCTTTGACATTTCTGCCACCAAGAAACAGGCTCAGGGGCAAGAGAGAGCTAGCTCCATAGTTAAGAGTATGCACTGTTTGTTCAGAGTGTGTACTTGCAGGTCTCAGAACCCACACTGGAAGCTCACACACACTTGAAACTCGACAGGATCCAATACCCTCTTCTGGACTCTGGGGTCACCTGGACTCCCTCCCACAGGCACACATACTAATAATAAAAACTAGTTTAAAAAATGAACCGAGTCCATGTTTCCCGGGTGACCTAACACTGGGCAGTAAAAGTGACATCATGTCAGTGCTGTCACAGTTCTGTGCAGTTTTGTTTTTCTTTATTCCCTTGGAGACCTACTGCAAGTAGACCCCGGGGCCACCATGCTGTAAGGAAACCCAAGCTAGAAGCCCAGAGAGGTCACATGACCACCCTTTGGCTTTTGGACTTGTCACAGGTCTACCCCCAAGTCACTGAGCTCTGCTAAGCCCTGTGCACTCCTCATCCATAGGGGTTTTCTAGGCAATAATACTGACCAGTTTGGAAGCCTTACAATTCTGGGGAGAGTTGTTATGCAAAAGTGGATGACTGGCAGGAGGTCCTAACATGAAGACTGACAGGAGGAGATGGGGTCTTTCTACATGGTTAAATTGGCAGGTCTTCGAGGATGCTTGGATGAGACACTGAGGGAGAAAGATGAAAATGTAAGTGGCATCTCTGTGACTCATGGGAAGTTGGGGACTGCTTGGCCTCACCCTGTGAGAGAGAATGCAGAAGCGGGTATGTGGAGTAGAAACATGACACCGAGAAGGACTGATTTAACTAGGCACAGTTTCTAGACCATTCTGGGATCTGTGTCTAAAATGGGGGGTGGGAGGCACAGATGAATATATAATGCTTGAAACCACTAGACAAATCCCTCTACTGCAGGCACGTAATTTTCATAGCACTGTTGCAGAGGAGCCTGGATGGGGCCACTTCGCACCCATTTCAGGGCTGGGGAAACTGAGGCTTAGAGAAGTGAAGTCACACTTCAGAAGAGAAGTGGTCTTACAGGGAAGCCAAGTTAGGCTGGACTCCTCTGCTTCTGTTCTGAGCCTCCCACATTTGCTCCCTGGGGAGGCCACCCGCCATTTGGATGAGTCAGAAGCAGAACACTTGTCTTTAAAATCCTCATAAAATCCCAAATCTAAGACCCCCACAGGCAGGGAAGCTACCTCCAATCAGATAAGAGAGTTATCTCTCCTGGCAGCTTAGAACAGAGGGCAGAGTATTCAACAAGGCCGGCTCTTATCTGATAAGAGATATGGCCACCTTTACATATTAATTTCCCTTAACTCATTAGGGCTCAGCTCTACAATTATCTTTCCCCAGGACTGGTTACACGGGTCACTGAATCTGTGCCCCAAAGGGAGAAATCTTTTCTTTCTAAACACCCTTTTCAGTTAAAGAAGGTACTGTAGGTCCTAGATAGGTACAACTGTCGTGTGTGTGTGTGTGTGTGTGTGTGTGTGTGTGTGTGTGTGTGTGTGTGAGAGAGAGAGAGAGAGAGAGAGAGAGAGAGAGAGAGACAGAGAGACAGAGAGGTGCATGTAGGCCAAATGTTGATGTTAGGTGTCTTTATTAATCTCCTCCTCAGCTTTGGAGACAGCGTCTCTCACTGAAATTGGAGCTTGCTGATTCAGCTAGGTTGGCTCTTAGTGGGCCCTGGGGTGCTCCTGTCTCTGTTCTCATGTTCTGCTATTAGAGGGCAAACACCACACCGGGTTTTTCCCATTGGCATATGGTATCGAACTCAGGTCCTCGTGCTTGCATGGTGAGTAGTTTGCAGATGGAAACATTTCTCTACCCTTTTAACCTCTTTCTCTCTCTCTCTTTTGTGGGAGACAGTGCCTCTCTGTGTAGCCTAGGCTTGCTTTGAACTAGACTCTTCTGCCTCAAAAGCATGGGGAGTACAAGCCCATGCTATCACATTTGGTTCCACAACGGTCCTTGGAAGGAGAGTTGAGCAAAGGCAGCTGAGTTTTAACCCAGTCACAGCTGACCGCACAGCCTATGTGCTCAGCCACTGTGCTATACGCAGTGGCTTTAATTTGCAGGAAACAGAATTCTTGGCATGGGATTTGGACTGCGTATTATCTAAATGGGCCCTCTTTGGCCCCAAAGAATATAGATGAGCTTCAAGGTGCTATCTGCCAGGTCCAAGTGCTGCCCCATTCTTCTCTGGGGGAATCTATGATAGTGCTGTCTCCTGGAGCCAACTTAATGCTCCTCAGGTGGGTTCGTCCTCTATCAACTTCAGGAGAATGGCAGCTACTCCGTGAGATGGGAGCCTCTGGGGGTGTAGTTCCCATTCTCACCCTGGAGGAGCTTAGTGCAGGCTTCCTGTGGCTAGATAAACTAAACTTCTCATGCTTCCTCCTGAGCATTTATGGGTATGGATAAGACCACAGGGAGACACTTGTTGCCATGACAAGCTCCCAGTGTGTGTCCATTCAGAGTAGGGACAGTTCCATGTCCTTAGGACATGTCACTAGTACCCAAAGCCCGAGTCAGGGACACTCTGCTTGGTGGGAAACAGGCCAGCCATCTATGTGTTGGGGAGAGGGTCCCTTTTTGTTTATGCATCCTCAGCCTGTATGGCAGGGATATTTTCAGCCCATAGACTTTCCCCACCAACATTTCAGTTGCTTTGGACAGGGGTAGCGGTGCCAGCTTGGGATGGTTGGGTGGAGAGAAGGGCGACATTGTGAAACACACTGTCCTCTTGAGGTATTCTGTCTCATTGGCAGGCAGTGGCCCAGCTTGGGTCTCACATCCTGTCTTACCTGACCACCTCCACCTAGCAGGCCATTCATTGTTTCTCTTTTTCCTTCTAGTTCTCCTGCCCCTGCCTCATACCAGATTCCCTTTTCTGGACATGAAGTCTTATTTTACTGATGGCACTCTAACTGATGTGGAAAAACAACTCAGGACACAGGTCAAAGGCAAGCACGCCAGCGCTTCTTCCCAAGCTGCTCCCAGGCCATGGTGAGCTAGGCAGGGGGCTGGAATGTTTGTGCACATTAATCATCTCTTCTGAAGTACATACAGGGTACCTATCAGATGCTGTGCACAGACCTATGTGTTGGGGACACAATGGGAGCAAGAGCTGGTGGTGCCTGCCTGTCTGGTGGGGGAGACAGCTTACCTTGTACAAAGAACTAGAGTATGTGAGCACCTGCAGGGAAGCAGATAGTCCTGGGGAAGAACAATGGCAGAACTGAGCTTTGCTTAGCGGGTGGCATTGACTCTCTTCCAAACTGGGGCTGGGGATGTGAGTCAGCTTTGAGTGCTTGCCTGCCATGGTATAGGGCCCTGGGTGTCCCAACACTGTAAACAGGCCATGGTGACGCGTGCCTAACCATCTAAGCTTTCAGGAGGTGTGAGCAGGAGGATCAGAAGGTCAAAGTCATCCTGTTCAGCAGAGTGAGTTCAAGGGTCAGCCTAGACTACACTCTGCTTCAAAGAAAACAACACAAATAACAGACAAGGACACTGAGGACTCAAAGAGGAAAGATGACGTGTCAAATTTCCCTGAGAACATACTGGGATAAGGTTTTACAGGCAGGAGCCACTGTGGTAGAACTATGGGTCTGTTTCTGTTTCACAGGACACGTTGGAATCATTTAGTTGTGCCTGGTGGCAAAGCCCTAGAATCTTAGCTGCTCAAGAGGCTAAGCAGGAGGATCAGGAATCCAAGAGCAGTCTGGGTGACTCTCTGAGACTATGTCTCAAAAATATAAAACCTAAAACAAAACAAAACGGGCTTGGGGCTTGGTGTGTAACTACCAATGGAGTGCTTGCCTAACACATGGAAGTCCATAGGCTCAATTCCTATCACATCATCCAATCAATTGATCAATCAATCAATCAATCAATCAATAGAAAATCTCCATAGTCAGAAGTAGGGTCCATATGATGAGTTAAAGGGAGTCACACTGGATAAGGTGATATCCAGGGAGGAAGACACCCCACAAAGACACTAACAAAGATTGGGGTGGTACAGTTCTATTATTGGGTGGCTGGCAGCCCGAGAGTGGTTCCCTCACAGCTGTCCTCTAGAGCCTCAGAGGGAGCACAGCTCTTTGTAATTCTGCTCCCAACCTCCAGAACTGCAAGGAACGCACTGGTGTTGAATTAAATATGTACTTGTGGCAGAGACAGACAGACACACACACACACACACACACACACACACACACACACACACACAGAGAGAGCACCCAGGGGACCTCAAATCTGGAACTAAGTTACTGCACAGCAAGACCCCAACCTTATGGCTACCCAAAACATAAATCTTAGAGAGAAGATGGGTATAGAAGCCTTGCTACTCACAGTTTCATGAATATCCTTGATATAAATCACATTGCTTTCTGCAAACCAAAAAGGAACAAAATGGAACTATGATATTAAAAAGCTCTATTATATGATGTAAACTTTCTACGCATTAATTATAGTCTTTCATATGCTATGTGCACTTCATATAAAGTGCTACGGCTGTCATTTGTCAAGTGAGTGATATCAGAGTTGTGCCAGAGATATAGAAAAAGATTCACTGAGGTGTGGCCCCTGATCAGTGTTTATACCCTGGGTGACCCGAAGTAGGTGGCAGAAACTGGTATGGACCCAACACGTCCACTTTCTTTCCCCTGACTCTTACATTGTCTTTTGTGGGAGTTCTCAAGTAGAACCTATGCAAGCTGTCTCAGGAAGGGAAGACAACTGTATCAGAACATCCACTGTTGGATGCAGGACACAAGAACAACCCTTTTCTATGCCTGTTACAACTGCCACTGCCTCCTGCCTGAAGACAACAAGAGCAAGAGTAAGAAGGAGAGAGAATACAAGCCAGAGAGGAGAGGCCGGATTTTGTCTCTATCTCAGATTATGATCAGACTGTTTCAGGCCTGTGCCCTCCTCAGCTGCTAGGTCATTGGCTAGATGGGGATCGGTAGGAAGATTTTTTTTTTTTCCCCACAGACTTTCGGTAATAAGGTGAAATACAGCGATTGTGCAAGAGGTAGCAGCCCCTGGGGGAACTGTGATTCCATTACAGTCTACCTGGGAATCTACAGACCCTTCTGCTCCAGTATTCCTAGGTCATTTAGCAGAGACTTGAATTTAGGGACAGAGAAAGACCCCAGCTCCTTCGAAGATAATGCCAAGGACATTCTTTGAATGCAAAGCCCCTCTGAGTCCTGCAGTCTTTTCCTCTGAACTCCCCTTGACATGCCTCCTCTTATACTCATGTACACTCTTTCTTTTTCATGGGAGGAGAGTTGAATCGGGGAACTGTGACAATCACTGCCTGATAAGACAACTGTTACTAAGCAACTGTGTCTTTAATCAGGGGGCCTCATTCATTGTCCCCCTACTGTTGGAGAAAGTCCTTACTCCTCAGTTTTGAAGAGCAAGTGGGAGCTGGGGAAGTACTTGCTCCTACTGAGGAGGCTGGGATTTGACTCTGTATTCCTCTGATCCAAGCCATTGAACATACTTGAGGCTGTCTAGGGGATTGGGTGTTGAGGACCCATAGTCTTCAGAAAATATTGGATCGATGTGATGTTATCAGGAAGTGACTTCTTATTCCGCCCCTTTCTCAATGCTTTTAGGTAAATACTCTTAACAGTTCTGTGAGGAAGTTGGTCTCTGGGAGCTTAAGGACCTCATCTACTATTGTACTAGATAAGAGGAGGAGGAGAAGTTGAAGGCAGGCTTATCTTGTTCCAAAGTCTATACCTGTCTTTGGAGACAGCTCTATCTAGGAATGAGCAACCTGACCTCTCTCAGGGCTAATTCCTATTCAAACTACAAGAAAACACGCTAAATCCAGTTTTAAACATTACCGAACTGCTCAGTTGGCATCTCAGACACTGATGTAGGAGGATCACGTCTCCATCTGTTGCTAGAGTTAAGCAAAGTGAAAAGGGATGTCTTCCTACTTTAAAAAGTTAAAAAAAAAGGTCATTATTTGACTTACTATGAGCCAAAGCAAAAAACAAACAAACAAACAAAACAAAAAACAAACAAACAAAAAAGACCAAAAAACAATTCTCTGTCCATATATATTTTGGGAGGTGAGCAATGCATCTTCAAGAAAACAAACAAACAAACAAAAACAAAAACAAACAAAACAAAACAAAACAAAAAACCAAAAACATAACTACTGGGCTACATATCTGTAGCTATTTGAGGGCTGGGTTCATCAGTCCAAGCTTCAATGCTATGTTTCCAACCCAAGTCCTTGAATCCATTTACAGACCAAGGACTAAAGTCTGATGTCAGTGAGCCCTGAGTCACCTGTTGTTTAGGGATGGTGACATCTAGCAGGGGGTGGTAGAAACTATTTCTTGGAGCATAGCTTTGTACCAAACACTCCAGGAACCATTTTCTTGTTAAATTTTCTGAATAAGCCTTGATGTGCATACTCAGGTCATGCCCACTTCACAGAAGGTGAAGCTGTGACAATACCTGAGCCTTTGTGGGACAACAAAACAGCAACATTTGCATTCTGCTGTCATGCTCTTTGATCGGTGGCCTTTCTGAAGTTGATGCTCACCTCTTTGGGTCTGCATGCCAGAATGAAGACAGCTCTATCCAGAACGCCCATCATTATATTTTTACCAACCAGTGGAGCTCTTCAAGAGAGGCAGTGGCTATGGAGAGGCAAAGGTCTAGAGCTCACATGAGTCTTTCTTAGACTGTGCTTGATGGAGTTCTTTGTACCATTACTGCCAGATTAAATAAGGCCAATCATCTAAAGTCAAGATTTAAAAGTTTATGTCATTAATCTGCTCATGATAAGAATCCAGGGAGGTCAAGAAAACCTAAAAATTAGGTGAATTAATCTATTAATGTTTTAAATCAGCTTGGGGTTAGACACATAGCTCATTTGATAGACTACTTGCCTAGTTATTTGAATCCTTAGGTTTGATCCCAAGCACCCTATAAAAACAAACAAACAAAAACCAGGCATAGTGGTGGATGGCTGCAATCTTACCACTGGAGAGGTAGGGTAGGTGGATAAGAAATTTAATGTCTTCTTCAAATACACAATGAGTTCAAGGCTAGCCTTGTCTACATGGGATATTTCAAACAAAACTGTCCCCAAACCTCCAAAATACTGGTTCCGTGAAAGCATTCTAGCAGTTTCCCACTGAGTTTTCCCTTGATGATTCAAGGATTCTCTTCTTTGTTTTACCTTCCCCAGCTCTTTAAGTTTATTAAGAACAAGACTAAAGCCTTAGTTTTGTTCTTCTCTTCCCAGAATCAAGGGAACGAGAATTATAAGAGCCAGGGATGGCTCCACTAAGCTAGTTTGCAGATTAATGGGAAACATACTGTTCAATTTCTCTCCAAGCAATCTATTATTTCTCCACTGTAATTCAAGGCTCCTGAGAAGGTCAGTTTTCATCCTTCCCTTTCTATCTGCTCTTGATGCCCTGGCCAGTGGACTCTCCTCTGTGTTAACACATAACTTTTCTTTTTGTAAGGGGGGGGAAGAAGTCCAGAGGTGATTTGCTCAGCAGTGGGTAGGGGAATGCTGCACAGCTGAGTGTCCTGTGCTCGCTCACAGTCACTTTTCTTTTATTTCACTTTGTTTTTCTCTTTTAGGACAGTGTCTTCTATAACCCAGGTTGTTCTCAGGACCATTACATGGTGTGACTTAGTCTTGAACTCCTAACCCTCCTGCTTCCATCCCAAGTGCCAGGGTTGTGAGAGTTTGCCACTAGTCCTGGCTGGTAGTCCCTTCTCCCTTTCAACCTGCCTCTTCTTTATCATAAACACTTGTGGGCACGAACTCTGAGTCATGCTGGCATTTGTGTCATGAAGTCTTGCTTCATACTTTAGTTAGAGACCATCAGAGTGTTGCAAGACAACACAGAGAATCCAAATGAGGCAACATGAAATAAAACATCAGAAGGGTTTTCTTGGCAATTACTTTTGATAGTATGGAATCAATATTGGGCTTTCTACTCAAAGAAAACAGGGAAATCATGATAAAATTTTTTCATGGAATAAAATGATTTTCCCTACTTGTGTTTTCGGGTATGCAATCCAGAGCCGGGTGCATGCTAGACTAACCCTCTACCACCAGGGCCATACATATTCCCAGCTCTTCATTTTTGTGTTTGCTTCTATCTTATCTTATTTTTGAGACAGGATCTCACTATAACTTAATTTGACCTGGAACTTACTATGTTGTCTAAGCTGGTTTCAAATTAGGAATCTTCTTGCCTCCATCTCCAAGTGCTAGAATTACATATGTGCTCTCCCAGACCTGAACTCCAGGAAAAATTAAGTCATCATTTGCTGGCCTCATCCTGATGTTTTAAAACAGATGGAGAATTCCCTGCTCATGTTTTGGAGGGCATCACAATTTTGTAAGAAATCCAGACAGTGAATGAGGAAGTTGAAACTGAGTTGGCCACCTTTGGCAGCTGTGAGGCTTGGGGGAAACTACTGAGCTCGGAACTTCAGCTTCCCCGTTAGAGAAGGGAAATAACAGGACAGTGCTTGTAGAGATTCTCCTAAGGGTATTAACTAGTATTTGGCAGGAGTGTCTGGTCAACGTGAGTGCTCAATAAATGCTATCATTAGCGTCCTCTGTATTACTGTTATACTAAGTGGGTTCTGTGCTCAGGCATGGATAGGAACTGAGGTCTACAAAAATATGGGGTTGAGGGTACAATGAGATGGCTCAGTGGGTAAAGGCCCTTGCTGCCAAGCTTGGAAGTTTGATCTCAAAGCCTGAGTTTGATCTCAAGGATTCAAAGAGTGGAAGGAGAGAATCAGTTTATACCAGTTAACTTTTGACCTCCACATGCGTGCTATGGCACATGTATGCCCACATGTGTGAACACACACATTAAACAAATAAGTATCATAAGATTTCAAAAAGAAATACCTGGTTGAGACTTGTCCCTTTTAGGAGAATATTCACCTTCTCCTTAGGTCTCCTATGGCCACAGTTCCTCCCAGGGGTTCTACACTGTGGCCATCTGGGAGCTTTACTCCATTTAACTCACCCACTTGGACAGAACCCAGAGTTAAGTGTCTAAGAGCCTCTACAGGTGATTCCAACATGTACCTGAGGTCATAACTGCCTGAATAGTTTGTAGGATGCAGTAGAATGAAAATACAGAGCCCTGTGTAAAAAATGCCAACAGGAGATGAAGCAACAAGCTAGGTGCCCCTACCACGTGGCACCCACCCTGAGGTTAGGAACCTCCAGGTTAACTTAACCCTCTGGACTTTGTCTAAGCTCATGGAGACCCCATCCCACAAGAAGTAACACATATGGTGGTGAGTTGATGGAAGGAGCGACCATTTTGGATCAATAATTCATAAACATAAAAGTTCTCCCTGCATGTGAGAAGCAGGTACTTTGCTGAAGGTACGAGAGGTTTTACTTGTGAGTTCTCAGCAGCTAGCACTTTCTTCTATCGAGGTTTTATATGAAACTAACACTGGAAGACAGACCCAACAAGCTCTTACACAAGGTGAGGAAAGATGCACCAATTATTTGCTTTGCAAGTCAGCTCTGACTGAGGAGGGACCTCTTGATGGGACCATTGACTACCTCTTCCTTCTGCCTGGGTGAAGAAGTAGTGAACAGGGATGTGACGCAGAACAAAAAGTAGCAGTCAGCATGCACGGCCCAGGAGTGAATTAGGATCAGAGGTCATGTGGTTGCATGCTACAGATGCAGGGAGGGAAGGTTTGTATGGATTTAGCTTGATGAAGATCTAAAAGAGATGGATATAAGTACCTGTACACACCTGGCAGGATCTTGCCAGTCTTGGAGAGTTTCTAGAGGATTCTATTTATCAGGGAACCAATGGAAGTTGTACCTCTACCCCGTAAGCTCCTGCTTCCTTCTCAGGTAGCATACAGCCAGAGGCAGGGGTCCAAACACAGGTACACACTTGCTGTGCTAGCGGAATCCTTACAGCCTTGCCGGTCTCAGCCCCTTACTCAGCAATACTAGCTCCTAGTGCCAGGATCACACAACAGCCCCCTCTGGAGTCTCCCTTAAAGGGCAGTATGTAGCACCAATCAATAGGCCCCCATTCTGTTGCAGCTCCACAGTAAGGAACAAATATTTGGCTTTTTTTTTTCTCTCTCTCCTCCCTGTCATTTTACACAGTCTTGTTTAGACTGGAAGTTGGTTAATGGGAGACCTTTGCCCTTTGTCTAAAAGCTGTGACCAGGAAATCCCTCTACCCATTAATGAGAGTTTTGTTCCGGATCTAGAGATCCAAGCACACTGCTTCTGCACCTCCGAGGTATTGTACCCCAGCTTAGAAGAACAAACAATGACAAAAAAAAAAAAGCACTCCCTCCACTGTTGAATGAAAACAGCAAACTCCAGACCCTAAGGGGCTTCAGTCTCTATTAAGCCAACAAAAGGTCCAAATTGACAGGCCAGGAGCACAAAGGTTAGGGGGACAGCAGGACAGAGAAGAAGGAAGCCAAGGAAGAGAGGAAAACTCAATTAACTGGCAGTTTATGTGCTCAGTCTCTTGTGAGGGGTGAGGCTGCTCTCACCTCAAACCAAGTGCCCACACCCTGAAGATTTTCTATCTAAAAGTCCAGGTCCTAGGAGAACCTTGAGGGTCCTGCACAGCAACCTATAGATGCCCTTATCTTGGTCTTTCTTGGGGGTCTCAGCTCCATGAAGATGCCAGCCTGTCAGATTACTTGGACAATCTTGCTTGTTCTCTCTCTCTCCCTCTCCTTCCTTCCCTTCCTCCTCATACAGATATGAGAATGTTTAGTTGTGGAAGGCTCAAATATGGGTATGAATCATGAATTGTTTCAATTTCTATCATTTGAGAAGTAAGGCTAATGATTATTCCTAAGTTAGATAAATATATGAACAAAATTAAACTGATGACCCTTACTGACTGCTGACTCTGTGTTGTTAATGATTGAACTTTTAATAGATATTAAACTTATATTTATGTGCGTATATATGTGTGTGTGCTGTTTTTCATTTATTTATTTATTTTTGAGACCGAGTCTCATGAATCCCAGACTGTTTTTAAACTCTCTCTGTAGCTAAGGATGACTTTGAACTTTGAACTGCTGCCTCTCCCTCCTAAGTGCTGGGGTTATAGATAATACAATTCTAAGCTTGGTTTTTATTTGGTACTGAGAACTGAACCTGGTATTTGTGTGGTTGGGGCAAGCGTTCTACCACTTGAACGGCACCCTGGGGTGGGAGCATTTGTTTTCTCATGTTGTTCATCTAGCTTGGGCTGTCTGTCTGTCCTTTCTGGCTCCTTGTAAGGAGAGATCAGCTGGAATGGTCTCCTCAGCACACAAGACTGCTAATGGCATCAGGAGCACATTCCAAAAATGTTTAGCTGTGTAAAGTTTAAATATGAATCATGGCTGGTTTCAATTTGTGTCATATTAGGTGTAATGGCTAATGATTATTCCTAACCCAGATAAGTATATGGAAAAAATTTAAATTGATAACAGTTATTGGCTGTTGATTCTTTGTGCTGTTAATCTTTGAACTTTTAAGAAGCCTCATCTCAAATCTTAGACTTATCCTAGTATTTTGTGTATTTGTGAAGATTCAGGGCAACAAAATCCTAGAATAACAACAAATCCACAGCAATAGAGCAATGGTTTGTAGTTTGTCATTGTAATATGTAAAGACGTAAGTGCTTGAATTTGGGCCTTTGCTTTTATCAGCACATGAAGAGGAGCAAGAAGAAAAAGAAGGTGAAAGAGCCAGGAGTTGATAAACAGGGGGGACCTAGGAAAGAGGAGGAAGGGGACAGTCACTGGGCACAGGGGGCTGTCTCTGTGAATGCTGCCAGAGGCTGACCAAAGAGAGGCCCTGCAGTCCCCAGAGGACAGTCTAGAAAGGGACTGTCTGTGGCTGCTGCAGGGCAGGCTACGGCTAAGGAGAGCTGGCATCTGGGTTCTGACTCCCCAACTTCCTGTAGAACCTGGGAGGATAGTGACCCTGACACCATGTGAAAAGCTTCAGGGGGTAGCAATGCCTGTTGATCCATTGACCTACAAGCTTTGGGGACTAGGGCATCATTTCTTCCAGACAGCAATGTCTACTTCAAGATGGGTTTGAGGGTGACAGGCAATTCTTACTGCCTGGGGTAGGGACTTTTAATAAGCAGTCGATGTTGCCATGGAATTTAAGAATGTATTTCCTACCCCCCCACCCCTACCATTGTTATATGGCAAAGCCTAAGGAGACCACGGTTGGAGTATGCTGGCCCTGCCTTCTGGGTCACAGGGCATCAGGGGTAAGGTTCTGCCATATTACATACATGGTAACTGTATGTAATACATGGCACATAGTATATATGTATATATTCTACCTCTAAATACATGCCCATTTGTGTCACTTAAATGATTCTTGTTAAATACTTTACCCACATAATATAGGTAGTAATTTGCTTATCAGCTTACCATGAGCATCTCCTGTGACTCCATGTTAGCACCAGTAAACCATCAGTGTGTAAGGAAGCTGGCTCGGAGAAGCTAGATTCCTCCTCGAAGCACTGCATTGAGAGCTGAGCAATGAGCCAGAGTACAAGGGGTCTCATCAGACCTATCAGTGTCTACCTGAGCATTTGGCCTCAGAGTTGTTTTAAGATAGGAGACAGACTCCTTGCAGGAGCTGACTTTTGCCTGTGTCTCTTCCACACCACTTGGGAAGGCCTTTTTACACCTGACTTGTCACAGTGAGAGAGCCAGGGAATGCTAGAATCTAGCCTCTGACATCAGTGTGACAGTGCAGGGGACTGCCACTTAACCATGGCTAGGACTCCATTCTGGAAGGGCATCAGCAGCCCCAGGAGGCCACGGTGACACTGAAATGCTTTCTGCTTGATCTCAGACCAGGCTGCTAGCCTTCCAGTTTCTGGTGAGGGGTAGCTCGTTGGACTGCCAAAGTTTCATTATCCTACCAGACATAAGCTTTGAAGCAAAGCTGCCAGATAGATGAACACAGCTCTCAACTTACCCCAGAGGGGCTCTGCAGCACATACCCTGATGTCAAGTTCCTCTGTCTTGGGAATGCTGCAGATTCCTGAGAACTTGCTTCTTCGAAACCCCTTCCTCCGCAAACTACTGTATTTGTTATTTCTTGCAGAAACTTTGGTAATGAATGTGGCGTCTCTGTTTTCAGCTGTAAGCAGCAGAAATCCCCCTGCAGGCGCTCTACTAGACCTTTTATCCATACTCAGGAAAAAGAATTGATTGATTTTGAAGTTCAATGTTGGCATCTGCTGTTATTCAAAACCAGGACCTTGGCTACAGTAATCCACCATGCTTTCAGCATCGCCACCCGTGTGCGGCAAATGAAGGCAAGCTGTTGTCGAATGAGAAATGCAAAATAGCCAATCTGTTTGTCTGTTTAATGTAACCGGGAACATAAGCTGCTAAAAGTGGTGCCATTCGGCGCTGTCAGATGGGGGACACTCTCCAACAAACAAAAGCCTAATGACCCGTTTTACTCAGCACTCCAAGTTGTTGCTGATGGTGTCTTCCATATGCACTCAAACATGCTTTTATCTGAAACTGCAAATGACATGATTTTCCATTCGAAACAAGTGTGTAATCTCTCTGTGTGCCTGTGTGTGTGAGTGTGCATGGTTGGGGGAGTAGGTAGGTGCATTTGTATGTGTATTGTGGGAAAAAGGCATGAGTGGTGCCTCTCCCCCATCCTTGCCCCAGCACCATGGGGCAAGGCTGATAGTTGAGATGTCTTTGAACAGGAAGCCTACTGTGGCAGCATCTGAAGCCCCTCTTCCCCTCACACCTGCCATTGTACTGTATTAAAGGGGAAAATCAAGTCATTAACCATGATAGATATGTTTTTAATAAGTAAGTGTTGTGCCCCACCAGGCAGATAAATAGAAGGGCTTAAGATAGCTTCAGAGCCTGGCTTGGGATTGCAGTAGGAAGTTAGAGGCATTGGTTCCTTCTTCAAAGAGTGTGAGATTTGGGAAGTACCAGCTTTCAATATGACTCAGGCTGAAACCTGTCAAAAAGGCTCACTGATAGGGCTGGACTCTAACTTGCTTGTTAACTTGGGAATATTGTTTCGACAGTTCTAGGGCTTAGAAAGTTGTGCCTTCCTCCAAAAGATGCTGACCAAATCCAGTGCTAACTAACTCCTTAAAAATAAACACATCTCTAGATGGGAGGTGGTGGCACATACCTTTAATCCCAGCACTGGGAAGGCAGAGACAGGCAGATTTCTGAGTTTGAGGCCAGACTGGTCTGCAGACAGAGTTTCAGGACAGCCACAGTTACACAGAGAAATCCTGTCTTGAAAAACAAAGCAAACCAACCAACCAACCAACTAACCAACCAACCAACCAACCAACCAACCAACCAACCAACCAACCACTTACCTAGGAACTGGGAAGATTATGTGACAAACAAGCTTTAGGACCCGAGCTTGATACCCAGAACACCCACGAAACACCCAGGAGTGGCAGCACAAATTAATAATCCTAGTTATGGGGAGGCAGAGACAAGAAGGATTCCCTGGGGCTTCTTGGCTAGCCAGCTTAACTGAATCAGGTAACAGTGAGAGATCCTTCTCAAAAAGATGGAAAATGACTGAGGAAGATATTTAAAGTTTACCTCTGGCCTACACATACTCCTGCATACATGCACATGTGCACATGTACTGGAACACACACACACACACACACACACACACACACACACACAATACTTCTATTGGCAGAGCAGATGACACCATCACCTTATTCACAAAGACAAAACATTGTGTTAAGAAGAATTCTGAGGTACATATAGAGAAAAGAGAGCTGTCATTGGTTATTAGACCCTGACGTTGTTATTTATTGCCAAAAGCCAATGTTTATTAAAAGCCTGAACAGAGAACAAGCTAGGACAATCAGAGTCCACTTTTTCACATCAAAGACTCCCGTATCTATACCAGCAAGTCAAATCCACTTAAAGTATAGGAAAACGGGGGAAAGAGAGCTATGAGCTTATGTGCTCTGCTGAGAACACTCACTGTAAGAAATTATGCCTGGCTCCAAGCAGAGTTTGGATACATTCAGTGGGAATAAGGCAAAAGCATATGGTTTGCATTTCCACTATAAAGAAATATGAGGGGGGCGCTTGTGGGACCCAAGATTCAATAACAAATACAGACACTTGACAAGGCTTGGCAGGCGAAGACAGAATATTTCTGTGTTTACCTGACAATATGACTGGAGTCCAGCTCACAGGGGAGCAATTCATTTGGTGGTGACCTGTCGCACCCTGGCAGAATGTCCTTGTAGAAACATCAATGTCAGCCTGGGAGGCATCCCCCCGCCCTCCTCCCAGGAATGCAGCTCTCCAGTGAGACTGCCTATGGCAGCAGGAGCTAAGGATGCTTTCAGCGCACTTGGATCGTTCAGTTTCAGATCCCCAAGTAAGAACACCAGAAAGGGAGAGTTGCCCTTTCTCTTCAGCCTCCCTACTCTAGAGCTTAAGAAAAGTCTCACCTTCAGCTTGTCTTTTAGTGGGAGATCACTGGAATAGCTTTGCCGTTAGTTTTTGCTCTGTTTTGCTTTTCCAGAGGAGAGGGTAACTTAAATATTTTTTGATTCTGTAAGCTGGGGACAAAGTGAACAATGGTCAGTGAGGGTTATGAGGAGGAAGGTAGGTGATGTTTTCTGAATTAGGAATATGAAACATTGGGCTGGGGAGAGGACTCAGCCAGTAAAACATTGGCTGTGAAGCACAAGGACCTGAGTTCAGATCCCTAGTGCCTACGTGAGAAGCTAGGAGCAGTGGTGCATGTGAACTTAACGTAAGAACTGGGAAGGGCTGTGGGTGTGGTGCAGAGAGAACAGCATCCCTTAGGAGTGCTGGGCAGCCGTCTATTCAGTGAGAGACCCTGTATCAAAAAGTACAACGAAGCATGTAGTGGTTGGAGTGAGTGTTCTCTATATTAACTAGCAGTCATCGGAATACTTAGTCCCTAGCCGGTGATACTGTTTAGGTAGGTTTAGGAGGTGTGGCCTCGCTTGAGGATGTATCTTACTATGGGTGGACTCTGAGGTTTTAAGATCCACGCACTGTTTCCAGTGCACTATCTCTGCTTCCTACCTTGTGGATAGAGACGTAAGCTGGCAGCTGGTGATCTAGCCACCTGCTACCTCCATTCTACCAGTGTAGACTCCCCCCGGATCCATAAGACAAATAAACCTCATCTTCTATAAGTTACTTTGATCATGGTGTTTTGTCACAGCAATAGAAAAGTAACTAAGACACACACACGCACACACACACACACACACACACACACAGAAAGAGAAATTGAAAAAGACACCTAGTATTCACCTATAGCCTCCAAAAGGACATACACTTATACATGTACACACATACCTGCACACACACACACACACACACACACATACACACAAACACAGTGGGAGATATGTGTAGTTCTGAGATAGAAAATGCCTCTGTCTTATCAATAATATATTATGGGACACCTTTGGTCAGGAAAACAAAAGAAACAAAAAAGTTGACAAATACGTTTCCCCCCCCTTCTTTGTTTCTTCCTATGACAGATCAAAAGTCAGGGGAGTGGTATTGGATGATCTTTGACTCCAGAATAATAAACAGGGAGCTCCTAGAACTACCAGGTCATTAATGAGCCCAGATTCAAAATGGATGACCTGGCATTCAGTAATTGAAGACTGTGTGGATGGTGGAGGATCTTTTTGTTTTGTTTTGTTTTGTTTTGTTTATTTGTTGTTTGGGGTGTTTTATTTGTTTGTTTCTTGGTTTTACATAGGGTTTCTCTTTGCAGCCTTGGCTATCCTGGACTCACGCTGTAGATCAAGCTGGCCTCAAATTCACAGAGATTCACCTGCCTCTGACTCCAAGAGTGCTGGGATTATAGGCATGCACCACCATGCATGGCTACAATGGAGGTTCTTAACTCTGTATGGAGTGACCTATAGAATCGTGTGGAATGAGTAATTACAGCTAATATCCATTTCAACTTGTACAAGAATGTTCAGAGAAACAAGGTCACAGCAGGAAGCAAGGACCCCTGCTCTTGGGGAGCTTGGCAGTGGGAGGAAAGGCCCACCGGGGTAGGGGAACTGCATTCGAGACTTTGGTTCAGCTAACAAGCCTCTGACTGTACCAAGCTGCAGCATTACACAGTTCAGGCCTGGAGAAAAGCCATCCTGCTCAGGAGGGTGAGCCAGGAATGCAGATGGAGTGGCTGGCAGCAGCGCCCAGCCCTGACCTACTTCCAACCTGATCTGCTGTTAGAGCCGGGAAGGCCAGAGCTGTGGGTGCATTTTCCTCCACAGGGTTGCTGGGTGTGTATGCCAGAGGGGCACATTGATCATTGGAGATATTGGTTGTTATCCTCTGTGGTGATGATGGCTCAGAGTCCCCTAAGAGGGAACCCGCATTGGGTCCCCTGCTTCAGGTGCATGGAGCTTAGACCCTCCTGGTACACCTGAGACATAACAGAGAAAGTGAATGAGATTTGGAGCTCTGGCTGAAACTTCACTTTGAACCTGAGCTATAATAGACAAGATTCTGGTTGCAAGCAATGGAAAGCAAGAAGGCATGACTGAAAGAGTGACGATGGGCTCACAGGAAAGCTGGAAGATGAGGATCAGAAAATAGGGAAGCTGTAGGCAGGCTCTCAGCTGTAGCCTTCACGGTCACTGGATCTGTGCTGTTGTGGGACACAAGTACCACAGCACTCAGAGGTCCCGCATCCTGGCATTGCTTGGACCTTCTCAGCTTCTATAGTGACATGTAAAACCTGGGATCCATGTATCATTCTCAGATTGGCTGATGTCAGGTCATGAGCCTACTAATTTCCCAGGGAAGTTGGGAAATGTACTGTTCTAGCTTTCTTCTAAGGCAGGGAAGGGGTGGCCCTGTTTTCCAAGGATTCATAAGGTGGTCAGTTGCATTTGAATATGAGGGGCTAGCTAATGTAGGACTGTGCCAATTGTTCCTGTTGTCACTTACACTGTTGCACTGTATCACAATTCCCCCATGATCCATTTCACCGACCCAAATCTCTTCTCAAGATGGAATGGGACCATGGCATAGACCTCAGCTTCCTACAACAGGTGGAGCCAACTGGATGTTAACATGACCAGGTTTAGTAAGACTTGATGATAAGAAGAAGGAAAACCTTACGTTTTCTAGGGATGCTGTGAGTAAAAGATTTGGAGTTATGTTTGCCACATGTCTATCAACTGCTGATGTGACTGACAGCTTAGTCAATGTTGCTATCATCATCTTCTTGCTGATGGCCACTCTCACAACCACAGTATTCAGGATAAGGTGGGATTCTGTACTCAAGCTATCTGCATTTTACTAGCTATGCTGCCATGGGCAAGTAACTTTTATGCCTCAACTTCCTCTCTACCAAGTGGGAAGGTAGGTAACAGTAACCACGTCACAGGGCTATGAGGAATAAATGAGCTGGTGTGTGTGTGTGTGTGTGTGTGTGTGTGTGTGTGTGTGTGTGTGAAAGAATATTTGTAGGGGTATGTTCATGCAGTACACATGCATCTGTCTCTGTGTGCAGGGGTACACATAGACTAGAGGAGGGCATCGGGTGTCCTGTTCTATCACTCCCTACCTTATTCTTTGAGATAGGGTGTCCTGCTTTTTGTGTGGGTGTTGGGGATTTGAACTCAGTTCTTCATGCTTACATAGCCTTTTTACTCACTGACCTATCTACACAGCCCTCTAATCAATGTGTGTGTGTGTGTATGTGTGTTCAAGAATATGTGGATGTACATGTCTGTGCATGAGGAATGTCATAGGACACCTGACACGTGGTTTTATTTTCAGCCTTTTCTCTGAGACAAGGTCTCTCATTCGTCTGGAATATTCTCAGGTTAAACTCGGCTGGATGGCAGGTGAGATCCATGGATCTGCCTGCTCTCTTGACATCCGTGGGATTGCAAGCCTTTGCCACCATGCCTGATGTCTTACATGGGTTTTGGGAACCCAGCTCGGGTCCTCACACTGAGCTATCTGCCCAAACACTAGGTGAGCTATTTTATGAAAAATACTTAGGAGCACCTAGAAGACCAGAAGCTTTCACTCACACAGTTTGCTGTTTTAGTTGTAGTTATTCATTGAAGATCTCAATGAATAAGGTTCTCCAGAGGAACCTTAAAACCTGGCTTTTTTCACATGAGAATCAACAAGAGAAAGAGGATGTTCCCAGTAGCCAATGAGAGGAAACCTCGAGACAGACGTGGGAGCTTTGTGGTAAATTTAGTGATTGTGGACAATCTTTCAGCTAAGGCTTAGGTTACTGTGACCCAGAGTAGCTGACCACAGGATCTACCCACCATCAGCTTCTTTCATATGCTCACCACTCTCCAGTGCTAGCAAGGCAGAAGCCCTCTAGCTGCTCCAGTTAGAGCCACCCCAGTAAGGGCTGCAGAGTATTGGAATGGGGAACATTTGATTCCAGGGACTCAGTCCAGGATCCCATTGGGAAGACATGGATTAGAGCTGGCTGGAAACAACCCATTGGTTCCTCCTGATTGACTGTAGGACATTTGCCTGCTGGAGGATTGAAGAGACCTACCCACACCTTCAAGGACACTCAAATGACAGGAAAGATCATAGGAAATGCCAGACTTCAGTGTTATCCTTTAATTAAAAAAAAAAAAGCCATATAAACCACATAAAATGTAACCACTGGTGGGCTAATGGGTGAGAGAACCAGTTAGACCAAATTGGACTTTTCTTTCTATGCCTACATATCTGCTTTTTAGCTATACAGGCTACAAATTCATCTCACACTTTAAGATACATACAATGATTAGGTCCTGGCATGTGTTACAGTAACAGTCACTGTGATTTGCTACCAATTGAGAGGTAACGAAGCTTCACCAAACTTTAAAGAAATCCAGGGAGCATTATCTCCATGCTCCACCATTTCCCTTTCTGGCCCTTTACTGTGGTGGACACTGGACAGGATTCTGTGGAGGCATAAATATCTCCTTATCACCCATACTTTTACAACTGCCATGAGACCATCTTCGTGGGCCTCAGTTTCCTTTGTTGTAATCACAGTGGCATTAGTATCTGACAGAACACTTGGGAATTACACTGTGGTGCGTCTGTGGTGCCCCTGAAGACCTACAGGCCCGCTGACCCAATCGATGAAGCTGTCTAGGTGATCGATAGTGATCACTACGGTTGAATTGACCCGACATGGGTCTACATTGATCACTCAAGACACCAGGAATGATCAGATCAGTTAGGCCAGAGGTCGGGGAATTTTCCCATGAGTTCCAAGTTGAATGAGGAGCCAGACTGTAAAGAAGGTGAGCTGATAAGCTTAGCGAACACCTTGGACTTCAGAGAACTCTTGTGTGGTGGGAGGCAGGTGTTTGGGCACCCACCTCAGTCACTTCAATGAGACCAGGTCAATAACCTCTCTGAACCTCGATTCAGTTACTTGGAAATTGTGGAGCTATGAGAGGAACCATTAAAATTCCTGACAGAAAAGACAGGAGATCATAAATAAAATTCAACTGTCATTTGCACAGTTTACTCTGAAGGGGGATTTTCTACCGAGCAAAGACAATCTTTTGGGTTGACATCTAGAAATAGGGAACCCCTGTCCCTGGCTGCAGCCCCCCTCCCCATCTCTTTTTAAATGGTGCTGGGCATAGAACCCAAGGCTTTTCACATACTAGACATACATTTGACCACTGAGCCAACCCTCAGCCCACAGAAACCCTATTAACAGACTCCTGGGTGTATGTATATTGACAGATGCCTGCCTTTGGCAAGCATGGCCTTTAATCTCCAAAGCAATTGTATGAGCTTTAAAGAGACAGACAGCATCAACTTGCTTCTCAGCTACAGAGTTCAGAGACAGGAGGTCTCATGGCAAAGCCATGGTTTTCCTGCCTCTGGGCTCTTCTTTTTGCCACCCCTAAGACACCCCTCTCCCAAGACTCAGCACTGGGCCTCGGGTAGCATAGAGAATGCAGGTGTACCATCTTAGGGGTGATGAATCATTTCTGAACTTGGGGCTGAGAATGGAGCTGAGTTGACAGAGAGTTGCTCAGCCCTTCAGGGAAGTCTGGAGTCCATCTCTAGATGCTGTCTTAAATGCCTGTAATCCCAGAACTCAGGAATGGAAGGCAGGAGGATCAAAGGTTCATGATTGTTCTTGGCTATATATTGAGGCCAACTCTTCCTCTCTCTCTCCCTCTCTCTCCTTTCCATGCCTCCTTCCTTCTTCCCTTCTTTTTTTCCTTCCTCCTCTCCTCCTTCCCTCTCTCCCTCCTTCTCTCTCTCTCTCTCTCTCTCTCTCTCTCTCTCTCTCTCTCTCACACACACACACACACACACACGTATGAATATATGAACTGAGTGGCATGAGGTGAGAACGCAAGAGGCCATGCTCTGATGTGGTCCAGCTGCAGATGGGCAGAGCTTGGGCATAAAAGGTTTTAGCAGCCCAAGGCTGGCATGCGGTCTGAGTTCTGGATACTGTAGCAGATTTCAGTAAACCAGGACACATTGGGCTATTGAAGCTGGCAGAATATGGTATTCTGCAGTCTCCTGGTTCACGAATGGATGACCTCCTTTGGCTGACACCTTGAGTCATGGCCAGCCGCTCGCAGTCCCTTGTTACATAATTGTCTTTATTGGCTATTTGTAGAAGATTCACTTAAGGCTACCATTTTGTCGGCTTTGCAGTTCTATCTTGCTCCTCCCTCCCTTCTTCCCCTGTTCTCCCCTGTCTCCTCCTCCCCCTGCCTTTATTTCTACAGCAGTCTAGCTTTCTTAAGAACCCCATCCCCCCCCCCCCCCCCGCTTTCCAGTGAGCAACCTGGGCAGCAGCTTATGTCTTCATATTCACGTTGGGTTTTATACGTCAACTGTTTTGCCCTAGATTTTGGTGCCTTGACTCACATGATGGAGCAGGGATGCTTTTATTTTTACAGGAGACTCGTAATTCCTTTCAAAAGCTAAAAACGCTTCTGCCTCAGTACAGACTTCATGGCAGTGAAACCATATCCCAGGCCCCCTCCAATGAGGACAAGTGTGTCACATCGTTTAGAAGGTGTTTCCTGAGTTAAACTTGTACAGCAAATTACCAAGTGCGTATCCCTCCGAGCCAGCCAGGGGATGTAGGTGGTCACTTTTAAACAGAATGCTAGGAGCAAACCATGGAATCTCAGTCAAGTCTCTTTACTGCAGGAAATCCAAACGGCTGCACCCCAGCTCTTGCAAGATGGAAATTAAAAAATAAAGTTTCCACTCGCTGGTTTAACTCATTGAGAATTGACTAATAATGCAAATATCCAGAGGTTAATAGCTTGGTGACATTACTATAACTTACAGTGTGGCTTAAAGGGCACTATTCATCACATGGCCAGCAGTGGCCAGTTATCAGAAGAGATGGATAAATAGCAAAAGAAGAATGAACCGTCATATCAAGAAATAATGGAATGTGAAATAATTTTCTCCCATATTTTTTTTTTCCTTTAATGGATCGGGGCAGCATGAAACCTTGAAGTCATTTGCACAAGTCTCAGGGAGCCACCCTTTTACGCATAAAGCCAGTCTCTGATTCACTCACCCTAAATCTCAGAAGTTCCCAGTAGGGAGGGGTCTGCAAGAACAACCTAAAGGAGATAGTATGAGTTAACTAAAAGGGCAATTGATTGTTTGGGACAGAAGACAAGAAGTGCAGACTCCTAGGACTCTTAGGTGTAGCGAGTCTGCTTTGGATGGCCGATGGCCAGGCATCTGCATTTAGAATCTGGCTGGGGTAGCCAGGGCCTCACAAGGACAGTTCATCTCACCGGCAAGGTGATTTGTGATTGATACAAAGCTCCTGTCTTCAGTTCACCACATTCGGCAAAAGAGATCATCGTTCTTGGCCAGGAACTGTGATTCTTTCCATGATGGTGTGCTGTCCACTTGGTTAGTTTCTCGTCCCTCTGCCGGCCACTGTTCTGAGCTCTTCTAGAGAAGGATGGAGTGATATTATCTTTGGGAAATTGTAGGTTCTCAGCTCCCACTGCTAAAAGGAAAATTACTGCCCTGAACTCTCCCTGGTCAGGTTCCAAACGAGTCTTGTCGCATTATTGAAATACTGAATTGTGATATTATGGAACCTGGGTACCCAGCTGCTCTTGGCAGCGCTTTCCTTCTTGCTGGCAGGTGTGGGGAAGGGGGCTGTGTCTGTTCAGCAGCCTGTCCTGGTGCTGCTGCTCTGCTGCTCACAGGAGCGTGCTGTCCTCTCTGGCTGCTACTGCTCTCTCTCTCTCTCTCTCTCTCTCTCTCTCTCTCTCTCTCTCTCTCTCTCTGTGTGTGTGTGTATGTATGTATTTCCTTCTGCTTGGGAAGTGCATCAGCAACTAGCTCTAAGTTTTGCCATTTGGCTCAGGAATGGGACACAGGTATCGTTATCATCATTATTATCTTTTCTACTCTTCTTGTTGCAGTTGTTGAAATGAAGAGCATGTGCTTTGGCTATGACCCACTGAGTAATGAGAACTTTCCCGAATAGCCTGGCATGGTCAGGATTTGGTGTATAAAGAAGCCACCCCAGTTTTACAAAGCCCACGTGGAGTGCTTTTGGAAATGACTTCTGAGCTGCAATTCTCTGGTGGAGAAGGGTACAATGATGTAACGTGGTCAGCCAACCACACGAAGAGGCAAAGAGCCAAGCCCAGACCAGACCAGAAACACCTCCCCTGCTGAGGTCAGCAAGTCCAGAACCTCCTGCTGTTTTACTTAGAGACTCGGTATCATGGCTAGCAAAACTTTTTTTATTTATTTATTTTTTCACGTAAAGCTTTTTATTCTACTTTTCCAGCTTCTATGTGATCCCACAGATTCTGGCCCAGGATCACCAAAGCTCCAAGGAACTGGGCTCCATCACTCCAGAGCCTACTTCAAAAAGACAGGCATTGTGGTGTGAGCCTACAAAACAGTACTGGGGAGATGGAGACAAGTGGATCTCTGGGGCTACTGGCCTGTCAATTGAGCCATGCTGGCAAGCTCCAGGTCAGTAGGAAACCCTCTTTCAAGACAGACATGGTGAAGGTCATCCTGTGAAAGACATCTGAGATTGACCTATGCCCTCCATAAGCAAGAGCACACACATGCACAAACATACAGTGCTACTTTCTTTCTGTCTTTTCTTCTTTCTCTTCTTCTTCCTCCTTCGTCCATGATAACTATTTTGAAAATAATGTTTTCATGCAGATTTACAAGAAAGTGCGTGTAAGATTGATGGCTTGGGCACACCCTTCCAGCCCTTTCTTTCGTCGTAGGCAGACATGGTGTTAGAGATTTGTAAAATGGTAGCTGGCACCCATCCAACCCTGAGTCAGAAAATGTATATAAAATAATAATCATCTCCAATGTCTGATTTAATCAATTTTGCTTACTTTGAGATGTACCTTTCCCATGGGCTCAGTATGTTTGCTCTGAAGAAAGCTTCTCTCTCCATTGGTGTCTCCACCATGGCACACACCCCAACTGCAAAGTGCTGATTTGGGTTTTATTAAAGTTTCTGCAAACCATAGCAGAAGGAAGGAAACCACTTCCTTCTAGATCTCCTGCTCTGAGACCTGTGATGGATGCATATAAGTCAGTCTCTATGGGAAATTTCTCAGCCTTCAAGGTCAATGAACAGGCAATTATTCTGTAAACCAATAGGCCGCTCCCTTCCTATCTGCTCACTGGGTCTGTCTTCAGCCATCTGCCAGGAAAGAGCGGTTCTTCTTTTATCACACCTACATCTCTGATAAGGGTATTGGATGAGGCTGATAGTTCTCACTATCTGTACAATGTACACCTTTTCGTGCAACTGGGCAAGGATCTGACATTTGGTTGGATGCAACCCTAAAAAGGGTTATACTCTGTCTTATGATGTCTTTTGCCCAGCATGGGGTGAGAGGAGGGCAGGCTGGACAAAGGATTCTGTGTCGATTAAAAACAGAGTAAGAGAGGGAAAGACTGGCTAGACCCACTTAAGTGACTTTGGGTACACTCTGAATGTTTGTTTTGAGTACCGAACATGAATGTTGGGAAGGGACCAGCTCAGTGCCTGGCACGTAGAGGCTTGGTAGAGGCTTACTCTATGAACCTCAGCAAAACCAAGGGAGGTGATGGCAAGGTTTCATTCCATGGCCCAACCAGTCGTCTCTGCATTATAGGAATCAGAAGAAATATGCCCCGGAATAATGATAAATAGAAGCATGTGTTGTCTGGCAAGAAAGGCTGAGTGGAAAGGAATCAGGGTCAAGGCTGATGCACAGGACCCACCCAGATAGCAAAAGTCCTTTCTGTACCAGCTTCCATGATGCTGAACAACTAGGAAAGGCCTTCATTATAAACAGAATAACAAGAAAATCTTTTGCCAGTGCCCCAATGGAAAGCATAAACCCTCTGGACACCTCAGCTCAGGTTTCCAGCTGATGGATATTAAAATGAAGAGGTAGCCAGACACAGCACAATCTTTGTCTGGGCATCGATGCACAGACTCTGATGGTTTCTAAGGGGTTTTGGTGCAAGGGCACCTAAATCTTGCGTTATTCTGTGGTGACCCAATATTGCAAGGATAAATGAATCACCCAGGGGACACCTTGCATGTTGAGGGACATAGTGGCTGTTGATGAGTGGTGGTTCCTGCTGCCAGATGCCTTTGATTCTGTGGTGCTTCACATTTTAATGTTTCTAGCCCTGGGCATATTCTGCTCTTGACTATTTCTGGTAGTGGGACTGGTTCTTTCTATCTGCCCCTGTAGAGTGATCCTAAACTCACGGTGCATCAATGGTCAACAAAACCTTTGAGTGGAGGAAATACTGGCTACTCTGACCAAATCCTGCCAAGGTTTTCAGCTTCCCCAGAGGAGTGGCACTCAGGCAGCTGCCCTGTGGCCCTTACTCTCTGTTTCTCTCATTGAGGACATTTGTCTTCCTGTAGATGACTCAGGACTCTTCCCAAAGCTGGGATAAATGGCTTAAAATTATTTAGGAAATTCTGTGCCTAGGGATGGCCAACAGTGAGGCTCTGGGCAACTGTCCCATCGGACGTTAGTTCCATTTCCTCCAATGAGAATGAATGAGTCACACAAGGACCTGGATGTAGCTGATTGGACAGAGAATAAGGGGTATAAGCAGATGGACTTCCCAGAGTGACAAAGAGGCTCTGAGTTTTTGCTATTAAGGGGCCACCTGTTGGGTCAGTTAAATCAGAGTCAAGTCAGATGTCTGTCTTAGTAGCAGTCTCCCTTGAAGGATCTTCGAAGCCTGTAGAGAAGCCTGGTTTTCTACTTCATGGTCCTCAAGAAAAAAACCCAGTGAGACTCAGAGCCCCAGTTAGCATGCAGTCATTTGCACACATGATGGATCTCTCTGCTTATGTGCTGTCTGTAGGAACCTTCTCTGGAAAACTTGGATAAACTCTCACAGGATGTGAGGACCTTCCTAGCTCCTCGTTTGTAAGCAATGACTTTTGGAAGGACAGGTATGAGATTGCCCTTGTTCCTAGATATAATCCACGTAGTGTGTTAACATCGGTAGAAGTGGTCATGTTTAATTTCCTTTGCTGACCTGACTAGACTTTGAGTCACCTAGGAGATGCACCTGCGAGCATGTCTGGAGGGCACCTAAGGATGGGACCACCCTGAATATGAGCTGCAACCATCCGTGTTCTGGGATGTTAGAGTGGATAAATAAATGAAGAGGACTAGCTAAGCACCAGCATTGTTTGCTCTCTGTATGCTCTGTGCCCTCAACTGTAGACACAACATGGACATCACTCTTCTAGTCACCTACCATGCTTTTCCCATCATGATATACTACCCTCAAACTGTGAACCCCAATAAATCCTTTCTTCCCTCAGTTGCTTCTTCCAGGCATTTTAAACACTCCAGTGAGAAAAATCACCTAATACAGGCAGATTTCCTGTGGACTACATACAGGGCTGGGTCCTTTGTGCCTTTGATATTATTAATTTTCTGTGCTCATTCATTTAAGAAGAATTATTGACTATCTATTATGGGCCTAATACTACTTTAGAGTCTGAGGAGACAAGAGTGAATGAAATAACACCCCAGCTGTCATGAGGCTTACATTCCAGTAGGAAGAACTGACAATAACAAATCAATAACCATAAAACCTGCCAGGAAGTGATACAGGAAACTGTAAGCATATGAAGGAATGAAGCAAGCCATAGAACTATGGAATGGGGTGCCATCATGAAACCAGCGTTTTAATTTTAAAAGTCTTATTAGGACTAATGAGCATTAACATCTATTGTGTTGATGATCATAATCCTATTACAGTAAGGTGAAGTGGCTCACACCTAGCCAGAGGCTCACCTCCCAGACACTCTGGAGGCTGAAGTAGGAGGGTCACAGGTTCAAGAACAGTCTAGGTAACTTATTGAGTCAAAGTACAGGGGAAAAAAAATAAATAAAAAAGGTAAAAAACATTTACCTGATTGTAAAACTTCATAATAAATATGTTTTAATCCGTACAAAGTCCCAATTTATTTCTAATATCAGAGATCAGACCTCTACTCTTGCCTGATGCGTCTACAACAAAAAGGGGGAACTGTAGAGAGCTGCGTAATGCCGCGCCTTAAAGATGGAGCCGGTTTCCGCCTTCCACCTTCCCGATGGTGAGTGCTCTCTGTCACGAACAACTCCACATTTGGCTAAGGCTGAGGATCTGGCTTGCTTCCATGTATGTGGACCTATCTGTATTGCCCACATGGCATGCTGGGGTTGGCTACCCAGAGGCTATTTAAGCTGTGGGCTGGCTTTCCCCAGGGTCAGATGATTGTTCAAGGTTCCTGAATAAACTGCATTGAAAAAAAAATAAATATGTTTTAGATTCTTACAGATCCTACCAATGGCCACACCGTTGAGCTGGACATCATGCGTGGCACATACTCATCAAATGTTTTGAATGCATGTTGTGTTTCTATCTATCCTTTCTGCAGGTGAGGAGAGTGCTGAGTTTGTATTAGTGAGTGTTGAATCTGGGCTTCACGTCTGCTTTTGTCAGGCTCTATACCCTGTGTCTATATCACCTTGCTATGAGAACTTTGGCATCGGGGGAGTTATTCAATTAGATGGTTCAAATGAGGGTCGGAGGTCTTTAGTAAGGGAGGAAGTCGCAGTGCCGAGTGGTGTTCCACAAAGCTCAAGCCTGTCTTCCATGGCACATCCTTCTCCCTTATACCCATTTTCAAAAATAAGGCATCTTCAGGAGCTGAGAGTGGGGTGGTCCATGGCACACTCCAGTGATATTTGAGAGGACTCGCCCATGGGAGGATCCCTATTCTTCAAGGCTCTCAGAGCCCACAAGAGCGGCATCTACTATTTTTAAAGAACTTTGCATGTGTTGCAAAGTTTTCATGACCAAGACTCGTCATTTCGACTCATTGTCCCAAACACATAAAATGTTCATATGCAAAACATGGGTTTATTCTGGTTGAAACAGAGCTCAGGGCCACATCAGGGCGTCGGCACTTTTGAGAATGTGACTCACCCAGCAGCACACTTTTTCCATTGCTGATTTGGTCACGGAGACCACTTTGAAGGTGCCAATCACCTTATTTAGGTGAAGATGGTACCGACAAGATTACCGTATCTGTTTCCAGAGAACGTGAGACTGGCAGATATTCTAGATGCATCATGTACTGTCATAATCACCCATGACAGAGAGGGCAGGTGCCCACAGAAAGCAGTCTGCGGGACATTGCTAAACTTCTTATCTTCCTTCAGACACACAACCCCCATACTGACCAAAATGCAACCAGTCAGGGAGCCGTGTTCAGTTCCTTGGGCCTCAGTTTACTGCCTCTGCTTCCTTTACCTTATGTGACACCTACTTTGAGGAGTTAAAGCCTCTTCTCTCAGAGACTACCCACCAGAAGTGGGCCTCAGTCACTCTCACTGGAGTATCAGGTGGATTTCCATCTCTTTCAGTGTGGGAAGGATTTTATTCAGAACAAATAGAAAAGTTATTTGGGGGCAGATGGAAAATGAAGGGTTACAATCCATAGAATATCCAAAAGGCATTATAGATGAGCCCCAGAGATAGAAAGAGAGGAGAGAGCCGCTGTGGGAGGATCCAGACAAACAGGTATTGTTAATCTTATGATTTATGTCTGGGCTGGGGGCTGACATCAGGACTAACAAAGAACAGAGGGCCCAATGGTAAGAAAACCAAGCCTGCTCATGACCTCCCAGAGGAAAAAGTCCCAGGTTGGGCAGACACTACCCCCCTCTCCTCATGCTTGGTTGCTGGTGTGGCTCTCTGCGTGCTCTCATCTCATAGTCTGCTAGACATGTGACAGTGTCTGTACTTCTTTTTGTGTGACAGTTCTTAGCAGATTACACTGTCTTAGCTCACCAAATTCATTTAGAAAGAATTCACAACCCACGAAGTTCTGTCATTCATTCATTCATTCATTCATTCATTCACTCCGTTCCATTCACTGACAGTTATTTTCCACGAACAAATGGGGACATCTTATAGCATGAGAGTGCCACATGTTTCTTTACATTCTCATTAGAGCTTCACTGAAGGAAAAGCAGAGTATGTTCTGCAATTCACTCATTCGTTCACTCTTCAAATACACCTAGAATACTGTAATGTCCTAGGTATTGTGATGGCATAGACTCTGGCGCTACAGGGATCAGCAAGAGAGATGGAGTCCTTGCCTCATGGGGCTCTTGGCCTCACTGAGTTTCCTGGAGAATATTCCATTTTAGTTGACCCATTCCCAAGTGTCGAGGACACAGCACCATATGGCTTTACTTGAGAGGATCATCATATCATATTTCATACCAAATAGTTGATGGGCATTGGCACTGATTAGATGCCCAGGCATAGTCACACTAACCGGAAAGAGCTTGCTGTGCTCCCTTTGCCCAGAACACCAGACATTTATCAAGAGTCCAATGCTCACACCCTTTGATTCTCTGGCAACATTAAGTTGCAAATTGTAGTAGCCACGAACCTATCCTGGAACCAGACAGCATGGATGCATCAACCCCGCCAGCACCTGCCAGAAAGAAGGTTCCCAAACCACATCTCCAGGTGCTGTGGATGATTTGCTGCAGACATCCCCTGGCACAGCATCTCTTCTTCTCGGAAGGAGTAAATTAAACATCACATTTTGTTGGATACATCCATTTCATGGCTCCTTAAAAAAAAATCATCTCTGTGACAGGTTCTATCACTTAACAGAGCGCGTATCTGTTTGCCTGAGCACCAAAGAGTGGGCCATAAAATTCTCTCAAGGCTTCCAGACACATGGGGAGAAGGCATCTCAGGTCACTAAGAAACACAGCCTGTGCCAGACGGTTCCCACACTTTTCCCTGTCCCAGGTTGCAATCTGGAATAGCAAATCATCTCCACTGTAGATCTGCTTGCTGAGTTCTCTGCAGCACTCAGGACTGCCAGGTTTCATGAAATTCACAAAGAATGATTTAAGGCACCGAGACAAAAAGAATGCTTCCTGTCCAGCCACTTGTTTTAGCTGCGACAGTTGGAAAATTCATTGACGAGACAAGCTATAAGTTTTACTCCCAAAGCTTAGTCCTTTATTTAGCAGGTTCCTTCTCCCTCAATGCTGTGCACACCCAGTCCTAGCATCCATGAATGTGCTATGTGTTGGTGCCTTCTTTTGGGGTCTTTCCCTAAGTCGTCCACTTTCATGTTGAAGCTCAACCAATTACAAGCCATCCACAGGGGGAAAATGGCTAATTAAGATGAACTTTAAGAGGGAGGAGGATTTAATTAATTTGATCTTTATCTGAAACTCTTTCTAAGTGAAATAAACTTTAGAAGTGCTATGGATCAATGCTTCCAACTATTTGTGTGTGTCACACACACACACACACACACACATACACACACACGGATGTTTTATAACGTACAAGGTTAACAAGTGTATTAGATCAGTGTTCATCTTCAGCCCTCTTCACCAAGCTCTGCAGTGACTGGGTTGAAGAGGAACCATGTATTCTCAGGTTGGTTGGGATGGAGGCTCTGGCAAGATCTGGAACTTAATGACTGATGGCATTTCTAGAGTATTTGGGAGGCTCTGTGTTGCTTGTTTTGCACATGGATTAGCTCATTCAATCCACACAACAGTACCATACAAGAAATGCAGACCTTAACTTGAAAATGATCAGGGTGAGGGGAACCCAGCCGAAGCACAGTCCAGCCAGAAAAGGAAGAAGATCATGGAGCCAGGTGCCCAGCCTGCCTCCTGTCTCTGACTCTGATATTCTCATCCCTGTTGCACTTGTCGCTGGCATCCTCACTGATTAGTTTCCACCAGATGTCAATGGGCAGCTGCTTCGCACCAGGCATTGGGTTTGGCAGCAGATGCCTAGAGCCATGATATTGCTTTAGACTTGTCCTTCTAGAATTCTCTACAAAGGAAATTCCAAAGCATAGTCTTGAGGGCCCAAGAGTGGCTGGAAGCAAGTTAGTTAGAGCTCTGTACAGGCTTAGCACACACAAATGCGAGGAACCAAGATAAGTCTGAATTTTAGAAAGATGGAAGTAATTTCTAGAAGTCTAATGCAAATAGCCAATTCCTATATTTTTGTCCAGAGGAAGTGAGAGGTGGAATACACAGGAACCTAGGGATGGTGGGAGAAGCAAGATGGTGACACCACATGGGGACCAGCAATGCTCTAATTAGGAGGAGTTGAGTCCCCAGGGAAGGGCTTTTCAACAGAGGAAAGGGTACAGGGAAGGCACCAAGGCAGGACCCAGGAAGGACTGCTCAGAACTGCAGGTACAAGCAAGCAGCTGAGCACAAGGTCAAGGGTGAGCACAGCCTTGGATGTCACATTAGGGGCAGAGGCAGAGCCTTTATGCCTAACAGTGCTTCACAGTATCTTCAGGAAGAGTGTTGGCATTCAGTGGGCTCTTTGTAGATACCCCAGGGGACACCAGCGAATGAGTGACTCCGTGCCAAGCTTAACTTAAAGAGGAAATTCTCCTTTCCAGCAGCCTGCTGAGATCTGAGAAACGCAGTCAGTTCACTGCAGACAAAGGTAATGGGGGTTTGGGGGACCCGGGCATTCTGTGTAGAAGATAAGAAGAAAGCAAGCAAAATATGTTAGCCTTCTATTCGGAGCCAGACGTGTGCTAGGTGCCAGAGAGGGTGCAGGAGCTGCTACAGGCCTTCTCATCCACAGGGGAGACATCAAAGGATGGCACTAGCACAGATCAAATTGCCCAATGCTTAGTTAATGCAGTGGTACCAGCTACTGAACAAATGGTATCTTGGGTGTTATTTGAGCTAGGTTTCAGGTCATGGCTGGGGGTGTGCAAACTGGGGAAGTGAGAGACCAGTGAGGTTAAAGATGGGAAATGTGTTTCTACTGTCAGCTTAAAAGTCACTGCGGAGCCTGAGGAGGAGTTCTGGTTTCTCTTGGGGCAGGGGGGTTTAGGGTTTGGTGACTCAGCCCAGTGAAAAGTCTATGCATTGCAGGGGAGCAATTGGAAAGGGAGATGGAGGGTTGAGGACTATTAAAAGAACTTGGTATGTAAGTCTGTGAACTATGATGGGTTACTTCTCATTTTAAAACGTGCTTCGTTGTATTTTAAACTATGTCCTTGACATAATTTTTTTCATTTGGTTGTTTGAGACAGGGTCCTGATATATGCGCAGGCTGGTATGGATCTTTTTATGTAGTCCAGGTTAGCCCCTAACTCTTCAGCCTCCTGCCTCAGCATCTAAGGTTTTGAAGTTACACACAGGTCTCACCACTGCAGCTTTTTTAAAAGAGGTAAAAACAATGAAAAAAGAAGGAATGGGAGTAAATTTGGGGTTGCGAGACCCATGGATAAAATATGAATACAAGGTAAGGAATGGCCTCCTTTGGGAAGAGAACAGGCAGCCCTCTTGCCCTGCTGAGAGCACAGGGTCACTGAGGTGAGGTGAGGATTCTTGGGAGGTGATCTGGGTATCTGCACCACACACTGTAGATTGGTCCTCCTCACACAGCACAGAGCATCATCAACAAGCGCTGTCCTGAGAGCTGATTCCCAGCAAGATGGAGAAAGCCGTAAAGGAAACCGCAGGCTCAGGAGATGAAGCCGTAGTGAAGCAGAGGTAACATGATCTCCAGAGAAAGTGAGTGTGAACTTGCAGCCACTCAGTCCTTCCCTATATTTTCCACAGAGGGCTCAGAGGGCAGCATGGAGTCACAGTGGCGGAGTGCTGCCTCAATTCCCGCAGCACAGGAAGGATTTTTCAAGATGTAGCTGTCCCAGATGCAACGTCAGCTGATCAACAGGGCTGACAGCAGAGCCGGTCACAGTAAGATGGGCTTAAGGCACAAACATACACAATTTCCATTGAGGTGACTTTGAACAGCTTATTTTCAACTCATTATGACTCAGTTTCTTCATATGAAACATGTGGGCAGTGGTAGATAAAATGATGCCTGCCATCACTGGGTCCACACACCATCTGACAATAGGTATTGTCATCCTCAGAATAATAATAATAATGGCCCTATGAGAAATCATTGCTTATGAAGTTTGTTAAGAAACAGAGGTTCAGGGAGTCTGCAAGACTGAATTGGAAACACCAAGGACACCCAGGTTACAAAGCCCTGTGTATGTTGCCAACCATGTCTGGAGATGCGAGCAGCCAGATGGGTACTGATGGGATGGCGATAAAAAGCAGAGGTGAGGGGAGTGGCTTGTTACTGCTGAAACAAGTGAGCAGAGGCTTGGTTGCTTAAAACAAAAAGTGGGTCTCAAAGTTCTGGAGATCAGAAGTCTCTAGTTAAGGAGGGGTTCATGTTCCCTCTGGGGACTCGTCCAGCTTCTAGTAGTTCATAGTGATTATAGAGTTCTCTGGTTTGTAGACACATCTCTCTGATCTCTTCCATCTGCGCTCTTTCTCTGTGTATTCTTTACCTACCTTTTCTTGCTAGTTAGTATTTTCATCACTGGGTGCCAGGACCATCCTAAATGTGGCACTTGAGTGAGAAATGTTTGCCTATAAGCTCAGGTATTTGAACACTTGTTTATCCACTGGTGGCACTGTTAGAGGCAGGGTCAGGTGGTACAATCTGTTGGAGAAAGTATGCCACTGGGAGCAGACTTTGAGAATAAGAGCCTCATGCTTCTTTTAGTTTGTTCTCTGCTAAAGGCATGTGGTTAAGGATGTGAGCTCTTAGCTTTCTGTTGCCATGGCTACCACATACTACCATGCCTTCCTACCCAGTGTGGACTTTAGCTCTGAAACCATGAGCCCAAATAAATCCCTCCTTCTCAAAGATGTTTGGTCATAGTTTCTTATCACAAAGATCGAAAAGTAACCAATACACTAATCTATAATGATGTCATCTTAAGATCTTCGATTTAATTGCACCCATAAAGGCTCTTCCTAATAGGGCTGCACCCCCAGGCTCTGGGCAACACATCATGTGAAAGCAACACTTTTCACCAAGCTCGCTAGAGTGAGCAAAAAGAGAAATCTGACTCAGGAAGATAGAGGCTGCAATCATCTTCCGAATAACACCACTGTGCAATCTGCCTTCCTGCTTCCAGCACAGTGGCACTCCACTAAAACATGGCCTTAAGGTGCTATGCCATGGAACCCTACCATAGCCACAGGATTCTGACCAAATCATCTTCCTGGATTCTCAGGGGAGCTTAGGAAGCTAAGCGAGAGAAGCAACTGACTTAGAGCTTCATGGCTAGTGATGAGGACCAGGATTCAAATAGACAGACCATCTCCAGGGGCTCCCATTAAGTTAAGGTATGTGTGCATGTGTGCTCACAAGAACACACACACACACACACACACACACACACACACACACAGAGCCCTTTTGTTCTGGTAAGAAGAACAAAGCAAGTTATCAGTGTTCCCTCGAGGCTGACATGCAATGCTATAAGATGACAACACAGAGAAGGACACATCAGCTCTGTACTTGCATTGGTGCTGCCCAGAAAGAAAGAAAGAAAGAAAGAAAGAAAGAAAGAAAGAAAGAAAGAAAGAAAGAGTTTAAACTGATAAAAACAGAGCACAGATGGGAAAGGAACAAATTCTCGAGGTATGAAGTGAACCCTGAGATTCAGGTGTTCATGGCTTATCAGGATTCTTATATCTCAAGACTTATGGGGCATTGGCACCATGCCATTGAGCGTGACAGACATAGCTAGAAGTTCAACCTAGAAGATTCTGGTGTTAGATAATGATTCTGGCATGTCACTAGCCATGCCAGAAGCTGTATAACTTTTGGTGACTTCTTTATCAAGTTTACCTTCATTTTCTGCATACAGTCCAGAAAATTACATCATTTCCTGCTTTCTAAGACTGAATTCTTCATTGATGATATGATGGACATCTGCAAACTGTTGTGGGAATGACCATAGTGTCAACCTCACAGGGCTGTAGCAAGGGTTCATTGCACATATACCATGCTCTCATGGTCTATGGAAGATTAGGCCCTTAACACATTTGATTTAAGGTATGTCACCCAGTTCACTGTCCAAAAAATTCAATGAACAAGGTGCTTCCCCTAATGAAAACATTTCCAGTCCATATACCTCAGAGAGGTATATGTAGTTAGAACATTTGCTTACCTTGTGCAAAGATCTGGAGTCTTTGGCATGGAAGAAAGGGGCAGAGGAATGAAGGGAAGAAGTAGGAGGAGGAAAGAAAGAAAGAAAGAAAGAAAGAAAGAAAGAAAGAAAGAAAGAGAGAGAGAGAAAGAAAGAAGGAAAAGGAAAGAAAAGTAAATAAATTCCCTTTGCAAATGTAGCATTTAAAAATGTATGTTAATACTACTGGGTTGAGGATGTAGTTCAGTGGTAGAACACTCGGCTAGTATATATGAGGCCCAGAGTTTGATCCCCAGTACTGAAAAAATAAATAAATGAACAAAAATCTGCACTCTAACTCATCTCTAATTTAGCACAATATCTATATTTAATCAATTCCTGTTGGATATAGCAACATATTATAATTCTCAAGAGAAGGGATTATGATGCTAGATTTTTTGCACCCTACTTTAGTTTTGGAGACCCTGAATTAGGGCAAGGGAAGCAGGAGTTTTCGACAAGCAGGCACACAGTAAATATTTGAAGCTTCCCAGCTCATAAGAAGCAGTCTTGTGAGGATTGTTGGAGCCTACAGTTTTAGTGGGAAAGTAGCCACAGAGAATATGTAAATGAAGGGGCGTGGTCACTCTCCAATAAGGCTTTACTTCCTGAAAGAGATGGAGGCTGGGTTTGGCCTGCAGGGCTAGGTTGCCTGCTCTCTGAACTGGGGTGCTGGGGGAAGTTTGCAGAATTCAGTAATAATTCTTGAGGCATCTAGGGAAGCAGGGGAGAGTCTGGGAGAGTCTGAACAGGAAATGAGCAGATTTTCAAAAGAGAGAAAAGCAGATGGAGGATTCCAGAAGGAATAAGCTTGAATTTGGGTCCTGAGGCTCTGAATACCTTGCCCGAGGCAATTGACACTGTAAGTGGCAGCCATGGGGTGTGAACCCAGGCCCTCTGGCCGCCAAGGGTGCCTTTTGAACAGCTCCACTTGCTGGCCCTGTCACAGAACAGGAGTTGGCTGGGAAGCAGGGAAATCTCTGTGGGTGTTCAGCAGAAGCCTACTGGATTTTTTAAAATTTAAAAGGCTTTTAAAAGACCAGTTTTTTTGAAGAATGGCTCCAGGCTGGAACACTCGGGAAAAGGGGTGGGGAAACAGGAACATTTTTCTTTCTTTCTTTATTTTTTTTTGTGGGGGGGGTAAGGGGATTAAAAAAAAGTGAAGATGACGTTTCTAAGCTTGGGGGCTCATTCTTGGATTCCTTGGATTCTTGTAAGCTCCCAAATTTTTTTTTCTAGGAAGTTCTCTCACAATGACATTTATTTTCTTAGCTATTTAATTTTGTAGCATGTGTTTTTTGGTTCTTAAGGCACTTTACTGTCCTCAGTATCTCTCTTCTCAGTAAAAGCTTCCCTTGGAGACAGAGAGCTTGGGAATGGACTGTAACCAGTCTTGACTGAGGCTGAATTATTCTTTGGCAGGAGAAGGATCCCTGAGCAGTCTCTGTGACACTGTTACAGTTGAATCGGCTCTACCTAGAGCAGCCTAGAAGGAAGAAACAGTGTTGCCTTAGCTCTGATGAAGATTTTTCCTCTTTTTAAGTGACATGAATTGTTAAAAAGAGTGACATCCATGAATGGGTTTCAGAGAAAGCTGAGTCAGTAAAGGGCTCTCCTTGCAAGCATGAGGACCTGAGTTCAGTCCACCGTTACCACATAAAAAGCAGCCTGTGATACTGCCTCCTTGTAATCCCACAGCTGAGAAAGCAGAGGCAGGCAGATGCCTAAGGCACACTCGGTAGTCAGGCTAGTCTACTTGGTGAGTTCTAGACCAGTGAGAGATTCTGTCTTAAAAAATCAAGTTGAAAGGCAATGTGGTCCACACGTTTACATGTTTATGTGTGTTCACAGGCAAACATACGCACCAAGGAAAAGGTCCCTTGTAAAGCTTTGCGTGGAATTCCATTTTAGGATGGAGGAACTCAAAGCCCTCATAGAAACTCAGAAAGCATTTCCAGTACTATTAACTCCTATGCAAACGTCCTTTGCAGGGTCTTGGTCTCTTCAATGCCCTGTTAAGATCACCATAAAAATCTTCTTAGGTAACTGTTAGACTGGGGCAAGCATTAGCATGGCTGTTTTTTTGAGATAGGAGAATCTGAGAGAACTCCCAGAGCTTCAGTTTACTTCCCTGTGCCTATAGATGATGGCTCCCAGCTCTCTGAACTGAAAGAACTAAGCAAAAAAGCAAAAGCAGCTTGCTTTTTCCTCATGGCAGCATGTTTGGAAAGTAAACATAGGAGCCTAGCATTCAGTAGGTGCATAAAATATGTATTGCATATCTGGTCTCTCATTTCTTTCTGATTTGGGGGAGGGGCCCACCTGCTGAGCTAAGGTCACTGTCACAGTGTATCTCAGGAGGGTATATGTTAGAGTTCCATTTTTTAAAAGATCCTCTTCTGTTGGTTATATTGAGACCAAGAAAATGAAATTTGAAGCATGGTAGGGAAACTTCAGTCTGGGGGACCATTTGGAGACTTGCAAGCTCCTGCAGGTTCTTAGCTGAAGCTGTACAGGATAGAAATCTCAGCGTACGGGCCTGTATGGTAAGTATAACACATTCTCTGTCTCTCTCACACACACTCTCTCTCTTCTATTTTTTGATCTATAGCCAGTCGTCTAATGAAATAGGGCGAGCTAATTCTCTTCAAAGGCTAAAATCCCTTGAGCCGAGCCTGCACTTGTGTGAAGACAGAGTGGATTGAGGCTGGGCAGGGAAGTTGTCACTATGACCTGGGAGTCTTTCATTTGGCTAATCTAACTCCATTACGTTTTGGAAGTGAACCCAGGTAGAAGGAGGGTTTGGAAAGGAATAGTCTCCAACCAGCTTGTAATTAAAATGGAACCTTTGAAGAATCACTCCTCTTTCAGCCGCTCCAGACACCCCCTTTATCTGATTGAATGCCAGGACATGGCTACCTTAAGCTCTGGTTGATTCTCTGCCAACGTATTTAGCTTTCAGTCACGGCTTGCCTATGAGTTTTGTGTATAGGGCTAAGGATGGGTTGTGAGATGCACAATCAGGAGCAGCCATCCATCCTCCTGTGGTCCTCTGTGGTCCTCCATAGTCCTCTGTGGTCCTCTGTAGTAGTGTCTGTCCTTAGGACTGCCTAACAACCACAGCTCTGAGCAGGAGCATCTGTTTTACAGCTAGCACCTCTTCCCCTGGTTTTTATTTTCAAACTCATGTTCCAAAACTGAATACTGGTCTCCATCTCTCTCTGCTCCCTGACTGTGAAGGTTTTGCAACTAAACAATCCTGTCATCATGATGGACTACACCAGCAAACTGTAAGCCAAAGTAAGTAAGTCCTTCCTTCCTTCCTTCCTTCCTTCCTTCCTTCCTTCCTTCCTTCCTTCCTTCCTTCCCTCTTTCCTTTCTTCCTTCTTTAAGTTGTTTATGTCAAGCAATTTGTCACAGGAACAAGAAAATTAACTAACACAACTAGCGAATTATTGCACTTAAGATTCGCTTTTCAAAATCTCCATACAGTGTGTCAAAATTTCAAAATACAAGAAGCAGAAACAAGGAAATATATCACCCTGCCATGGGATGGAAATTGGTCATGTATAAGGGTATCTTTCTGCTGCCTGAACAATTGCCTAACCCTCCTGTCTTTCCTATGATACAAACATGAAGTTTTTGTCTGTTTGTAGTTTATCTCTCACATAGCCCAGGCTGGCCTGAACTTTTGATTCTACTGTCTCTACCTTCTGAGCGCTGGAATTATAGGCATGTACTACCACACCCAGTCTTGAGGGGTGCTAGGCATAGAACCCATGGCTTTTGTGTGCTAACCAGGCACTCTATCAACAGAGCTGCATACCCCTCACATTACAAAAGACTTTCTTTTATAAAGTGAAAATAAATGCGACTTCAGAAAACGGAGCTTACTTTTGTAGACCTGTAATATTTAACCCAAGTAAAACAGGCCTGCTTTCTATTTAAACACAGTCTCAAAACAAATTCTAAACTGCCCTCTCCCAATTTAGCATTCCTAATCGGTTCCCATGGGAAAACATTGGTTGTATAGCCAATATCCATGCTGCATACAGAAGAGACATACAGTAAACACTCTGCCATACGAAAACTAGCACAAAATTATAGGTTAGGTAATGACCAATAATCTTGCATGTTCCTATTACTAATAATTCAAGGTATCTCAATTAAAACACAGTTTTGACCTATTGAACTGGCAAGTCGGTTGGTCCTTGATTGATTTCATGCTGATACAAGAAGAGGCATGAAAGATTGTACCCTGCTGCTCTTCCTTGGTAAGGTCAAAGGCTATCTTTACACACAGCAAACCAATCCAATATGATAGCTCACCCTCCTTTGTGTTCTGAGCATTCCAAACATAATTTGGTACTAGCATGTATCCAATATTTTGAGAAGAAAACTGTAAGCTGTGAATTTGTTAAAGAAACTGAAGTCCCAAGGTGGCTCCCAGACAGAGACCTAATTTCCAATGCAAGCAAAGGGCCCTAGGGATTTCGTGTGCATGATTTTCTTAGCCACCAAGCAGTTTTGCAAGCTCCAGGTTCTTGAATGCCAAATCCACCTTTGAGTGGAGGTGGAATGAGGGTGAGAAGTGTATGGGTATGGCCTGCATCACAGTAAAGAAAAATTCCTGAACGTTAGTACCAAAGGGCTTGGGGAAAGCCAATGAGGAGACTCCAGGCCATGCACATTGTGTGTGAGAATGCTGGGGAGGGAGGCTGGGGGAGTAGGTGTGTGTGTGTGTGTGTGTGTATGTGTGTGTGGTGCTGGAGAGAAGAGACAGAGACCAAAGCTGGGTAGCTTGAAATAAGTGTGCTTTGCTAGGCATCTAATGGGAAACCCTTCTGAAACAGTTCATTTCCCTAACAGCCGGGAGCTGGGTCCAGGGCTTACTTGCTTGAGGCATGAACATGGTGATGATCTCTGGCCCCAGTGGATAGGCACTGTCCTCCATGGTGTCTGAGAGAGCTGGAAGCTTGCAGAGATACGGTAGCTGGCTCGTGTCATCCAGCGAGGAAGCGCTACTCCCAGCCAGGCCTGAGCCACTTCAAAGCTCCCTTTCCACCTCCACCTTTCTTATCTTGCAAAATATCATAAACTCTGGATATGACTGCCAAGCCCTTGAGTGACAGACGACAGGAAGAAACCGTGGAAACCCGTCGAATAGGAACATGAGCTAGTCTCTGAGCAGGTATGGAAACGGCCTCAGATATTTCAAGATCAGAGCCGGCTGCTGGGGGAATGAAGCGCCTCCTTGTCCCATGTATTCAATACTCAGCAAATTGATCTGTAATGAGATCAAGTCCCTCAACAAATAAAGAGCTAATGCCAACCTAATCCCACACGGAAGATGAAAACGATGTTTCTTAGTCTTTTGCCCTGGCCTGAAAAGCCAAATGTTGGACTGTGTGAGACTGTGTGAGATGTGCCAGAGGGAAGAAAGGGAGGTGTCAGCGCTGGAGCTGCAGAGAACACTGAAGTATCAGGCAAGTTTCTATGGAGCTCCATGAACTAGAAGTAGCTTCCCCCTTCCCTTACCCTCCCCTCCCCCCCCTGCCCCCTCTCCTTCTCTCTCCTCCACTCCCCTCTCATCAAAAGACAGGGTTTTCCTGCATAGCTCAGGCTAGCCTTGAACTCACTATGTAGCTCATATTGGGTCCAAACTCCCCATCTTTCTGTCTCAGCTTCCCAGAGCCACCACACCTAGCTGAAAATGAAGAATTTCTCTAACCCACCCTGTTTCCTGGCTCTTTTCTCCTGCTGCTACTCTGGTGTCTGGATTTCTTTCTTTATGTTTTCAACTTGGTTTTCCTATCTGTGGGTTGGGAACAACACAAAACAGAATGTTTCCTAAGGCTGCAAGTCTCTTCTTGCCTGGCCCACTGTGCTACCCAGCTCCACTCATGGCAGGATCTGTGGCCACGTGCCCGTTTCTGCTCATGTCCTTGTGCCTCCAAGAGAAGTCAGTAGTTTCCCTTACAGGCCTAACCCATAGGTGGCTTTCCATCCTTAGCTGAAATCAAGATCAGCGTGGTCTCCCCTCCCCATGCCTTTCCCCAGATCCTGTTGTTCATGTCTCTCCTTTTTCTCCCACCTACTCACTCCCTGTCTTTTCTTCCTGGAAACCTTTGCTCAGATGCCACCTTCTCCTTCCTCCCGTCCAGCTCCCATTACACATGTCCTCATGGGAAGGGGTCCCTCATGCAGCACTGCAGCCTCCTTACTCCATTGTCCACTGTCTGATTCTTCTTCATCTAACACCACTGACAGGCACATGCTAATCCATCTATTGCTCACCACTAGAACAGCTTATGAGGACAGCTTTGCTTCACCCAGGGGTGTGGCTCAAGTGTCTACAGGAACTCCCAGCACAGGCTGGATACTTGATTAACAGCTAAAGAGGGATGTATAAATAGTCAATGAAAAAACAACTGAAATACCCTCAATCCAATGCCGCCTCTTCTTAGTTTGTGTAGAATATAGCACAGAGCTGACACTCTACCGATTTATCCATCTTTGCACTTGATGTTATTTAATCCTCGGCATGGCCTGCTCGGGTAAGAAAGAAGGGGGACAATCATAATAATAACCACGAGAGGTGATTTTGATCAAGTATATATTCCAGGCTACATGGTGTTTTTACAGCAGCTTCATCAAGTCTTAATTTCACAAGGTTGGTCCCATTTAACAGATGGGTAGCCTGAGGCATGATTTGGTGAGATGAGCTCCCACACAACCAGGAGAGCAGTCATTGGTATTGAAGCTTGTCGCCAAGACTAGCAGATTCTTCATTACACATTACAGCCTGGAAAGAAAGTGAAGCTCCTGGGGTCACTTGTCTCACAGGCAACTCTAAGCTAGGATTCCCAGTGAGGCATTGTAGACCCCGATTCCTTTGATGGCTGGGTGTTGACTTGGTGTTGACTTGGTGGTAGAGTCCTTGTCTAACGTGCACAAGGCCCGGGATCCACACACCCCTTTTCTGGGTTTTGTACTTTGCAGCCCAGCTCACCCCTGCAGTCCACACTCTGGAGATGGACTGGTGCATGACAAGCACCCTACATAGCACCTCTCACAATGTGAAGTGGCTGAGTTGAGTCTAGACAAGGTGGGGAGCTGCAGCCCTGCCTGTATCTCAGCAGGACATGAGGGGGATCAGGTGTCCGGTTTGCATTAGTCTCTGGTTCCTCAGGCCAGAAGAACATGGTTGTATCACTCAAAATTCAGTATCAGGGGCTCCTGTTGATTAGATGTGTTCTTCATCATCACCCTGATCCCTGCATCACGGACTGGTCCATGGGTCCATGGGTCCATGGGAACATTTAGATATGTACTCGTTCCTAACATACGAACATAGCATAGATAGAATAATGTAAGGCTCTCAGCATCTGGGAGACCAAGGGAGGCTACTGTGGGGGCAAGCCTGTGAAATATCAGAGGGTCAACCAAAGGGACATGGTCACAGGCCAAAATGGTCCAGCAGATCCTGTTATTAAATCCAGGATGAGCAAAGTTAGCTGACAAGATCAACCATGATCTTAGAGACCTGTGACAACTTCAACTCCAGGTCTCTGTATGAGGGAGAAATGCTGAACATCTCATGGCAACCAGAGGTCTAGGTACAGTGTTTCACAGAAACAGAAATCTTTATACCTTAAAACCAGAAGAAAGGGGCATTGATCTAAATCTGGGACCCAAAGCCACTAGGATTGTCTGATAGCCAATGCTAGGGCATGTTTTCCCATAGGAGACCACACCATGCCATAAACACAAAGCACTTCTCTTATCTAGAATTATATTTTTTATAGTTTCAGTTGCCTACAGTTAACTATGATTTGAAAATATTAAATGGAAAATGCCAGATGAAAAGGATTAATAAAATTTAACCATTTAACAAAATGACAGTCCATTCTAAGCATGGTGAAACTGTAGGCCATTTGCCTCCATCTGGCCCTTTATATAGTGTTTCCATACTGTATATACTATTCTCCTGTTAGTTATTGAGTCTCTGTGTTTGTTTTCAGAGTGATTCTCATGGAATATTAGAGTGTACTACATTAAGTAATCTGTAATTAGTAATCTCCCAATTATAAGAGAAATGGTGATAGCAATTTAGATATGCCAGTGGGAATCTGTGAAGTGATTCCTTCATATGGAAAGATAAAATTCTCAACTAAGAAAGACACTACACGGATGTTTCCAAAACCTACAGCGAGAAGAAAATAGAGTATAGAATATAGAATATAGAGTGTAGACAAGAAAAAGAATATAGAGTTGAGACCCATCTACAGTTCTAGGCATTCACTAGGGTTCAAAGAATACATCCTCTCCCAATAGGGAAAACTCGCTATACCTAGCCCTCTGTGATCAAAATTTAATCACCAAAACAAAAAAACAAAGGGCATTTGTCTCTTAAAAGAAACATAAATGTTCATAGCAGTCTCATTCAGAGTTGAGAACCTAAATGCCCGTCAGTAGGTGGATAAAGAAATGGGGATGCAGCGCACAACTCCAGAATGAGAGAGAAGCGAGTCCTAATGAATCACAGCATGCATGGCCAGTGTGTGCAGGCACAATAAGACAAATGGAGGACTGGCATGCATCAGATGTGTGTTCTATGCAGGTGACACACTAGGGACTCAGGAGCAGAGAGAGAATGCCATGTCCAGATTCGGCAAGATGGCGGCACCGGGATGACTCTCGTTCTGACCAGCAGCACAGCAGGATCGGCACAGTGACCAGCAGTCAGAACTCGTGGCCCTAAAACACAAGTGATTGTGTTTCCCAGGTGAGTCAGCTTTAATTCACCCAGCTAAACCGCAGAAGAGAAGATCCTTGTTCCGCCAGGCACTTGGTCGCCAGCCCAGAGCCACACACCAGCGTGCTCTGATCACTGTCCCAGACTAAACTGTGGGCACCACAACATCAGAGACTAAGATTTCCAGTCGAGAGATAACCCCACGGTGCAGAAAATGATTGGGACCGACCTTAGGTCACCCAGACATTCCCTGGAAAAGACTCGGGGTTCCGCGGGCGCCCCAGGAGCCAGCCCGGAGCCAGAGCCAGAGCCGAAGACCCAGGCACCAGCACAGAGTCCTGCCTGCGTGCCTGACTCACTGCCCAAGATAGAACTGTGGGCCCCAGGGCACCAGAGACTAAGTTTCTCTGTCAGGTGCAAACCCACAGGGAGGGAAACGGCTGGTCTGATCTCAGAGCACTCAGCTGATACCACCACCCCGAAAAGGTCTCAGGAAAAGTTACCCAGTTTCAGCAGACGCCCAGGCACCCAATCCCCAGAGAATGCCATGTCCAAAGCCACTGATCCTGACAGCCAGGGATTTCAGCGGTGGGGTCTTCCTCTAAAAGCCACTGGGCTTTGCTGGCAGCTGACAACCTTAGCCACTGTCCATTTTTCTCATGGCTTTTTATTTTCCCTTTGACTCTGAGGTGGCAAGATGCAGAGCAGGTAAAGGCCCTGGAAAATCTGGTTTGCCAGGGGGAATAAGAAGCACTCTGAACATGCTCAGAAATCTGGTAGATCCAGGGACCAGAGATCCAGGGTGGGGCATCCAGAGATGTGAGGTAAACTGTCCTTACCACAGAAGCACCCAGGGTAGTGGGGGCAGAGCTGCATACATGGAGCTACAGAACGAGGCTCAATGTAAAAGGCTCGCCTCCATCCACTACCTTCTTCCACAGGCAGCAAGGGCTTGAGCTCAGCTCTGCTGTGAGTCCACAGGCATCAGGCATTGCTTCCCTCAGTGAGAACCACCGGCCACTCCTCCTGTTACACAGCATTGATTTCTCTGTGTAGGCCTCCTCCGAAGGTCACAACCTACCCACCGTTTAACTACCTACTCAATATTTATTTTAGAAGACAGCCCAGAAGGGTGGAGCAATTGGCTCCAAGTCACACAGCATGTGCACACGAAGGCAAAGAAAACCATCAAGCATGTCGTATTTGACTCCGGGGAGTTTCACCATTTTCGCACTGGCCCAAGGCTTGTGTGTTTTGCCTTTTCTTTCCTCTGTAATTTGGTGTGGATTTTTCTTTTCTTTTCAAGTTTGGAGACGGGGGTTGCCTGCTGGAGCTACAAATTAATGAATGCAGACATAATCTTGGGTTGGATTTATTTACATCTTCCATAAATCATATTTATTGAGTGCCTGGGGTGTACAAGGCGTTGTGAGAGGTCCCGCACATTAAAGCAAAGAAAAAAAATAAACATTTTAGACACTTGGTATATACTGCAGACTACTTAAATATCCAAAGGCATCAAATAAATCATCAGACTGTTTAGAAATGGGCTCTGGCACGCTCCCCACAAGCCTCCATACAAATCCTGCAGTTGAGCAATGAACACTCGGGCCTGGTCTCCAAAGGCCCCGGGATATTTGTTAACATGAGGGAGTAGGTCAGAGGTCCTTGGAGTCAGAGTTTGTGGAGATCATGGCCTCCTTTTAAGCCTCTCCGCTCAGACTACAATGTTCAGTATTCTGTTTTATGACACGTAGCCATGATACACAGGCAGCCTACAGTACCATTGTATCACACCACCTCATCCAGAAACTAACTTTCTTTCTTCTTTCTTCCTTCCTTCCTTTCTTTCTTTCTTTCTTTCTTTCTTTCTTTCTTTCTTTCTTTCTTTCTTCCTTTCTTCCTTCCTTCCTTCTTTCTTTCTTTTTCTTCCTTTTCTCTCCTTCCTTCCCCTTATTAATTTCTTATGTTCTCCCTCTCTCATCTCTCTCTGACTTTACCTTTTCTTGTTTATGTAATGAGAATGTGTGTGTGCGTGTACACATGCAGCTGCACATGAGTGGGTGCTCGTTGCACGTTTGTGTGTGCACATGTGAAAGCCAGAGGACAGTCTTGGTATCAGCATCAGTCCTGACATCACCTACCCATCCATTTGTTTTGAGACATGTCTCTAGAAGGTCTGCAGCTCACGAAGACAGGGCTAGCCCACACTGCAAGTTTCACCTGAGTGGAAATGTGGCTTTTCTTCTGTTTAACCTTCCGGCAGATGGGAAAGTGCTTACTCTAGTTGTGTATGACAATATTTTGCAGCCAGGCTCATTCCTGTACTGCACTTACAATTGAATGCACACAGCCTGTGTCAGGCTCCATGCTAGGCACAGAGGAGGTGAAAATACAAAGGTTGTGCCTTGTTCCCAGGGATCCCACAGTCTAAATGGGAAAGCACACAAATCATATGAGGAAGACAGCAAGACAGCGATTATAATGTGGCTCTCCGTAGGGTTGCATTGTACAGGGATGGGTGGGGGCAAGGCTCCACAGAAGCCAGACGGGAAATACCAGAAGCCAATGTGGTGGGGTCATTTTGAGCCAGATTACAGCTATAATTGTGTGTGTGTGTGTGTGTGTGTGTGTGTTTTGTATATATGTAGTACATTCATGTGAGTGTATAGGCACACACACTTCTGCTTTCACATATGGAGACCTGGGCAGGATATTGGGTATGTTCCTTTGTTGCTCTCTGCATTAATAGTTTTGAAACTCACTGAAGTCTCCCATTTCATCCAGGCTTGGTAACAAGCTCTCAGGAGCCACATGTCTCCATCTCCCAAATGCTGAGGTTATAGGTGCATCCATGTGTGGCATTTTACACAGGTGGTAGGGATTTGAACTTGGATCCTCATGCATGCAGAGTAAGCACTCCTACCCACTGAACAACCCCTGCCCCAGTGCCAGAGATCATAGGTACGTCCATATATGATGGATATGATAGGGAGACATCAAGGGTTGTTGTAGCAAGTAGTGACAGTATCGGATGTGTGTTTAGAAACAGCTCTTTTTAATTTTTAAATAATTTTCCCTTTGGAGTCCTCTTTACTTTTGAGAGTAAAACTGAGCGCTTGAGCAATGCCCTGGCATGCCTCAGACAAACCTTGTCTAGGTTAAAGATTGCTCAGTAGGGGTAATATTCAAACCCAAATGGACAGAACAGTCATGTGGAAAACATACAGAGTTACAAAAGGCAAAATGTCCATGCCTTAGAAACACTCAAGTTTATGGAGGAAACACAATAAAGAATGAGGCAATGGGTGAGGACAGGAGAGAGAATTAATGCGAAAAGGAAGACAGTGGTTTTCTACTATAAGTGTACAACATGTGACCTTGCTCTTGGTCAGGAGCAGAAGCCTCACTTTCCTTATTAGAAAGAGGGACATCTCCTTTATTTCTCCCAGGGTTGGATGCTCTCTATCCACAAAGCCTGATGCAGAGTTGACATTGTTCAGATCCCTTGAATACGGTGGGCCCTCCCAAAAGGCTCCTGTGTTCAAGGCTTAGATGCATGGAGATTAGCTTTGTGGAGGTGACTGGAATTATGAGGGCGGTAACTTCATCGATGGCTTAAACTCTTGGTGAGTGCTGGGGCGATGGCTTTAGTCAGTCAAGTTCTTGCCTTGAAAGCAGAGGACCTGAGTTCGATCCCTGGAACACACAGAGAAAAGCCTGAACAGAGTAGCTAGCATTTATAATCTGAGTGTTGGGGAGCTACAGGAAGTGTGAGGTTGCAGATCCTGGGGCCCACGAGAGAGCATAGCCTACATGCTAAGTTCTAAGCTAAGTGAGAGACCCTGCCTCAAAAAGACAAGGTAGGTGATGCCCGGAGAAGGACGTATGAAGTTGTCCTTTGGCCTCCACGTGTCAACATGAGCACAGACATGCGTGTGAGCCCCCACATAAACAGACATGTATATGTGCATGCACACTAGCACATGTGTAGCATTTCCTGACAAATCCTAGACAAATAGGCTGTTGGGGGGTAAAGGGACATGGTGGGTGAGATAGAATGTATGCCTTTGAAGGGATAGCTCATCTCACCACCTTCTTGTTCTCTCTGACACGAGTAGACATGATTCTGTCATGTCTTTCCATCATGAGTTTTCTACCACGCTTAAAAGCAATGGATGAAAACAGCCACAGACAGAAAGCCCTCAAGCTATTGGTCAGCATGAACCTTTCCTCCTTGTAAGTTCTGTGTCTCTGGTATTTTGTTCCTGTGAACAGAGCCTTTGGAGCTAGGTATGGCCACATCGCTCGCTAGTCCTCACTAAAAAATAATAATAATAATAATAATAATAACGAAAGTGTCACATGCCACTCCTGGGCCAAGGATTTCAAACTCTGAAAACTGGTTATAACTTTTTCATGTTAGCCTTCTCCCCTCCCCTGGCTTTAGGCAGCTTCCATCGAGGCCCTTGCTGTGCACAAACATACGAGTTTTTTGGACATTGCAAATGATAATGCTACCAGAGCTCAAACTTGAGACCCATGCACCTGAGTGCACTGCAAAACAAGCAAACAGGAAAATGCCATTTCACAGCGTTTTAATTGTTTAGGGTTTTATATGAGGCCATATTCATTAATACCCCCGAGCACATAAGGCCTGCAGATTGCAAGTTGGACACACTTACATTTAGGGGCTAGTGAAACCAGGATGGAAGAAGAATGGTTTCCTGACTTAGTGTCTGGAAGAGAGAACCATTTCCAACAAAGATCTCCTGATGGGACTCAGGAAGTTTCTTTGTGTGTGTGTGTGTGTGTGTGTGTGTCTGTCTGTCTGTGTGTCTGTGTGTATGTGTGTGTTAAACTACTAAGTTTAAGGCTCGCTTATTACAGCAGCTGGTACTGCAGTAACTCATACGGTGTGCTTAATCAGGTAAACTGAAGGTGTAACAAGTGTTTAATAAACACCAATAAAGAGAGAGCACAGCATACCAGCTCCGAGGGCCTTCTCCTTTTGCAGTGAAGGAACAAAGCACAGTTTCGGGGTGATTGCTCTTCACCAGTGTCTTTGGAAGGAACTTGGAATCAGCCATCCCTGAGGAGATTCTGTCTTGGAGGAAGTACAAAGCCAACCACTGCATCTCTCCCCTCCCTGCCCCTCCATCCTGCCAAGTGCTAACTGCCACCATTTAGCAAGTTCCTCCATTTCAAAAAGTTACCATTTACTCACCGACCTGGCGAAGCTGTCAGTGGCTGAGCAGTGGAACTTGGCCAACTGATTAGTTTTGATGGACTGCTGCGTGGAAATCCAGGCGGTGTCACTAAAGAGCCTGTTCATCCAATTAACCAAATTACTACGGGAAGCTCTGGCCAAGTGCAACACTGAGTGGACTGCTGCTCCAAGAGGTCAGGATGGAAGGGGAGGCGATTCTATCAAGAGTCTGCCCCCTCCTTTCTTGTCTCCCAGCCAAAAGGGAGGGCTGAGCTGATAGACCGGGCCAACAGCGCCTTTCCCTGTGGCTCTCCTGTCTGCTTTGGAAACTGGGGCTGGACTCTTTTGAAAGATGCCTCTATATTACCATTGCTTTGTTTAATTGTTTCACACTGACTTTTTTTTTTTATGAGGACTTAGTCTGTGCTGGGTACTGTGAAAGCTAGCAGACAGCACAGGGAGAGGCTATGATCTCTTTCTCTGTAGGCATATGTATAGGTGGGTAGAAAAGTATGTAGAGTCCAAAGGACAACCTTGGGTGTCACACCTCAGGCTCATCCATGTAACTATCTGGCTTCCTCTGGGGTGGGGGAGCTTCCCTAAGGGGTTACATGAATTATTGGCATTTTTATTCTGCAGTTCTAGTTATGATGTAGGGAGTGAACTGGGAAGAGGGGTTGTGGAAGCAGAGGGACAGTTAGGAAGCATGACAATCAAGTGATCAAGGGATGGTCTCCTCAACCAAGCTGAGGACAGCTTGGAGATCAGGTGCCAGAACTGAAGTGCATCCAGTGAAGAAAAGGAACGACCTTGCTGGTGAGTGGATGTGATAGAAAGGGGAGAATTCAGACAGTGTTTCTATGTTTATTAAATTCTGTCATGTGTGTGATTTCTAAATACCAGCACTGCTAATCTACTTCAGAGATGATGGCAATGATGATGATGACTGAGAAGATGGAGTTCCTAACTGCCTTTGATCGGTACCTGTATGCTGGGTACAGACACATGACTCTGACTTCCCAAGGCTGTGAGGGAAAAACAATCGAAGTCAGATCTTTGGGATGTGACAGTTAGGATCAGATAGGTTCAGGTCTCTGTGCGTGAGTATTCATGGAGATGTGTGCATGTATGTGTATGTATTTGCTGGCCAAATTATAACCTCCAGCATCATTCCTCAAGTGTCATACACCTAATATTCTTAATATTTTTGAGACAGTCTGTCACTGGCATAGAATTTGTCAAGTCTAGAATTTGTCTTGTCTAGACAAGCTGGCCAGGAACCCCATTTATCCACCTGTCTCCACCCCACCCTCAGCACTAGGATTAGAAGAATTTTGCACTATGCCTGTCTTTTCACATGGGTTCTGAGGATCAAACTCTGACTAGCTAATTTCCTAGCCCCAAGTTCAGGCTCTTGTTCAAAGTCATACAAGATTATGGCACATTCAGAGTCCTGATTAGTCCCTCTATGGCTCAGCAGCCTATACCCATCACAGGGCCAGACAACCTTTTTCTCCATTATGAATCCTCTAGACCAATGTCCCTATCTGAGAAGGAGGAGCTTTTTTTTTCTATGCCTTTGGAATAGAACTCAGTAGGCTGGTCATAGTGTTTTACAAGTGTTGAAAACAGAAAAGGCTGCAGCCTCAGGAACAATGGGGCTTAAACCTCACCCTTTCTACTCCCAAGTACTTCTCTGAGTTTTTCTTTTCCTTATTGGATGTTTTAAGAATTTAAAGAGCTTATTATTACTACAGTCACCACAATAATTATTATAATCACCATCATCACGACCATCACTATCACCATCATTGCCATCATCATCATTATCATCACTTTCACCACCATCATGAATGTTATCATATTACTGCCATCATTATTACTATCGTTATTATCATCACCATCACTACCATCATCACTATCATGAACCTTATTGCCATCATTATCATCACCATCACTGTCATGACCAGTCACCATTATGATCATGACCATCATCACCATCACATCATTATCACTGCTGTCACCACCAGCACCATTCCACCATTACTGTCAAAGTCAACAGCTTCATCCCATTTATCACCACCACCATAACCATTATCATCACTGTCATCATTATCATTATCACCACTAGCAATATCACCCTCACTGCCATCACCATTACTATCAGCATCATCAGAACCAAACTCAGCTCTACCAAATGCTAACAATACAGGAGTGCAGAGTGCAAAATGGCACATCTTATCGAAGTCTACTAGAATTCTGTGAAGTGAGGTCATTAACTATTAACTCAAAATACAGATGTAAAAACTATGGGTTAGGGAAAATAAAAGAAGATCCTTCCATCACAAGCCAGAAAGTGGCTGAGGTGAGTTAGAATTAAAACATGCTAAAGAGGGTATGACTTTCTTGGGTCAAAAGTATTCATTATTATGATAAACTTTCCATAATGTGAAAATATCCCATGAGTATTTCACATCGATGCTAATAATATGAGTCACTTCAAGAAAGGAGAAATCATGTTGACATTATCCCTGTCACCCAAGCCAAATGAGAACTGTATTTATGTCAGAGTGAAAAATGTTCAGGTTTGACAGGGTTGACAGAAGCTGGAAGACGTACCCAGGTATTGACAGGGCCAACGGATGCTATGAGGAGTGCAGAGGCATCTGGATGGATCCCTCTGAGGGACATCATGTCACATTGCCCTCAAAATAATGTGTTCCAGGGCTGCACATCTAAGATTATAACAAATTATGCCCGTAAGACCCAACTGGACCCTCAGGAAATCTCAACCAACCAACCAAACCCAAATAAACAACAACAAAGTAACAACTAAACCACACACGTGTTCGTGTATTCCAGGTCTTCCTATACTTCTTATTTGTCCATGAGTGGTGGAATCTGTAGGCAGGTGCATGACCACTTGAGCCATCATCAAGGCTGTGGATGGTGCTTTATAAGGGAAGGAACAAATCTGTTTGGTACTGGCTAGTTGCATGACGTTGGTGAAATCCACACCTGTGTATTAATGCTGTGCAGTGGTCAAGAGCGTCCATAGCTCACACCAGCCACTTTGTCAACAGTGGAAACACTTTCAGCTCACTTGACATCAGATTGCACAGCCCAAGTCATGGTTTGTGTCACACATGTCAATACTCCCCTTGGCTTTTCAAGCACATACTATGGGCATTGCAACTACAAACTTTGTGGGAAAGTCTGTTTATGTCATCTCATTCTTGAATCTGAATCAATAATCTTTTGAATACAATCTGGATTGTGTCTCTCTTTTGGCTGTTAGAATTTTTCTCGTGATAAACAGGCTGGCAGATTTGCTGTCTTTGGCAGTAGGTCTAAAGCTTTGCAGATAGATTATTGACTTGGAGTTTTTCTTACCCTTCATCTTTCCCAGCTGGGTGTAGGGAATTCTAAGAAATCATCAAGGTGTGACTGTGACAATTAATAGGAAGAACAGCCTACCTAGGGAAGAACTTGATGCTCATGGTAACATATCTCCTATAATCTTTGAACTGTTCATATTTGCTCACCTCCGACCTGCCCATATTCCATAAGACATTGAGCCTGATCTTGAAGGGGCCTCTAATGACATTTTCAAGGACTTTAACCCTCCTTATTAGATGGTATGTGGTGTTTGCTGAACACCTCCTAAGCAGTTTGTGTCTTTTGAGATGAACTTTCATCTAGCAACAGCCAAGAGTTGGCAATCTTCACCTCTGTGTTGCAGGTGAGAAAAGGGAAGAGCTAATGAGGTTACAGGCCATGTGACTAATTAGTGAGTGAAGATTAGACCCACATCTGTGAACTTGCACAGAGTTCTGCCTCCCCAAGTGCTCCAACTGTGTGAACCTCATGGGACCCTGGTTAATTATGCAGCCTATTGTTCAAATTGGGTTGGCTGTATGCAAGGAAGTGGTATTATGAATGACCTGCTGAGACACGAACACACACTGGGACGTAGGCTTTCTTGAGCCTTAAAGATTGAGTTCCCGTGATCTACTTCAGATTCACTGAATTGGCTCTACAGTGATACATCTATAAGCAGTTCCATAATGTTGGGCATTAGGTTGCATTGATGTTTGGGTACTATGATTATTATTCACTTGTTTGTTTGTATGCTTGATTTACTTTAATAATTCTCTCCAGATAAAGCCCAGAGTGTGATTTACATGTGGTACATTCGCTCTTATTATGACTGGACTTGGAGCAGTTAACAAGGCCCTCACAGCACGCCACGCTTCTGTGGCTCAGGGCTAATGCATTGTAACTCCCTTTCCATCTCATTTTGGAGAAACAGGGCAGGGCTAATGCTTGCTAAGCACCAAAAAGAAATGATATTCTGATAACAGGAAGGAAAGAGTCACTCTCTGTTTGGTAGCAGAAAAAAAGCAAATTTAAAATCTTTCTCTCATGTTAAAAATGAAATAAGCTCTCTGAGGATTAGTCTTCTAGGAAGGAGAGCCGGGTACTTAAGCTGAGAGTGGGCTGCTTCTACCTCATGCTTTCAGGTGAAAACAAACATTACAGGGAGTTAAATGACATGTGAGAGCCTGTGTGCTGCCATATCCTGTGGGCTGTCACCATGAACACAGTTGTGTTGCACACTGATAACTCAGCTGAACAATGGTCAGGCCGGGACATCAAATTTGACAACTATTTTTGCATTTCTGATTTTTTAACATCTACCTCATTTCCTGCTGTGTCGTTGTTTTACCTATGTCCTAGTGAGACCTGACCACAGAGGCTCCTTAGCATTCAGTAAGACCTAACCCGCTGCCTCAGTTTAAAAAACTGGTTTTCATTTAATGTATTCTGATCATGCTCTCCCCTTCCCAACTCCCCCCACCGAAAGCCCTGCCCACCTCCTTCTCTACCTAACTCCAAGCCCTTTCTTTCCCTCTTTACAGAACAGACAATCAGAAACAATCAAGAAACTCTCTGTCCCAACCCACCCCCAAACAAACACATTGGAAATCAAAATATACAAACAAATGACTGATCAAATTATACAAGCAAAAGATAGAAAAAAAAAAACCTAAAAAAATTTCCAAACAGAGCAATGTGAGACAAAAAGGACTACAAAAATATCATTGTTAGTTTTGTGTCGGCCATCTACTCCTGGCCATGGAGCCTACTGTGAAATGTGGCTAATATAGCCAGAGAGACTCCACTGGAGAAGACTACTCTTTCTCTGGTAGGGGTAGAACCCCCATGTGCTTCCCTCTCTCGGTGCTGGGACCCCATCTCACTTGAACCCGTGTGGTCTTATGTGTGTTGTCACAGTGTCTGTGAGTTGGCACTCAGCCCTAAATAGGATGTCTTCATCAAACCCTCCCCTTCAGGCTCATGGCCTTATAAAAGAGAAGGCGGAAAGAGTGTAAGAGCCAGGAGCAGTGGATGACTCCAAAGAGACGGTGTCTTCTAGATACAACAGGACTGATCCACTGGCCTGGCTTTTAAAAAGTTTCCAATAAGTAAGACCTATATGGCAGGGTGAGTGAGCACAGACAGCTACACTGGACCTTTATCCACACTTGGATAGGTGGCCATGCCATGACCTTAAGTAGGCACCCTCCCTTGGCACTTGGTATTGAGGGGATTCTAGATGGATGTGGCCAATGACTGACAACCAGACCAGATTTAGACCATAAATAGTAATTGGGGAATTCACTGCCTAGGGAAGAGGAACCCAGTTGGACAGACACAACTCTCCTTCCCACCGTGGCTTTGCTGGTACACATGGGGCCATGCAGAGGTGCACAAAGCCAGACTCTTGCCCTTACAGGGCTCTGCCACACCCATCAGGCCACAGCTGGGACTCAGTCTGGAGGATTGCTGCTGACATTTGCATAACATGTCGTCATCTCTGACCAGCAGAGTGGGCTCCAAACTCAAAGCAAGATCCCCTGGATCTGCTTTAATGGGCAGATCAGTGACTTCTGTCATTGGCATGGCTGGAGTGCATCCTTTCTGACATGGCTCCCAATCCTGCCTATTATCAGGCAAAAGTCTTGTGCTCTCCAGGTACAGAGCGGAAAACAAAAGCGGCAGGGCAAGTGTCAGAGAAAGATCGGAGGCGGGTTTAAAAGGATATTCTGTATCAAGCCGTGCCAGGCTGGGGACAGCCTGGCCAATAGCAGGGTCCATAGAGCTTGCCCTGGCTACCTGACTCCTACTGTGCAGCCTCACAGGCCCTGTCCCTATACAACAACGACCAAGAAGTTAGGAGAGCTCCCATCTTAGGTACCCAAGTTCCCTTTAGTGCAGCACCACTGGCTGGACTCAGGTTGTTTCCTCACAGGTGAGAACAGCACGTCAAAGTCAGGTTTCTTTCTTTCTTTCTTTCTTTCTTTCTTTCTTTCTTTCTTTCTTTCTTTCTTTCTTTCTTTCTTTCTTTCTTTCCTTCCTTCCTTCCTTCCTTCCTTCCTTCCCTCCCTCCCTCCCTCCCTCCCTCCCTCCTTTCTTTCTTTCTTTCTTTCTTTCTTCCTTTCTATGTATGCCCACATATATGCAAACACACACATATGCATATGCACACTCTAATATACATACATATATCTGTGTATATCTTACATATATACACACATGTGTCACACATGTATATACACATATGCACACATGCACATGTATGCATATATGCACATGCGATTAAAAATTAGAAATGCGCTCTCTTTTTTTTTAATATTGTCCTTTCAAGGATGTTTCTATTTGCATAGTTTGATCTCTTCCCTACCCAGCACCAACATTAGTGTGACCTTTTCCTGCTAATTGGAAAATCTTACGGAAATAAACCCTGTCAGAAAATGAGAAGTGGCTCCCCCTTTGGATGGCCAAACGACCTCAGAGGGGGAAAGAAGTTCTGAATCTCTGCTCCTTTTGCACACACTGCAAAATCTTTATGACTTCGGAGAGCCTTGAAGCCCGGTAATGCCCCTCCAGTGCAAAGCGGAGTAAATAAATTTCTTCTTATGACCACTTTGGAGAAACACACAACCAGATTTACTCAGCAGGGATAGATAGTGGACAGGATAATGAAGAGAGAGTAAGAATATGATTTGGGTTTACAGCCTCTTCTGTCTCTTTAAAGGGTTTTAATCCTTTGGAAACAGGATACGGGGTCCATTTCCTTAAAGATACAGTGTCCCTTCTGGGACAGGCGGTGTTATAAAAAGCGAAGATGTAACATCTATCTCGCAATATTGATTGGCACTTTAGTGTGATAAAAGGGGTTGAACCTGAAGGGGAAAGAGGCAAGAAGGTAAGTGAGAGTCACTCTTTGAAGAATTCAAAGTGTCCCTGTAATATCAGGCCAAACTTCAATGACAGAGAAACCAAAGTGCCATTTGGACCGGTGACGCCCATTGACAGGGCTCAGCAGTAAGGGTGGGTTTTCAGGATGGTTGTCTCTCTCACCGGGAAATCAGTGCTGCTGTTGAGAATCCGATGATTGGAGGCAATTCTCATATTGACCCCAAATGAGTCAGGCCAGTATGTTGCACCATTGTCTGGCCTCAGTGACAAGGTCTTGCCTCTTGAGATGTATTACATTAACCACTCCAGTGACCCCATGGGTTCAAGGCCCCAGATTCATGGAGACTCATTTCCTGGGCTCTCCAGTCTTTTGCTCTGCCCTCTCCCCGGCACCTGGGGCTGTTCTTGCCCTAGAGCAGTCTGTGACTGGTCTAGCAAATAAGGACACTTCACTTTGTCCAGCACTCACTGAGTCTGGTAAGTATATCGAATGCTTATAATAATTTCTGGGTCCAGGTCATCACACTGATATATGAATAAGAAAAGCAGGCTAGAGTGGGTCCTCTGTTCTGCCCAGCGAACATTTCTCACAAATATACACGCTTCTATTTTTTTTTATTTCAATTTTAAGATTTACAAATGATTTGTTTGTTTGTTTGTTTGTTTGACTCAAGGTCTTCCTATGTAGATCTGGCTGGCCTAACTTCCTATGTAGGGAGGGCCTCAAATTCACAAAGATGCACCCGTCTCTGCCTCCTCAGTGCTGGGCTCAAAGGTTTGCACTGCCACACCCAGCCCCAGGGTTATGGTTTTTTGTTTTTGTTTTTGTTTTTAATGTGTGTCTTTCTGATTGTGCCACTGTGTGTGCATGTGGAGGTCAGGGGTCAGTGCTTGGTGTCCTCCATTGTTCGCCACCTTATTTTTGACCCAGATTCCCTAACTGAACCCGGAGCTCACTAATCCAATCAGGCTGGCTGGCCAACAAGTTCCAGGAATGCTCCTGCCTCTGCCTCCTCAGCACTGGGACAGGTTTCAGTCAGGAGTCCGGAGCTTTACCTGACTGAGCTGGCTTCCTGTCTGCTTCCACAGGTTTTTATTCCAGGCTTCTTAGAAGCTTTTATTGTTGTTTGGTTTCTGCTGACAGATGGCACCCTATGAACTCAGAGGTGGCATGTTTGTGCTCCCCAAATCCCCATCTCTATGCACTCTGTTTTCTTTTCTGCTGCTTTTCTTTTCAGCTGCCCAAACAAATGGCAGCTGAGAGGACAAAGGGTTTATTCTGCTTATATTTTTTAGGTCACAGTCCACCATGATGGGACAAGTCAAGGCGGAAACTTAAGCAACTAGTCAAATCAAAGCTGCAGTCAAGAGCAGAAAGAAATGGATGCACCCACACTGCTTGCTTGTGAGTATCTGGAATGGAACTGAAGAGCCGGATCTTACCACACTCAGGTGTAACAGAAAGTGACATGTCAGGTCCCCAGTGACAAGTACCAGGAGAAGCTTGAAGGGCAGCAAGGGGACGGACTTGTCACCTGTACAGAGTGAGACAACTTGGCAACCCTACCACGGAGGGGCTTTCTGGGAGAGGGGCTGCCTTATCTTCTTTGAGACCCCTGGGAAAAGACATGCTGACACTAATGATATCAAACAACCTCATTTTTGCAGCCTGAAGTGCGCATTGAGGTGACACGGTTATTCTTTTGGCCCTGGTTCCTGTCTCCACATTTAAAGTGCCCAGGAAGTATCTGCCTAGAGCTCTGGGCAGCCAGAGACTCATTCAGACATGCCCTTAGGGGATGTGACACCTGATTGAGGGACCCTGGAGAGTGACCAGATCACAAAATGTCCTGCCAAAAGCTGTGGCAGCCACACCCTCGACTCCAAGTTAAGTCATTCCTCTCAGCTCCAACAGTGCTTAGGGCCAAAGGCAGTAACGTCATTCTGGAGAATCTCGTCACCTGCTCCTGTCACTGTTGGATTTCTTACCAAAACTAACATGGGCCATCTCTTCTAAAGTTACTAAGGGTGTTCCAGGACACTTGGGCTTTAAAGCTAAGACTAAGGAGACATTAGAACACAAGGCTTAAAACCATGGGTAAGTGACCAGAGGGACCAGGGATTGATTCCTGACTCTGTAGTCACCTGAGAACATGGCAAATTTCTAAGCCTGAGAGATGTTGATGGAATTGCATGAAATGTGAGTAGACAGCATTCATAGGGCACTGTGTACCATTTCATTGGAATGACTTTATTAGTGAAGTATTCTATATTAGATTTTAAAAAATTAGTAGACAGGAGCTTGGGAAAAATAGCTCATTTGGCAAAACACTTGCCATGCAAAACTAAGGGGCTAGAGCTGATTTACAGAAGCCATGTGCATGTGTGTGCATGCAGACACACAGGCACACACAAGCCATATGATACCATATGATACCACACCACACCAAATAAATGCCCAATGCCATTTGGCTCATAAGAGGTAGGGGTAGTTAGCCAGGAAATTGGCTTTCTGGCATTACCAACAGATCTGGCTACTTAGGATAGCCATGGTTGCATGACTGGCCGTTCTGGACAGGTAAGTCCTTGTGGTAGGGTTTGCTCTGTGTATTATGGAATGTTTATCTAGCTGTCACTAGCACACACCTCTACCTAGTGACAAACTGAAATACCTCCAGGTATTGCCAGATGTTGGAGCTGGTGGAATGAGGGGCTTACCTCAGTGCCGGGTAGGAACAATTCAGTAGACTATGAGTCAGGTGGAATAGAGCATGTGAGCATGTAGATGTTGAAATGTGAAGTCATGTGCTGGATCTCGTTATAGGAGGTCAACAGTTACAGACCTTACCCATAGCTAAGGTGGCATAGAGTGGGGAGGAAAAAAAAAAAACTATTTTGAGCTTAAAAGGCTGGCTGTGTTGAATGTGTTCATATATACCAATGGCCATGGACTACCACACAAATAGACTTTCCCAGTTCATGGACTCGGAAATGGAAGATGACATTAGGAACACGACACCTATAGCGTGCCTGTCATAGGTCATGTGCTTCTGGTAGCCTCATGTCCAACCTGTTGTCTAAATCCTGGAAGGTAGGCTTTTAGTATTTGGCTCTTCTAAAAATGTGGCTGAGGTCCCAGGAGGGCAAGGGGCCTTGTTTAGATTGTAGCGCATGTCTGTAATAGAGCTGAGGTTTAAATAAGAATATTTAAGCCCCAAGTGAAATACAATGTCGTCTGATTGCTTCTTAACATTACAACCATCCTTCTGGACTTTCCAGACTCACACACGTTTTGGAGGCGTCTCTATATGTCTGCTGGGACATCCTGACCATTATGTCAGCCAAGAGGAGTGTAGCAGGCAACGATGAGAGGATAATTTCCCTGAACACTGACTTTGCACGAGAAGAGGAACGCAGATGCAAGGCTGGGGCCAGGCAGGAGAAACACAGGGCCTGGAGCATGGCCAGCATTCCCTTCACCAGTGGCTGATAGCAGGCACTGTACCATTGCCTGGGGCCAGAGGGTAGCTAGGAGTGATCAATGGACACTTTCCACCAGAGGGAATAAGAGAAGAGATTTTCAGAACAGAAGCCAATCAGGCACATAAAAGAGATCTACACATGGACAGCTAAGAGCAGAAGTCGGGTCTGGAAGGTAGAATGGGGTGACAGTGTTGTGACAACTCACATCTCAAAGGAGCCAAATGAATCTGGTGGTGAAGAAGAAAATTGACTCTGAGCCCTCTGGTTTCCATGTCGTTCCAACATCCCCTGGAAGCAAGAACTTCATGGATGCCCTTTTGACTTTATGCTTTGACACCGAATGTCCGTCTCCAGCCCAGGTTCGCCTGGAGCCCACGGGGTACTTCAGGGCGGCCTCAGACTTGCACTGATTCTCTCCTTTCAGCACCAGAGCTGTAGGGACTACAGGTGTGCTCCTCCATGCCCAGCTCTTGGTTGCATTTTAGTTAGCACTGTGCCACTCTGACAAGGCTTCCACCCTTTGTCTGAGCTCCGAGCCACAGAAAAGAATGAATCTGTCCGAAAAGTAAGAGGAGCTTAATACTTCTAGTAAGTGTGCATGTGCATGCAAACAAAGGAGGACATGGAAAACAAATTTGGCCCCTAGAAATGTAGAGAGACAGTGTCAGATTAAGAGTAAGGAACGTGGGCGACAGAACCCAAGAGCTGACGAGGCACTGGGGAAGAATGGAGCTGTTTGGGAAAGAGTCACAGTTATTTCCTAACATTTTAAAAACCAAAGTTGGCTGGAAAATAAAAGATTTCTCCTTTCTTGATAAGATTACACTTTCCCCTCCACCATTTAAGTCATCACTCACTCTAGGACAGTTAGCCCAATGTCTGCTTTCTGGAGGGTTCCTTCCTCAGACTCCCACATGCCTTGGCTGAGCTTAGACTCGACTCCCCAATATTTCATAATGTTCCCTCCTGGAAAATGCATTCCATGTTCCTAAAATAGAATTGGACCTCTAACTGGGAGCCCTAGAAGCCAGGGTGGGAATTGAGTTTACAGCACAAAATAGGCATGCTTTCCACTGAGGGCATTGCTCAGGGCGGGATCTGGTCCCCTAGAGATGGAGCAGGAAGGAAAAAGACAACAAGAGACTGTGTTGCTTCCCTTTGCCCTCCCAAGACTTTGGCCCACTGCAAGACTCCAACTTATAACTTATACCAACAGTGGAAAGCCTCACGCAGGCCCAAGAAGGTCCTTCACAGCTAGAAAGAGATGGAGCTGGGATCCTTCTGAGGCCTAGAATTCTGGAACCAAGGGAGGAATGTGTGGAATAAAGCCTGGGGTCTGGCATTGGAGAAGATGTTTTTGTTTCCCAAGTCTGTCCTGTCCGGCACCCTTCAGCTTCATCTTCTCTGTCATGGACTCTCTCCTGGCCCCTTGTTTTGTTTTTGCTTCCTTTTGTTTCATGAATTAATTTGGAAAGCACCCAGCACTCACATAGGACTATCTTAATCTAAAGTGAGGCCTCTTCTAGTACTCAAGAAGAGTCTAGAGATACAATGCCAATGGGAGCTTCCCTTGTGAGGGCCATGCTAGAGGAACAGCTGCAACATTGCTTGCCCAACCAGTCTCACAGCAGCATGGGTGCATGTAGTGAGAGGTTTGGCTGTCGTGGTGGCTTCCTATCACACTGTCACCATTCCCTAAGGGAGATGAGGTTTTCTGTGAATAAAACTTAAACCATTTCCAAATAGAAATATGGAGCCAGAAAAGAGCTTCTTCATCTTTGCCATAGCTAGGATTTCTAGAATTTTCTAGGCCAATGTCCCTCCTATTCTCTTTAGAGTCACATCTTTACCTACACATTCACACATGTGCTCACAAATGCATTCACACACATGCATACCCACACAGGTACATTCATCCTCTACAGACACATGAGCACACCTACCCACACAGAGAAAGAGACACACACGCCCATTTCACCCACATACTGTGCATGTGCACACATGGACACTCACACACATACACAAACACACAACCCTTCATCCTTACAACGTATCTTGCTGACGCTCTATTCTTGGAAATTCTTGATTTTAACTACAGAGCAGGAAATTTTCAGGCCATAGAGTTGCTTTGCGGGCATCTTCCCCAGCCCATGTAGAAAGCTGGCCTCACTTGAGCGATCGTAATTGCAGCAACCACGTTCTGGATCCTAAGCCTCTCACCCACATACACAAGCATTCATATTCATTCATACACACACAGAGAGAGACACACACAGGCAAAAAAACCATCACACATAAAACAAAGTAAGATTTCCAGTTCTGCAAAAATCTTCTAATTTTAATTCAATGCTAGAGTTTTTATGGGTACAGCTCTATCTAGTGCCAAACTGGTGATCACAGGGGCCTTTGCAATTCCTACTAACACGTCCAGTTCAACACATCTGATCACTGCCAGCCCTGGGCTCTTGACCTCCTAGATATTTCTCGGGTTTGCTCTTCTCCCAATTCCGCTGTTACCACCCTGGTCTAAGTTACCACCACCTCTGCCTGAACCGGTGCGGCAGACTCCTAATTGCTCACTCTGATTCCACTCTCGATGCCTTGTAACCCAATCTCCTCATAACCCCGGGCAATTTTTAGAATTAGTCCGTACTAGCTACCAACACCTTAACTATCTCGCGTCAGAGGCTTCTGGATTTCCACAGCTCTGACGTCAAATAGCAAGACGAGTGTCGAATTGGTCAGCTCTCTTGGCACCTGCTGCCCTTTCTTACTGAGCATTTTATAGATCTCCAAGCTTACCCTTTGTCCTCCCTCCATAAGGCCTCTGCATGCTGGAGTCCTGCTGCCTGGAATGCATCTCTGCCTCCACCTCCTATCACCTCAGAGCTCAGCTGTGATTGTAGGGGAGCCTTGCTGAACCAGGGCCACCCTCCTAAGTGACACAATGGCCTCTGGGGACAAAGCTGCAGTATGGAGTTCTGGCCCCAGTCTCCCCAACCTATCACCAAGATGGTGTGGGTGAGGAAGGGACTTCTTGTACTCCTCCCTGCCCAGGATCTGACATCTCTGTGCGGAGGGAGGAATGTTAGCCTTGCTCAGGTTCTGCTGCTCTTAGGGGGCCCAGCACCCCAGTGATTCAGCTGCATCTTAAGTTGCTGTGGGACATACTTGGTCAAGGTACAGAACAACTGAGCCACCAGCACCACTGTCCAGCATACCATGGTGCTCAGATGGCCACTTCTGTCCCTTCACCCATTGCACTGGCATTACCACCTTCGGCTCTGTGGTAAAAATTACAGCAGGCTTTCCCAAGTCAGCTGCCCCACACAACAGCCCCTGCCTAAAAAGGAATGACCAGGGGGAGGGGGTTTGAATCCAACCCAGAAGTTACTTAAGAGTTAAAATGTGGAACCTTTGGAGGAGGCAGAGATCCCAGAATACTTGGTTTGGATGCAAGTATTCTGAAGGAAGGAAGGAAGCTGGCCCAGTTGTCATTTAACCCTGACAAGGGCCAGAATTCAACCATATTCTTATAGACTGGTGTCCCAGACCCCCCAGCCTGACCTTTAACCTCAGCCCTACTCTCCACTCCCCATCTAGGATTATTTTTAATTTTGATGATGCATAGTGGCTAGAAGGCAGACTCCAACACTACGACATGATTCTACTCGGATGTTGACATGACAGCAAAGACTGATGTCTTTCAAGTCCTGTTTCTTAGAAATGGAAAGATCTGGAGCTCAGTCACAGAATGAGGGTCTCTTCCTGCTGGTGAAAGCCTTGCCTGTTTAATAACCAATCTTTCTAGAAGGACCAAGTCTTGTCACTTTACAATGAACTCAGAAGTGCAGAGGAGCAGGAGGCCCCAGAGAAGCTCACTTCAGCCTTGAATGAGTGTCCACAAAAAGAGAGGTGGGGGGATAGAGATGAATAGAGACAGACAAACAAACAGACAGACAGACAAAGAGAGGGGAAGTAGTCTGGTTAGTAACAACAAGGACCTCGTGGCAACAAGGACCCATTCTAGACCTAGCACAGCAGTTGTACATATGAACTTACAGGGGCTGGGACAGCATCTATAAAACCTGTGCAAAGTCAAGCCAGACACAGTCTCCTCATGGAGAAGAAAGTTGGGCACACATTCCCCCTCCCCACAGATATGGAGCTCCTCTACAGGGGAGTCCTGGTAAGTTGCACGCACGCCGATGGAAGACCACACATCGAAAAAGAGTTGGGCAGTACAAATTTGTCTTAATGGGACACAGCGTTGGGTGAGTAGGAAATTGGGGTGAGGACAGTGAATCAGGAAAGATTGGGGGAGGGGTAAATATGCTCCAAACACATTGCATGGAACATTTTAAAGATAATAAAAGTGAAAACCAAGTTGGGCAGGAAGGCATGTATTTGTAATTCAAGTGCTGGGGAAGGGGAAAAAGGAGGATGTCCAAGGCTTGCCAGCCAGCCAGCCAGCCTAGCTTACTTGGCACCTTCCAAGGCAGTGAAAGACCCTGTCTCAAAACAGACAAAACAAAATAAAACTGACAGCACCTGAAGAATAGCCCCAGAAGTTGGCCTGAGACCTTCAAATGCACATGCACAGGCAAGCATACCCATCCTCTTATAAACATGTGCCCACACTCAAACATCATGCACACACACACACACACACACACACAGAGAGAGAGAGAGAGAGAGAGAAGGAGCTGGCCAGGAGTTGGCTCCAGTGCCCTACCTCCCTCTTTGTAATCTCTGCATTCATTAAAAGAGCAGAAGGAAGCTGGCCCGGTTGTCATTTAACCCTAATCTCCAAGCATCCACAGGGAGCCCTCATCTAGATGGATTCAAGCAGGGATGATGCTGGCAACAAGCAAGACTTGTAAAGCCTGGAGTCAGGGCTGGTATCTCTCAATAATTTGCCCCTTCCTTCCAGGGATGGAGGAGACTGAGGCATGATATTGCAGTTTGATTAGTAATAAGAACACAGCAGCTTAACCTCCAACATTTAGCACTCTACCCTGGATCGAATTACTGATCTGTATCTGTGAGAACCATGCAGGCTGACTGCCTGGGAACGTTACCCTTCTCAAAGAGCTGTCAGTCCCTGTCAGTAGCTCTGCACAATAGAGCCCATAGCTATTTTTAAGGGCTGTGTCACCTTTCAAGAGAAATTGTGTCTGCACAGAAAATTGATTTTCTGGCTTGTTTTATGTACAGATTTGGTTGTCTTTTGGCTCCCAAGGTAAAATGGGTGTTCGGTGCCCCCCCCCCCCCCACAGTGGCATTATTTCAATTTCAATTTTAAGGAGACTGTGAAGGGATCAAGAAAAATCATAAACTAAATGTACAAATTCCTGCAGACAGACACATGTGTGGAAAGAAAAGGACAGGACCAGAACTATTTGGTGGCAAGCATTTGACCTAACTGGTGTCCATTCGGCTTAATCATTTCCAAAGGCCTGCAAGCCAGGGATTGCTAAGCCTGTGTGAAGTTGCTCCTGATTTGGGGGGGAGGGGCGTGATACACTCCCTGCCCAGATCAGTTTAGGAGATTTTTTAGCAGTGCCCCCTCCTTTTTTGCAGTAAGTAAGGCCTGAAGCATTGCTGGTTTGTTTGGAAAGGAATAGTTCAGAGATGTTGGCTTCTTAGCCACGTCAACACCATTGCTGCAATTCACTCACGTAGATACCTGCACGTACAAGTTACCTGCAAGAGCCAGAGGGGGAATGCCATGCTTGCTTCAAAGGTATGTATATATGGTGATGTTTGGGGAGTAACACTGAGATCCTTTATGCCAAACATGTGACTCAGAGATGAAAACTGTTTAGCACGTGTTTCGGTTACTTTGCATTGTTGCAATGAACACCATAACCCACAGTGACTTGGACTAGGGAAGGGCCAATTTGGCTTATGGGTTATATAGTCCATCGTAGAGGGATGTCAGGGAAAGAGGTCAAGGCACGAACCCAGGAAGGAAATTTGCTTATTGGTTTTCTCTCTCTCTCTCTCTCTCTCTCTCTCTCTCTCTGGCTTGCTCAGCTAGCATTCTGACAGCCAAAGTCTACCTGCCTAGGGACTGTATGATGCCCACAGTAGGCTGGGCCCTCTTATATCAACTACCAATCAAAAATGTCCCACAGACATGTACACAGACCAATATTGCATCAAACTCTTAAAGACTGGCCATTAAAACACAGGGTAGCTATTTATTAGACTGCTCGGGTTGACAAGGTGTCACAATGAAGTAAGGAGCTTGCTACCAAGCCTGATAACCTGAGTTTGAGCTTGGGCGATTCGCATGGGAGAGAGAACTGACTTCCACATATGTGCTGTGGCCTGTGTGTGTGTGTGTGTGTGTGTGTGTGTACATACACATACTTCTAAATAAAAATTTAAAAGTAGTCTTCATAAAAGGATATCTGTTTAGAAAGTCTGAGCAACCTATGGGCATGAACATACTGGACTGTGTGCCCTAGAGATCTCCAAAGAGGAAGTGGAAGTGTAAGATGCCCAGTTGGCACCATGGGTATGGTATATGGAACACGCAGTTAGAGTGCCTTGCTTGACCCAAGAGAGCGGGGAGAGTGTGCACACTTGTTTTAAGTTAAAACAAAACATAAAATCAGGGTTTGTGGCTCCTGTTTTTGTTTAGTGATTAACTGTCCAGCTACTGATATGTCCCAGCTACTGGTATTGTATAGGAGTGTAATAGTCTATCTTCAAACTCACTGCATCTTCAGAAACTACCTTCACACTTCCACAGCATCGTAAGAGGGAGGAAAATTGCTGTGAAGAGGGACAAACATAAGATTAGCTTTACAATGTAAACCTGAAGGTCATATATATGTGCATGCATGTGTGAATTGACATGTATGTATCTATGTGTGTATAGGTGTGCATGCATGCATATGTGTCTATGCGTCTGTCTGTATGTGTGTGTATGGATATGTGCATGCTCAGGTACGTATCTCTCTTTCTCTTTGTATGTGTGTACATGCCTGCATAGGAGGACATCCTCCCTTTTGAAGATATGTTAGTCCAGTGGAGGAGATACATTAAAATAATTATAATACAAGTTTGATTGGAGTCCAAATGGAGATTTGATAAAATACACGGAAACAGACGGGAAGGCCTGAAGAATTCTGCCTAGAGACTGGTGAAAGACATCACCAGCGGGGATTTGAAACAAGATGTAAGGGATCACTAGATGGATGGACATTTGAACAAGGCAATAAAAGGAACAAATACCCAGGAAGTAAAAGCATGTGACCTATAGAAGAATGCCATTGGTTCAGCATAGGCCATGGTGAAGGCAGCTGGCCTGGAAGGATGTTGGAGAAGTCTGAGAGATGGGGATCAAAAGGTAGGCAAAAGAAGATCCTATCAAAGCAGATTGCCACTTAGAGAATTGGCCATGGGCAGGTGTTAAGGACTGGAGTCACTGATGACAATCGTATCAGATGATTCTCGCTGCACAGAGGACCATTTGGGAAGACTGGAATCTAAGGAGGACAGACCAGCAAAAATACAAGAGGCATGATGGGCACTGAGGTCTTGGCTCTTCGATGGTGAATATTGTCTGTAATGTGCTTCTGGTCACAACCTCCTGTGCTTGGTAATGTTTGTGTGTGTGTGTGTGTGTGTCTGTGTGTGTGTGTGTGTGTGTGTGTGTGTGAGAGAGAGAGAGAGAGAGAGAGAGAGAGAGAGGTTCAGAAGGTGTCCCAGCTGGGCTGGGTGGGTGGCAGTGCTGGAATTTGGGCCAAGGAAAGGAAGAATGAGCTTCTTGGGGAAGATAAGAGACTTTATTTTTTAATCTAGTGAGGACATGAAGTCATAGATACAGATCAAACATGTCAGGAAGGGTCCCTAAGGGGGACATTGTTTGCCAACACTGTGCCATTTAGAAAAGTTGGCAGGTTACATGTGGAACAGTCTCCTGCTATCATTTCCCAGCATCTATGTGCATATTCCACTCTGGGAGCGTCCATATGGTTTTGGATCCAATTCCTGACATAATTACCCACAAAGAGAATCCTTAAGCAGGAGACCCCAGCCTGTAGGATCTCCCCTAGTGCCTCTTGAGGAGGCTGAGCCATTGCATATGTACAATGAAAGAGGAACCTGTTTAAACGCTTCTGTATACACACTTGCTAAAAGGTAAAGTCGAGTACATTAAAATTTTAATGAGTGTACTCAGCATTCAGCTACTTCATCAGCAGACCACACACATTGGTCTGTAAGCCACTGATGGGGTGCGGTGGGTGAAAGCTTTATAAGGTCCTCATGGTGGGGGTGGGAAAGACAAAGAAAATACTCGATTGCCTAAGCTGGGAACTTCCTCGTTAGAGATTCAGTTGATGGTTTCTCCTTGTTAAAAACAAATCTCCAGTTAGAGGCTGAGAGTGGGAGGTTAATGGCCTCTGACTGGCTAAGCTTCAGTTTCATTCACCTGCCTTCACGGAGTGTGTTTCAGATTGTTTATTTGGGACCCAGAGGTACTGAGGCTGCCCTAGCCTCAAGGCCACCCACTGAGTTATTTTAACCTAATGAAGATCCCAATCTAAGTGGTCCTTTTCCCTGGTGAGTCTGCCTGGCTCTTTCCCCATCACACCTCATCCTCTTGTGAGAGGAGGCCCTGCATTGCCCTCTTCCAGCTCCCCAGGATTCTTCTTTGCAGCATATTTAGCAGCTGCAGTTTCACGTTGCTCTATGTGTTTACATGATGAATGGTTTGATTAATTGCTGGAATTACTTGATTAATAACTAGAAAGAGGAGTGCTTGGATACAGGGATATCAGGATTAATGTTCTCCATGTCTGGAGCCGACAGAGCCTGGAGCATAGTTAGAATGGGCGGAATGCCGTTAAAGGAGTGATTGACAGTGGGGTGATGTCTTCCTTATGTTTTGAGACCAGGAGGGCTCATTTCTCACTCAGTCTTACTGCAACCTTGGCAGTCTCCTGGGGGCCTGTTTGGTATGGGGGCGAGTCTGAGTGACCTGATAATCTGTTGTTGCTTTCCATTTCTATGATGAAAACACAGATCCAAAAAAACTAGGGGAGAAAAGGCTTTATTTCATCTCATCCATTATCATCTATCATGAGGGGGAGCCAGGAACCTGAAGGCAGGAACTGAAACAGAGCCCATGCAGGAGTACTGCCCACTGACTTTCTTTCCATGGATTTCTCAGCTTACTGTCTTATGTGCCCAGGGGTCTCTCTGCCCGCATTTTATTAATCAATAAAATGCCATCACAGACTTAAGCAATGGCCAATCTGATGGAGGCGATTCCTTAGCGGAGGTTCCCACGTTCCAAGTGACTCTGGTTTGTGGCAAGTGGTCGAAAATCTAAGCACCTCACCTAACTTCAGCTGGGGACATTTGAAAATTGGTGCCTTGGTGCTAATTAGCAGCTGGCTGATCTAGACTGGACTGGTTGGGAGCAAAAGGGTTTTATTTCCTTATCCACAAAGTGATTCTGTAGGGACTGGGTGTGTAGCTCAATTGGTGTCGGCCTAGCATGCCCAAGGTCTGAGTTTGATCTCCTGTTGTGTAAAGCACACGCTGGTAATCCCAATCTTCAGGAAGTAGAGGCAGGATGATCAGACACTTAAGGTCATCTTTCCTGCATACCAACTTTGGAGCCAGAAAAATAAGTTCATTCTGTGATTCTCAGGGGGAAATTATCATTATCACACAAGAGGGATGTTTCTTACATAACTATGGAAGCTTTGACAGGGTGCAGTATTTAACCTATACCATTCTATCCACTGACAGCCTTTTCACATGGCACTTGGCCTGGGGTTAAGAACTCATTAGAATGAACTGCTCTGACCTGCTTTTGATCTAATGGCCATTCCACCAGTGGCCTGGTCTATTTCTTCAACATTATAACTGCAGCATACTTACATACACACAAATCACTTCTGTATCTTCACACCTCTACAAAGCCTTTTAAGGTTACTATGTCACACGCCTTTTTTTCTCCAAAAGCTGCCATTTGTCTGACTGTTGCTCAGAACATCTCTAGTTTAGCAGATTTGCTTTTGGGAGATACCAAGTTTTTCCTGAGCCTGGGAAGGCATTGTATCAGGAGATAGATGCTGAACTCAAGGATGGGTACTGGGCAAAACATACCTGGATGTGAAAGAACTATCCAAAACTAAAACCAACCCCAAACAACAACAGTAACAAAAACCCCACAGGACAGAATCTAGAGCTACTGAAGAGGCTTGGCAGGTACAGGCAGAGTTAGGACTGTAGGCAGAGTTAGCCCTGTAAAGACAAGACACATTGTATTCACACCCCAAGTTGACCAGTCTCACTTGGATAAATCTCATAACTATGCTCTTCCTCCATTTCTTTAGTAGTAAATTTCTGTTAACAAACACACACACACAGAGATTTTCACATATATATTTTTGCTTCCTTGTCCCTTACACACGTCCTAAGGTTTGTACATCTTCTTCCTCTGGAATGAGGTGCTGGGAATCTGAATTGTGCTGTGACCAGTGAAATTGGAACAGGGAAGGGTGTTACTTCCTGCTGGAAGCTCTGGGAGCCAGGATAATTTTCCATTGTTTCTTCTCTCCCTGAAGAGCTGGCACCTTCCTCGTGGAGTTCTCTATCAGCCTGGGTCTGGTAGTAGGGAGTGGGTTCTAATGGGCCTTCAATACAAGGCAATCTAGCAAGAACGAGGTAAGCTAGTGTAGCCATAGTGGTTGTGTAAGCAAAGGAGAGTGCAGATAGCCCCGTGCTTCCAGGATCCTATTTGGAACAGAACGTGCTCTGAGCACAGCAGGATTTATCTGGGGTCCCACCTTCCTCATGTTGCTTTGCTGCAGTGGGCAGCCACTTATGAGAGTGAGGACGTGGTAGGAGAAGATGAACCCATAGTCCCTCTCCCTTCATCGCCCCCTGCCCCTACGTCAGCAAGGTGAGGGCCAGCAGAGGTGGCAGAGCGTGTGCTCAGTAAAAGGAGGAATGGAGCGGTGCTGCTAATTTGGGCAGTTTTCCCACTGTTGTGGTAAGAATAAAGTATAGACTTGTGCTGGCCTCGGAGTATGAGGAGGTGATATGGAGATTTTCTGTGTGAGACAAATGCATCATATTTGTATTTAAAATACTTAAAAATATAAAAGTTAACACTCAAACTCATGCTAACAAAATAGTAAGTTTTCTTTCTCTAGAATGTCAGGAAATAGTAGATTTTTTAAATGCTATAATAATTACAGAAAGAAACTTTGGCTAATAGGAAAAGTTTTAGCTTTTATTAATCTGAGTATTTAATAGTATGGTTTACTGTTTTTTAATAAGGCCTCATATTTCCCCCATTTGTTTACTTTTGTTTGTTTATTTATTTGTGTGTGTGTCTGTGTGTGTGTGCATTCACATGTGCACATGTGGAGCTCACAGGCTAACCTGTGAGAATTGCTCCTCTCTTTCTGCCATGTGGGTGCTGGGGGGGGGGCAGGTCATCAGGCTTGGAGGCAATTAGGTGCCATTCTCCTCTGAGCCCAATCTTCATTTTGCACTGACTCTCAAAAATGATGTAGGTCTTTGTGCTGGTCAGAAAAGTTCCAGATGTTATATTTCTGTTCTTTTAAAAATATTATTATTGTTATCTGTATATAAGATGTGTATACATGGGAACGGATTGCTATCGCCTGCACTTGTGGAGGTCGGAAGACAACTTTGTTGTTCTCTCCTTATACCTTTATGTGAATTCTGGGAACCAAATTCAGGGTTGCCAAGCTTGCATAGGAATCCCCTCTGTCCATCAAGTCACCTCGCAAATCCTCTGCCTCTTCTCTTCTGAAGAGAAATGTGTCCCAACTGGCTGAATCTGGCTGAGGAACTTTCTGGAATTTTGGAATTATAGCCATGACTTCTTTGGCATCTTTAGTTACCCCCAAGATAGCTCTGCTGTTCGTTCCCATACAACAACCTTCAATGCACATGTATTCAGATTTCTTTGGAAGAATAGTAGAAGAAAAGTTTTACTCCATACAGAGATCTTGGGGACCTCACTCCCAGCCCTATGCGGATGTCCAACCTCCAAATTCAAGCTGAGGAGAAAGGCATAAATGTGAGAAGTAGGAAAATGAAGGAGACATTTTACAACAAAATATGTTACAAGCAAAAGGTACTTGGTCCAATAGAAAAAGACCTTTGGTCCCAGGACCAGCTATTCTGCAGCAGGAATGACAGACTGATTTTCCCAGGGAGAAAGCTGTCCTTCTCTGCACTTATTGTCTTACCTGCCTAAAAGGTATGTTGATACCTGTCTTACAGGATCTCCCCTGAGACTGAGAAGAATGTGAAGTATAGGCTCATTCCCTGCCTGGAATATAGGCATCACATCTTTTCCATCTTCTCTCCTCCAACAGAGCAGGGATTTAAACGTTAACAGTTGTAAACCTGTACGACAAGTGAAGTGGAGAGGTTACTTTTTGCTTTGTGTAAATCTGACATGGCGCAAAACAGGCTCGGGGGGGGGAGGAGAGAAGAACGAGAAAGAGAGAAAAAAGAGAAAAGGGGGGAGTTGTAAGGAGGAGAAGGAAGAAGAAGAGGAAGAGAAAAAAAGATGAGGAAAATGATGGAAAGTCTGCTCAAAAAGATGGGATAGCTGCTCAAAACGTGCCAAGTATGTGAGTGCAGATCTCACTGATACTTAAAAATAGGAGAAACCTGAGTTATTTCAATTATTTCAATTTTCTTCTTGCCTGGAGGTAAGCCCAGGACAGCTTCACAGACTGTTTAACATGGATGAGGTGGAGACTGGGGTCAGTTCTCACTCAGCGGCACAGAAAGAAAACCACCATAATCTCCTAGTTTTCCCCCTTGGCCACCTTCTAGCTGTGGTATGTGGGACTGCTTGCTTGGTCCCCTCTTACATGAGGTGGAGATACTCTGAAGCTCTCCTGGCAAAGAATGACGTGTAGATGGAGTGACAGCATGCTTTGCCTGTTTGAAAGGACAGAAACATTTTTGTGATGTCTGTGCTTCTTTTCCCTGTTGTCATGTAGTACTTGCCACAGATACATGCTTCAGCTTGCAGACTCTGAGTGAGGAAATGCTGCGCTGTACCATTGCACACACCAAGCCATACAGACCTGTAGCACAGGTCTCACTGTAGAGCTGGCCCCTCTCTGTGTCTCAGCCTTCTTGATGTGATCAAAAGTGGAACTTGCTGTGAGCACATGTCCCCAGATGTCAGGATCCTTATACTGGAGTGCTGTCGCCTGTCTTCTAAGATGACTTTCTATTTTCTCTGTGATATTTGGAAGTTTCAGAATTTCTCCCACACCAAGTTCAGACTCTCACTGGGGGGAAGTACTAGAGTCCCTCAGAACTTCCTGACCTTGAAACCCAAGGCTCAACCCCCTGGACCTATATTCCACATCTGTCAAATGACAGTTCTTCTGGGATGCTGGGAGGATTTAGGGACATAGAGATAGTGAGAGCAGTTAGGGACACACAGAGGATTTAGGGACACAGTAGAAATGACCACTGCAAAGGAAACATCCAACATGGAAGCTGCAGGTGACTGCTGTGCCCTTGACCCTGCACAGTATGACCATCTAATATCTAATGTTAGTTCATTCAGACATGTGTGGAAACAGCTTCCATCTTAACCAGCACAGCCCTGGAAAAACCCTCATGCCTCAAAGATGCTTTGTAAGCCACTTGGTAATTCTTTCACTCTGCCTCTACAGAGTCCTCCCACTGTGCTTCTGTGCTCCCAAGCCTTGGTACAGGCTAGATGCAGGGGCAGACACACCCATGGTTTCTCTGTCATTACACATGCTGTCTCCAGTGGCAAATGCAGAAAGGGCCAAGAGGTGTAGGTCTCTGCAGGCCTGATGCAACCTGGAGTTTCCTAGCTTGCCAGTACCTCCTGGCATCCCACCAGGCAGGAAGACAGGCTTTCTCTTTGGTTCTGGATCCTGAGGATCCAATAGGCTGGGAATTGGCTGGAATGCCAGGCTGGTTTCCCTCTTGTCTGGAGCAAAGCTCTTACGTCTCTCTGAAGTTCCTGCACTGGCCACACTTGAATTCTAGAGGCTCTGCAATGGTCATCCAAGGAGGGAGTGTTGGGTTAATTAGGAGCAAGGGGGGACAGTGCTTCATGCTAGACATCAAGAACACACCTGAGGCATTTTCTGGATCATCTGCTCCAGAGGCCCAGAGCCCCCTTGAAAACAGTATGTCGGGAGCCAGGACTGTGCAAGGTGATCTTGGTTAGTTTCCATAAATGTGATACAGAAGTATTTGTAAAGCACCAGGTACTCTGTGCCTCGCATGTTCTTAGAAACATCATACCTGTTTTCAGAGTAAACGCCAAAGGCCTTTTCCAAATGACGTTAGTGTCCTCAGCAGAGTGATTAGCCTTTGATTAGCCTTTGGTCTCGTTTTGTGTTTCTCTCTCACCAGGCTCACTGCAGGCAGTGGCTAGCAGGTGTTTCCAGTGCTCCATTTTAGCTCCTGCCTCAGGACTTTTGCACATACTGTTCCCTCTGGTGCTCACAGCTCTACACCTATAGGCTGCTCAAATGTCAGCTTCTTAGCTTGGCCTTCTTATGCTTCCCCATCTGTGACTCCCGATCTCCCCTCCCTAGTCCACGTCTTCCTGTGATAGCTAACTTTTCTATACATACTGGGACTTGGTTGTTATTGTGGCCCTAAAGGAAAAAAACCATCTCTGGTGTGGTCAGCCCCCAGAACAGTGTTGGCCACATAGAACTCCTCAGGAAGTAGTTGTTGGACAGATGTGACATCTGCCCTTCATCCCTCCTACCCGTGGTGAGGCAAAAGCAGAGAGGCCTTGCAGATGTGGCTCACACTCTTACAGTTAATCACCAGGCAAGGTGTGCCCATAAGCCCATCCGACAGGGACTTCTGGATTATTCTTTGTGTGTCAGGGGCTGGATTACAACACAGATATAAGTGGTCTCCGAGTGGTCTCTGCCCAGGATTCTCAGTCAGCCTCATCCCAGAATCCATCTAGTTTCCATGTTCAAATAAACATTCTTGTACCCAGAAAACTAGTTATGATCTCCTTGAAGATGGGGGTGTTTCAACTATGCAGATTTTTAGGAAAGAGATATGGACTCCTGGGCTATTAGCTTCTGGGTATGCCTGCAAGTGATTCTTTTTAATTTTTCCTACTTCAACGTTCCCACAGTTTTCCCTCCATTATGGTTATCCATCACCATGGCTTCAAGCAACCATGATTTTATTGCAAAACTCAGTTTTCAGGCAAGGGATCCAGGCAGGGATCAGATAAAATTAGTGTTCTGCTTCATATAGTTAAGCCCCAGGAATCCCAATGATCCAAACTTCGGAGTTTGAGTAGGGGGAATTTTGGAGAAACCATAGCTTGGCTCCTCCCTCATGTCTGGGTAGATAGGTGATGTGGTGGTTAATATTTTCAACTTGACAAAACCTAGAACTATAGACACAGCCTCTGGGTGTGTCTGTGAGGCATTTGATTTTCTAGGTTAAGTCAACTGAGGAGGAAAGACTGTATCAAGTATAAGAAGCAGCATGCCTCGGGCTGGGGCCCTCCAGTGCACAGAAAGGAGAAGGTGAGCCAAGTGCTGGCATGCATCTCTCTCTCTGCTTGCTGACTGTGGGTGCCATGTGACCAGCTGCCTCAAACTCCTGATGCCATGACGTACCCACCATGATGGATCTCACCAAAGTAAGCCAGAATAAACTATTCCTTTCTTCTTTAAGTTGCTTTGGTCAGACATTTTGTCACAGAGAAGAGAAAGGTAAGTGATGCAGCAGTCCGGAAAGAAGCAGAAAGGGCCCCCTTCATGAACACATTTCCCATCTCAGCGCTGCTTCTGAGCCAGGCTGCACCCATGCTTATCCAACTCGCCTTGAATCATGACTCCTTTCTAGAAGGACAGATTTTTGAGGCCCAAGCCTCAGCCCCAGTGAAGCAATAACTAAAAAGGGAAGTGAAATTCTGCAAATGCCAGGCTACCAGCTCCTCAGCGGTGGCCTCCACCCCAACCTCTCCTGACCTCTTGGAACTGCTAACTTACTGCTACCCACTGGAAAATGGCACACGAGTGACTCAACCAAAGACCTAAATAAAATGCTGATAGGAGAGGAACCAGACTCATCCACCTGACTTGTTACTGGGTCAGCATGAGGAGGCATAGGATAACTCTTCTAGAGGTCTCTTTCCCCAGGGGCTTACCTGGCAAGAGCAGACTTGGGAAGTTTCCACAAGGGAAAAAGAGGCTGGGGATAGGTGAGGATGGAACCAACATTGAGAACTCCTGTGGTTTTAAACCCTTCTTCTTTGGGGGTGAGCTGGGAGATTATCTGCTGATAGCAACCGTGGGCTACAATGGATGAGAAAAGCTGCTGTCAGAGACCAGCAGGAGTCATTTGGCGCTCCATGAGGCACTCTGTGCATGGCAGGGGAGGTCCTCTGGCTGTGTGATTTCTAGGCACGCTGAAACCCTGCCTCCATCTTGTCTTTCTCAGACTTCAGCTTGCTCAAAGCATAGATACAGTGTATCTATGCTCCTTGAATATTTTAGTCACTTTAAGGAGAAGAGCTGAAGCAGGGCCAGTGTGTTGTCAAAGGCACTGAAAGGTAACCCCATCCCACCCCCATCTTCTGGCCTAAGTGTTTAGCCTCCATTTCTGCTGCTGGAACATCTCATATTCACCTCTGCAAAGAGTTCTTTGAAAACAAATACCAAGTCTTTCCCTTTGCTTGTTCTCCCTCATTTATTTACTTGGGTGATAAAGCAAGCTCTACGATGGATCTCCTGTCTTATACCTTCCCTCTGCCTTCCCTCCCCAAATTTCATTCTAGAGGGGCCATGGGTATCTGTCCTCAGCATAGTTACCACACCACACATTCTTGTCACCCTTTCGTCGGGGCTTTCCATCACACTGGGTATCCATCACTTTAGCTCAAAATAACTATGCTTTTCTTGCAAGTCTCATGGGGTAGCTATGAATCCAGGTAGGTTCAGCTGGATGGGTATTCTACTTGTAGAGGGTGGATTGAGCTCCCCTGGGGGTGCTTGCTGAAGAACCTGAGCTGGAGTTGCTGCTTTTGTCTGAAGCTTAGTTTGGGGAATCTAAGTTCACGTTATTCCCAGATTTTGGTGTCTCGGTAGGGTTCCCTGGAGGTCTGTCATCAGATGGAATAGGATTGACTAGAGTGCCACTGTATCACCTGTCCTTTGCATAGGGATTAAGGTTCTCCTAAGGAGTGATTCAAAGTAGGAAGCAGGGGCTGAGGTGATCTCCCATGGGTCAAGTGCTTGCCTTGCAAGCATGAGGACCTGACGTCAGTCTCTGGAACGGATACAAAGCCAGCTATGACGACGGGAACTTATAACACCAGCCCTGGGAAGATGGAAACGGGCAGATCCCTGGGCCTAATGGCCAGCCAAGCCTAGTCTACTGAGTGAACTTCAAGCCAGTGAGAGACTTTGTCTCAAAGAACAAAATCTGGTTGGCTCTAGAAGAGCCATATTCAAGGCTGTCATTTGGCTTCTTCAAGAACATGTACATGTTTTCAGAAAAATATCACTTTCTAGCCACCCAACCCATGTTTTATGACCCAACTCTGGTTGCCTTTACCACTTCTTCCTCCCACATCACCCTCTAGCCACACCAGATTCCTTCCTGTTCAATAAACAAACCAAACACTCTCTTTTCAGCCTTAAAAGTATCACACTTACTATCCCTCTGCCAGAAATATCTTTCCCTAAAACTGTCTCTGGATTGCCTCTTAAGTTGAGTACCCTCAGTGGCATATTATCCCGACGGACTTCTATGCCTGGCCCTCCAAATATATATTGGTGGGAAGAAACCATTTATCCCCCACCCTAAGTGCAAAACCAGTTTCTGTCTATTATTTCCTTGTTACTGAGACATTTGGTTTGCTCTCTGGGTCCCAGATGGCTTTGTTGTTGTTTAGAAAGTGGTCATCTCAGACAGCCCGGGTCATAGAATCAGCTATGCATTGCTCCTCATGGGGAGGGCACAGAAAAAAAAAAAAAAACAACTCAGGGACCGCAGGAACAAACACACACCAGCAAGATTTTTTAATAATAGATGTTAAAAAATGAATCCAAACAAGGCAGCTATCCCCACCAAACAGGGCTAAGTGTAATGTCTATCATGGGCTGTGATATATGTCTGCTTGGAGACCGACTCGACAAAAGGCCAAATTTTCTTAAAAGCATGTTAAAATATTAATAGCTATCTGAAACAGTTTTCTTGCAACTGCTGCCAGTCTTTGGAAAGATGACATCAGACTGGAAAGAACTAGGAGACGTGGTAATGTCTTGGCTGTGGTGACCTCCTAGGGTACCTTAGCATCGACAGCAGAGGGGCAAGCTGCGGTCTGGAGGGGGGCTCCCCAGCATGCTCCATCTGGGTGAATCAGAGTTACTAAGAAAGTTCATATTTGACCTCACTCACCGTGATTCACTCCCTCCGGCAGGCTCTGTCCTGAAACTCCTTAAGAGCCCTACCAAGGCCTATTTGGTTTGATTCCAATCTTTCCCCACTGGCCTCTTCTGTCTGGCCCCTCTCCACTTCATGGCCACTGATGTTCTTAGCAGACACTCAGATCCACCGTCTTCCCTACAACCACAGGACTCACTCTTACTTCTTCCTAAAATGTTCTTTCTTCTCTGTGATGGTTAATAGTGAGTGTCAACCTGACAATATCTAGAACGACTGAAGAAACAAATCTCTGGGCATTTCTGTGATGGATTCCCCCAATTAACCTAACCTATTAGGTTAATTGAAACTGAGAAGACCCTTCTTGAATGTGGATGCTACAGTCTATGGGCTAGGTTCCTGTGTTTATGGCTGTCTGCTGCACTTCCCAACTGTGGATGCAAAGTACCCAGCCTCCTCATGTGCCTGCTTCTTTGCCTTCCTCGCCGTTTTAACTGTGCCCCTGAACCAATATAAACCCCTTCCTTCTTTAAGCTGCTTTTGTCATGTGTTTTGTCGTAGCAACAAAACAAGTAACTAATACATTTCCTTATTCATCTCTTACCCTGGAAGTCTTTGCTGGAGAGTTTTTCCCACTCCAGTATCCTTGTACATTCTTAGGAGGTATGCACAGTGCTAGCAGATCTATGCATCATAACTGAGACCCGAGCAATGCACACCACCAGTGGTGGATGCTAACATAGGCAGTGGATGTTTGGTGACAGTGGCCCGACACCATAGGTCTTTCAGTTATAGTAAATGTGCCACCATAGTGGAGGATATTAACAACAAGGGAGGCTGTGGTTGTGCAAGATGGTGTCTTTGTCACTTTTCTGTTGCTATGAAAAGACACCGTAACTAAGGCAACTTATAAAAGAAAGTGTTTAATTTGAGGTAGTACAGTCCATGACCATTGTGGGAGGAAGCATGGTAGCATGCAGGCAGACATGAGGCTGGAGCAGTATCTGAGAGATTTCATGGTGATATAACAATTATGAGGTGGCAAGGGTGAGGTGGAGTAGGGGGTAGGGGGGAAGGGTACTAACTGGAGAGATAGGAGCTTATGAAACCTCAAAGAAAATCCCCAGTGACACAGTTCTTACAATAAGGCCACATCTCCTGGACCTTCCCAAACAGTTCCATCAACTGGGGATCAAGCATTAAAAAAACATAAGCCTATGGGGACCATTTTAATTCAAAGCACCAGAGAAGGGAAGTGTCTGCTTCCCACTCAACTTTATTGTAAACTTGATCCTGCCCAAATAAAGTCTGATGACGTCTATTATCTCTAAAGAAGCATGCGGAACCTCCATAGCATCCTGCGCTATTGTCACCTTCCTGTCCCCCAGAGACAGGGAGGTTCTGGACATCTCTGGCCCCTCTTATAAACTCTACAAGGTACAGAAATGGAAGGTCCCTCCCCTTCATCATTGCACCAATAGTAAGTACTTGACCAAGTAACGAGCTTGTAAACGGCTGTGAATGAATCAATGATTCTAACAATTGCCCCAAACAACAGGAACCAGGTGACACTCAGGAGATCCCTTCTTATGTTTTATTTACCTTACTGTTTGATACACCCCCTGCCTCTGGTCTTCTTCCTCGCTTTCTCTATGGCAATGTATTGAGAGGTTCTGAGATGTATCATTCCGAAAGTTCAGCATGGTCTCTAAGAGTGAAGGACATGCCGTTGGTCCTTTAACCATGTTCCTTTCTCTGTTTTTCAGAGAGCTCTTCACTCATCCACTGTCTTTTGCCTTCCTACCAGAGATGTATGTCTGTCCCTCTGCCCTGTAACTGTCTAAAACTAGAACCCTATGACATCTCTCAGACTTTTTCTCTTCTTTTGTGTTCTTCTCCATACCCTGGAACTTGTATTATCATCTGACACCCAGAAGATATAACATGGGGCTGAGACAGAATAAATTCCTGGTGAGCACTTATGGAAATAAGAATGAGTGAATGAATGAATGAATGGTAAAAGAATATGATAGAGTGCAAAGAGTTGAATCTGTTCATCCACGGACTCTGTGGAATTTCCTCCTGCAAACTCCCCCTGGCTTGACTGTTTTTACCCAGCCCTCAGTTCTGCTGTTCCTACTCCTGAGTTTCTCCCCAGAATCAAGGCAGTAGCAGCCACAGCCTTTTTCCTTCATCTTAATGTCTTTCAAGAGCCCCTTCCGGTGTATCCTTCTCTGGTGACACCTGGTAATATTTCTAAGTTACAAAGCTTCCATTCAGCAAGAATTTATTGATGATGCTATTACAGAACAGCACTGTGAAGGCACGGGGGATATAAAGCCTTTCGTGACCTCCCAGGGGAGACAGATGTGTAACCAATGGCAGGTTTCTAGGGGGAAGGGAGTGACAGATTTCAGAGAGGAGTGAGCAAGCGGAATGACATGGGAAGCTGCAAGAGGTCATTTGTCTTCTCCCTCTCCCCCTTTCTTCCATCTCCTTTTACTACCTTTCATCATATCTCATTCACTCCTTTAGACAACACTGAATGGTAACAAACCAAATAGAAATGAGGCATTTGACACTGAGAGTCAGGTATAGAAATGATCACAAAAGGAAGTTATTCCCCCAAGTACTGATTTCTGCATGTGCATGTATACAAGAGACTGTGTGCAAGCCTGCCCAGATCATCACCTGCCATCAGCTGCTACAGGGCCTGGAACTTTTGTTATTTTCTAACCATCAGCTTACACTCTGGGGCTGAGACAAAGCTCCTGATGAGCAGGGAAGGAAGGAACGAAAGAAAGACAGAAGGAAGAAAGGAAGGAGGAAACAAAGTGAAGGAGTCTGACCTAGTATGAAGAGTCAAATACTAGCAGGAGAGGTTTAATTGTTTCTTTGATTTTTTGAGACAGGCTCTCCCTTTGTAGCTCAGGCTGGCTTCAAACTGAAACTCCTCCTGCACCAGCTTCTCCAGTGCTGGAATTATAGATGTGTACCACCACATTCAGGTAGCAGGTGAGTTTTGATGCCTCAAGGTGAGAGGGAAAGCCCTGTGATTGGGAGGCAAGGATCTCTAGAGTTTTGCTTGCATAACGGAGTTCAAGGCTGTGAACCTTCCAAGGATTTTTGTCCCTCTTTTTCTCCTAAAGTCCAGATTTACATTGTCATTGGGTACCATCTTCAAGGTCAAGATGCCAAGGTAGTTTGTATGAGTCCTGATTTACGTTGTTCTCCAGAAGACAGACATCGGACTCACCTAAAATTAGGGTTATTCTGTTTCTCAGGGGGAATGATGATAATTATGATCATGATGACAACCATAAAGAAGAATGATGAAGAGGAGAAAATGGAAGAGGGAAAAATGGTAGAGAAGATGATGATGACAGTGAAGGTGGTGATAGTAATGACAATTAAGATGATGGGCATTGTGATGATGATGGTGAAGATGAAAATAGTGGCGATGGTGCTATGATGATGGTGGTGGTAGTAGTAACAATGATGATGAAGATGATAATTATGATGATAGTGATAGATGCTCTTTACTGTGTATGAAACATGCGCAACCTAGCCAGAAAGAAATTATTAGAACACCCCATCACAAATGGGCCCACTGAAATTTATAGACCAGAAAACAAATGTTATAGTTTACACACAAAGAATCACTTGTGTCCCCCATCCTCACGCTTTTTTCATACCCCAGTGTACTCTCACAGAATGCCAAAGAATATACAAGGAACACAAAACTGAGAGTGGGTGGAGATAAAGAATTTCATAAACAATCATGTAAACATGAATAGATCCTGAAGCTATCAAATGCCACGCAAGAGATGTGGGAGAAGGAATGAGGGTTAACAAGGGATCCTTTTGTAGAGAGTAAGGCAGCCTTGTATCCCTGGCACCTGTCAGCAAACTGCTTTCAAAATATTGATATTGCCTGAGAGCACAGTGAGTCAGTAGCTACTCTAAGTGTTGGTGAGTGGATGAGAGAGGAAAGCAGGAGAGATGTATCTGCCTTATTTGTGTTAAGATTTCAGTTTTAGATTGCTTTGCTTCAGTTGCTTTTCTTTCTATCCTTCCTTCCTTCCTTCCTTCCTTCCTTCCTTCCTTCCTTCCTTCCTTCCTCCCCCACCCTCTCTCTCATCTTTCCTTGCCTTCCTTTGTTTCCTTTGAGATAACCTCACTCTGTTACCCAAGCTGTCCTCTAACTCACTGTGTATATTTAGATTTTCCTCAAACTCATGGCAACACTTCTGCCTCAGACTCTCAAGAGTGGAGATTATGAGCTTCCATTGTTAACGGTTGGTTTTTATCTATTCTTTCCATATTTATTTCTTTTAAAACTTATCACCCTTTATCTTGATAAGCATTTCTTGAATACTGGCATTCAGCATTTTAAACGTTATTTTTAAAGCCTTTGTTTATTCTTCTATTGATGAAGCTGGTTCCCTATGACTAAGATATGTATCCCAGGTTATAAAGCACCATAGGAGCCTTCACATGTTCGTTAGCCGCCACATGTAAGAGCATTTGTGGCCATATGCACCCAAAAAAAGAGTCAGAAGTGGAAAAACCCATCTATCAAAATAATGTTATCAACAGGAGGTAGAGTACTATACAGCAACTACAAGTGTCTACTAGAACTAAACGTAACGCATGGGAGGCTCTTGAAAGCACCACATTGTTAATAAGAAGCCAATCGGATAAAAGTGGTTAAAATTTTTTTAAAAACAGGATTGGCAAAAGGAAGTTGCTATGTATTTTGATCAGGAATGTTATCTAGATGAATTAATACTATTAAAATTCATTGATTTTTATTTTTTAATTAATTTTTTTTTGCTTGTGGTCCGAGCATTTTCTGTATGTGTCATACCTCACGAGCAATTTTAATGAAAAGTGATCACGCATTATTAAAAATAGAAACATCAGTAACAGAGAAATAAATCTTCCAAATCTGACCACTTAGAGATGCAGTTGTAAATGTTTAGCTCCTTCCAGTGTTTTTGCATTTATCTGCAATTCATGTATCTCACAAGCATTTCCTTCAGTTGCTGCATAACCCCAGTGGAAAGGAGATGGTTCCTTGAACCAAACGATTCCTGTGTAGGCATGAGGAGTGGAGTCTGGATCAGTAGTACTCCTGTAAAAGCCACGCAGGCATGGCTGCCCCACCTTAACCCCAGCAATCAGGAAAAAGAGACCTGGGATCCCCGGGTCAAGCTGGCTGGTTAGGCTAGTGGGATTAGTCATTTTGGGGGCTGCATGAGAGACCCTGCCTTAGTAAGTAAAGCAGAGAGTGATCCGGAAGACACACAACACCAACCTGTGGCCTTCACACCCATGCCACACATGTGCACACAAACCCTCACATGTGCACACAAACCCTCACATGTGCACACAAACCCTCACATGTGCACACATACCCTCCCATGTGCCTCACACATACATACCACACACACACACACGTCATATATATACTATGCACACCCCAAACATGTACCCTGGACTTGCAGCCTCACAAGGGCACCCACCTCCCCCCCCCCCCGCATGCACATGCACCATCACATGTGCCGCTACTACACCATGCACCCTCACATGCACCTCGCATGTACACACATGCACCTCGCATGTACACACATACACACACTATATGCACCTTCACATGTGCCCCCGACACATACACTCCGCATGTAAAAGTAAAAAGCAAGTCTAGTGAGCCTATTATTTTACCTTTTCTCTTGTTGGGATTTTTAAAAAATGATTTTGAAAAGATTTATGTTTAATTATGTGTATGTGCCTGTATAACATGTACATACGAGCGCAGGAGGCCAGAATGTGGTATCAGAGCTCTTGGATTTGCAGGCGATTGTAAGTCACCATATATGGGTGCTGGGAACGAAATGCAGGTCCTCTGGAGGAGCAGCCAGCACTTTTAGCCACGGGGTCATCTCTCCAGCCCCCATTGTTCTTAGTGCCATTACAATGCCCACCTCTTACTTTCAAAGGTACCCTCAAAGTATCACTGTTTGTCTTCAGTTTAATGTCTCAGAAATGGAATTATTCAATGAATTCGTACACATTTTCTGAGTGTTTCTTTAAATGCCCAATGCTTGTTCCTATTTGGATAAGAATGAGATAATAGAATCTTCTCTTAGGGCAATTACCCGGTTTTGTCCCAACAATACAAAGCTTTTTGAGATTCAGATTCAGCTTGGAGCAAAGCAATTTGAAGCTAATTTGAGCAGGATCATCTCTGGGTTGTGGGTTTGGCCTGACAACTTTTTCCTAGCTTGGTGAAATCACATGGCTCTCATCTGCCTTTTCCTCTCATGTGGATTGATTGCATCGTCTGGAGAACTGTACTGAAGGCTCTGAACATCCTAAACCATTAGTAATGCCTGTCATGACACCGAAATGGGAGTGCTATATTGTTAGATGTTTACCAGCACGTCTGCAGTCTGAAGAAAGCTTCACTTCACTAATGTGTCCTAGTGTTCCATATATACACAAGTTGCCAGTGTGGAACTGTTTGGCAAAAATATTATTTCTTAAGTATTTTTTAATAAAAATTCAATTTCTACTTTTTTATTGTGTGTGTGCTGTATATGTGCACATGTGCTGTGTGTGTGTATGGTGTGTGTGTGTGTGTGTGTGTGTGTGTGTGTGTAAATGGAGGCCAAATGTCATTGTTGGCCAGCTTCTTCTGCTTCTCCCCATTTTATGTTTTGAGACAAGGTCTCTCATTGAACCCAAAGGTTACTGAATAGGCAGACTGGCTGGTTAGCTCTGAGGACTCTACCCTCATTCCCCACTAAGCCCCCCTACCTAAGTCACTAGGGTAAGAGACACATGCACTCATGGTCAGCTTTTATGTGGGCGTTGGGGGAATCTGAACTCACGGGTACTTGTGTTCATGTAGCGGGCACCTCAGTGACTGGGTCTTTTTCCCCAGTTATTCTAAGACCTAGACAGGAAAAGGAAACACACAGAAGGAGCAAGTTTGCACAAACATGCACATATGCACACACAAACACACAAACATGCACACACAACCAAACACACACATGTGTATATATACTTACTCACATAAACACACATGCTGCACAAACATATGAATACATATATAGTACACACATACACATGGACTCATGCACACACATGTACATACACAGGGTCACTCACATGTGCCTATATAGGAACACACACAGATACACATGTACCACATACACACACACAAACAAGAGCTGCTTTTGACTATGACTGTACCAGCTGAAGCCAGGAAACCCTATAAAATTATGCTTTCTCTGGCCTTCCAGCTAAAGCATCACTTTAAATATTTTTACTAGCCAATTTGCTGGATTTAAAAAAATGCGTTGCTACACGGGGTTGGTGCTGAACACCTTTAATCCCAGCACTTTGTGAAACAGAGGCAGGCAGACCTCTGACTTCCAGGCCAGACTGGTCTACACAGAGAGTTCTAGAATAGCCAGTGTGACACAGGGAAACCCTGTCTCTAAAACAATAACAATAATAACAAAATGCCAGTAAATAAACAACTAAATAAAAGAAGAAAGAAGACAGAAAAGAAGAAACACAAGGAAACACTGTGCTTTAGATAAGTAAAACAAATTAACCTCAAGAGTAGGCCTTGTGCATATCCTTCCATTTTCATTTCCAGGTACAGAGAGGCCTGCTTTGGGGGTTGAATGTCTGACAACCATGGATAACAACCAACTACTCCAGGCTATAAAGCTCCGACCTTAAGCAGGGGAAGCAGGAGATAAAGGCGTTTGCAGCTAAGCTTCGTGATGTGTGTTGGATCTCCAGGGCCCACATGGTAGAAGGAGAGAATCGGGTCTTGGGAATTGTCCTCTGGCCTTCACTTGTGCGAGGCGGGTGAGTGTCTACTTCTATAAGACTCTATATGATACTGCCTTGTTTAGGGTACTCCTGGGCATCAAGGAAGGTGGAAGTTAAAATGGGGACAATACGAGGGCTCTTAGGGGCTGGAAGTCATGCGAACTTATTTACTCCTCTCCGTATACTGGCAGGCAGGTATCAGTGTCTAGCCTGCAGAAGAGCTAGCTTGGGTGATTTCCGTTTCTAGCCTCTTCCCATCATTGTGTTTTACGACGTGCATGTTTACTGATGTGCTTAGAAGAGAACCTCAATGCACAGCCTCTAACTCGCCCCTGCTACAGACCAGTGACTTTTACTTCACTCCTCCT